>NC_091825.1:81491666-81820000 GCF_038994185.2 Dermacentor albipictus | reverse complement strand
AGGCGCGGTCCATAACAGACGCTAGCGTCATCTGCTTCACATCAAAACAGCTCGTCCGGCCTTCTCTCAGGGACATCTTCTGGAAATCTTCGTTGCAAACTCACCCCGTCGCGCTTATCCTCCCGCGCTTTCGCATCTCGACAGCGCAAGGGTCTCGAATTCTTCGCTTGTTTGGGTACGGCCCCATACTGCCGCATTGGAAGACGATTAAGCTGGACGGCAGCCAAACGGCGCGCGACTCTCTCTCATGTACCGCCGCTGGCAGAGTGCTCAAAGACGGGATTTAACTTCAGTTTTGTCTCTCCCTTTGCGTCTTTATCGTTCGTTTTCTTTCTGCTTGACCTTAAAGGCCAAACGCCCAGCGGGTTAGCGTATCCCATTATTTCCTTCTCGGAACTCTCTTCGCGACTATCGCCTCCATAATGCAACCTCCTCAGTTCTTCATCACTCTTCAATTTTCCTTGGAGTTATTGCTTTGTTTTTTTTTTACTTCTTTCTATTATCTGTTCTTTTCCATACGTGCATATAAGTACTGCTTTCCTCCTTGATGCCGCTGTCGCTTGCTTACTGGACTTGCCTGTTTCAATCTTTGCGATATTACATTTTTGCCCTACGCTCTGGGTGCTAAATTAATAAGCCACTGCTTTCGTCTCGTACAAACAAGCCGTCTGCATGCACTATTGGCACTCGCCATATTTTGACCAAGGTCAACGACGAGCTAATTATAGGTGCCGCAGAACATCAGGAAAGCTGAAAATAACAAAGTGAGAAGGAAAGAAAAAAGAAAGAGAAAGGAAATGACGAAGGCAAGGAGGTTAACGAAAGCAAAAAGTTCGGCTTTCTGAAACGCCCATTAAATACGGTGTGTTAGAACTATGGCTTTGAGCAATATTTTTCGAAGGAGTGCAGCAAATAAGCGATTGTGGATGTGACTATATATATATATATATATATATATATATATATCAGCCGGCATCGACGGCATCAATTCCAAAATGCTTAAGAACACCGCGCACATCTCTAGTGTATTTTTGTGTCATATCTTTCAGCAATCATTATCATCTGGAGTGGTGCCACAAGACTGGAAAATAGGTAAGATAATTCCAGTACCAAAAAAAGGATCATCATCATCGTGCCACAATTACCGTCCAATTTCCCTCATCAGTGTTTGTTCTAAACTAAGGGAGCATATAATTTATTCTCATATTGTAAACTTCCTAACATCCGCTAATTTCTTTAATCCAAATCAACACGGTTTTCAGAAAGGCATGTCCTGCGAGACTCAGCTAGCCCTATTCGTTAATGACATCAGCTCGCATCTTGATCAAAACATACCCATAGACGCCCTCTTCCTAGATTTCCAAAAGGCTTTCGACAAGGTTCCTCATGAACGGCTCTTTCTAAAACTATCCTGTCTTAATCTTAACCCTCATGTTCTCCAATGGATACGCAACTTTCTCACTAACCGTCAACAGTTCGTTTACGCTAACCAATGCTCGTCTACCTTATCACCCGTTATCTCTGGCGTGCCACAAGGCACAGTCCTGGGACCACTACTCTTCTTAATATACATTAACGACTTACCTATAGGTTGTTCTTCCAAAATTCGTTTATTTGCTGATGACTGTGTAATCTATCGTCCTGTTACTAACGACGCTGATTCTCGCGCCCTCCAGTCCGACCTTAACGTCATTGAAACATGGTGTAATAATTGGCTAATGTCCCTCAACGTCAAAAAAACGTCACTACTTACTTTCCATCGTCGCCAATCATTTATGTCAGCTAATTACACTATCGCCGGTTCGGAAATATGTGCTGTAACTTCATATAAATACCTAGGCGTTAACTTGTCCAATAACCTCAGTTGGTCCTCACACATTTGCAACATTAGCAATGATGCCAATCGTGTACTAAACTACCTGCGCCGTAATCTACGTCTTGTTCCGCACTCAGTAAAACTACTCGCATGCTTAACAATCGTTCGGCCCAAACTAGAATACGCATGCTCAGTGTGGGACCCACACCAATCTAACCTGGCAACAGCACTAGAATCCCTACAGAATCGTGCAGCAAGGTTCATTCATTCTGACTACTCTTACCACACTAGCGTTACTAAACTTAAATCATCTCTGAAACTTCCAACCCTCGAGCAACGCCGCAAAACAGCAAGACTGTGCCTCTTTTACAAATTTTATCACTCACTACTTCATCAGACCGACATCACGCCTGCGCATCGCACTTCATCCCGTCATGGCCATTCAAAGGCTGTTTATCCCCCTCCAGCTCGCACCTCCGCTCATCTTAACTCTTTCTTCATTCAAACAGCGAAAGACTGGAATCATCTGCCTGCTGAAGCGGTGCACCACTCCAGTCATTCATCGTTCAAGGCATTTATTGAAAATATTATGTAAATATGCCCACCCCTCATGTAAAACCCCAAATGGGGTATTTGAGGTACCAATAAATAAATAAATAAATATATGTATGTGTGTGTGTGTGTGTGTGTGTGTGTGTGTGTGTGTGTGTGTGTGCGTGTGTGTGTGCGTGTGTGTGTGTGTAGTATGACGAACCGCACAAGGGGAGCACTAATGGTGAAGGATGCTGACGAAGAATAAAGGCGTTGTTCGAGCGACCATGTTTGTCTCCGCCCGCAACCTCCTGCTTGCGTCACTCAAGTCGGCAGGATAAAGACCTGGCAGCCCCCTCACCAGCCTGACATCATCACGCAAGTACTCAACACCACGGCGTGAACCAGAGCGCACAGCTCCACCACCGACACCAACCAGCATCATGACCGCATCACCGCAAGCCTTGGACATACCAAAGTACAACAGATCAGCGGACGATGGACCCGTGGAAGATTGGTTTCGCATCTTCAAGTTCCACACATCCGCTGCATCATGGTCGCAACGGGATGTGATCACGCGCCGCCCGGCATCGCACACTGTCAAATGACAAAAGCGTGCATTCTGAATGACGTCGCAGAAGCCTCGGAGGAGTCTTTTGGGAAGCCTGGCATACTGCACTTGCCACCAGACAAGTCTCACAAAAAGGAGCAGTATACAAGCTGCCCATTCACCTCCACGTCAACTTGCGCAAGCAATCAAAGGCATATTACAAAAGATACGCTACATCAACAACTGTCGCAACAACGTCACAAAGATCAACATCAACATCAAGAACAGTTGCAACGAGGAATACGTGAGCGCGCAAGTCAAATAAACGCAATGCCGACTCCACAAACAAGACGTTTTGCAAGAAACATCGCCGAGTACACCTTCAGCACCACCTATTAGGACTACTCCCACTGCAAGGATTCCTGTGACGCGTTGTGCACAACGACGAAAACAACACGGGCACTTCCCTGGCATACCGGGCAAACTAAGATTTTACCTCCACTACTCAGACCACCGAACATTCGGGCGAGAGACTCCGCGTGTCCACAGGACGCGACCAGTAAGCCGACGCCTACTACACCTGAGTACCCACAGCTTCTATGTGCCCAGACCTTTCTTAATCGGGGCATCCATATGTCGTCCGGAGTGCAACTGCCAGCCTCGGCCACCTGAGCTCGGCTGGATGTCACCGGACAGACAGACTGACATCGTTCATGTGACAAGTACGAAGGTATCATTGGCCCCTGTAGCTACGGCTCTCTCAGGGGAGGGGGAAGCGTGTGACGAACATCACAAGGACAGGAAGGGGCACTGGTGGTGTGTGCGAAACCAATGATGGTGCAATGGGTGCTGCAGGCCCGTCAAGCTTACTAATAGCGGCATCTGTGCTTTAGTAAAATGAATATTGACCAGCCGGCCAACCAACTGTTTTGATTGATTGATTGATTGATTGATTGATTGATTGATTGATTGATTGATTGATTGATTGATTGATTGATTGATTGATTGATTGATTGATTGATTGATTGATAAGCTCGGATCATATTTTACTTAAGTACAAAAATGAAGTACTATCATTTTCTAATATTTCTACCTAAGGTCCCATGTCGCGATTCCGAAGTTGGTAATGTTCATATAATGTCATCTATTCAGCAGAAATTCCGAGCCCATAGCATCAGTTTTGAGGCATTCGTTCCCAAAACTCGCTACAGTATGCTGCAGTGTCATGGCGGCCATAATTTTTAAAAAGAAAACCAGCCTTCATTGCGCATTGTGGAGTGAGACTAGACAGAACACCAATGTATAACGCAGAAAATTTCGGGAACGGATTTCTCAAAACAGCTGCTATATAGACTCAGGATTTTCGCTTGCAAAAACATTAAAAGGAATGGAGAGCCGTAGGGGTGGGTAAATAATCGCGCATTCTGCAACAGTCGATTCTAAAGAAGAAATGTTGGAGTCATTGTGCTTACCAACCATATCCCACGTGATACACTCTAGTTTCATTTTCTTTCCTTCCCTTTAACTCCGTACAATTCAGTGTGCCGAAACAATCCCACCTGCAATTGTTAACTCCTCCTTACCAATCATTTCTCGGTCTGTTACTCTGGAGAGAAAACACGAGGTGGAGCCCGCAGCACTTCCCCCGTCTTACACTCCGACACAGCCAAAAACACGCGTATTTCACCAAATGCGACAGCCTCCTATAGTCATACTCTCCGACGAAGTGAATGAGCACCTCTTTCCTAGCGACTAAAAGATGAATTTTCACCGCAAAGCGTGTCATGGAGTCAAAGTGCGTGGTCGAGAACAAAGCCGAAGTTAAAAATTAAATACCAGATTTTACGCGCCAAAACCATGATCTGATCTTGAAGCACGCCGTAGTTGGGGGCTTCGGATGAATATTAGCCACATGGGGTTCCTTAACGTGAGCCCGATTCACAATACATGGACGTTCTTTCATTCCACCCCCATCGAAATGCGGCCGCCGCAACTACTGTTTTTCTTTCTTTCTTTCTTTCTTTCTTTCTTTCTTTCTTTCTTTCTTTCTTTCTTTCTTTCTTTCTTTCTTTCTTTCTTTCTTTCTTTCTTTCTTTCTTTCTTTTTATTTTACACCACGGTGTGTAAATCTGACGTCGGCGTCAAAGTCAGCCTCGCAAATTACTTCAACGGTAAAGCATGCCATCGCACCGAATGTCTCCTGGACTCGGGCCAAATGATGTGCTTTTAACGAAGTGTTTTCGTTATTGTCCTTCGTCTCCTCTTTCTTTTTGCGGCACCGATGTTTTCGCATGTTCGAGCTCAGACCGACAAGTGGTCGGAATCTTAACTAGCTCTATACGCTCAAGTCAACTTCATTTCTCAACGGCTTCCAGTATCCTCATCCCCCACTTCCTCATCGGTGGGCGTTCGTTGGAACATGGCCGATGGGCTTTAGGTATTGGCAACCTGCGCGCGTCTAAGTTCTGATCCAACTAGACGTAGTAAACACTTCGCGGAAAATGCGACGTGTGCGGTAAACAACGCTAGGGCTGGCTCATCGCCGTTTCGACAGCGGCTAATGCGAGTGCAGATAAAAAGATAAGAGCGGTCGCCACCCCAGGATAGCCGCGGCAGCATCTACGTCTATCGGTGCTGGCGTGGGACTATCGCAAACGCATGGAATGGATATACAGCAGCACGACTTGGGACATCGACAAAAACCGAAGAGCCAATACTGTGCGCTGGATTTGAACTGAGAATATGTATTACAAGTGAGAAATATGTACGCCCCGATACATTGTGATTTAACACGGCAATCTGCAGCTCTCATTTTGCTTGTGCTCTTATAGCTGCAAGTGCCGAATGAAGCTAAGTCAGTGCACCGTACAAGTGTGTAGAAAGGTAGCAGCCATAGGTTCCCTGCTGTAAAGTCGGGCGCTTGTATGCTTGCGAAAGGGAAAAAAAAAATGCACGTGCTCTACACTCGCGTGTCTGTGTGTATTTTAACAGTGGGCCGCACTGTACTTATTGTACAATGAAAAGAAAGAACAAATGTACAAGGAAGAATGGTAGGGTTGCGCATCCCTGTTCGGAGAAACCACTGTGATCAGGGGCGCCTGGGCTCGATAACGTAAAATTATTCCAAACTTTTCTATTCCAATTCTGCAAACAGCCCTCCACGATTGGTCAAAACCTTTTGGACCCCCCCCCCCCCCCTTGACCTGTCTGTCACGCGAAGTCACGAAAACCTTGATACCCCCCATCTGATATGACGTGTACACACTGATTATACATGATTTGATCGAACAAACGAAAAATAGTTATTTATGATTGGACCCCTTTTCGCCGTTAGCCCTCGGCTATTGGACAAAAGTTTTCGGGCTGCACCCACTTCACCTACCTGTCACGCAACGTCAGAAAACTTCAAAAACTCACACGTCAAAGTGACGGGTCCGCGATAACTATGCAGTAATATGCCGAACAAAACTGAATTTTCTTCTCAGTAGCCGCAGGCTTCCCGTTCCGAAAGGAATTAAAGATGACTGCCGCCGATCACTCAGGCACTGGCTACTCATACTTCTCGAAGAGCATGGGTTTATTTGCGTATAATAAAACTTCTTGCGCGGCCGTGTAACGTTTTCGAGCCCTTTTGGCACGTTTACGGCCTCACTCTGCCAACTCTTCTTTGCCGAGCATCCCTTTTAGCGGCATTCTTGACATTTCGATGCATGCCACGCGCTTTTCGACCAGCCACCTCAAGCTAAGTAAGGGAAAGCAGACCAATCGCAGACATTGGTACCACCCTATTCATCCGGTTATCGATTGTCAGTGCACTGGCTCGGCCCCGTCGAACCCTTCTCCACTTGAGCGTGCTCCTCCCCTCTTGTCAGCCAATTAGATAAGACAAGCCGCTCAGTGTAGGCGATGTTATTTGTTTTTCAAGCAAACAAAAGTGACCTCCCATAAATGAGGAGAGCGTTTGATTGGTCTCTTCAGACAACCCTGCGGGCCACCCCTCGATGGTTGCGTCGGCGTTTACGCAAATTTCACGACAGGAGATTGGAATAAAAACATGTTGGAACAGTTTTATGTTATAGGGCCCCAGCAGGCACCATGACTACCGCGTTTGCGAAATCACTGAAGCATCGAAAATGGCGCGGGAAGACACCATGTGTGATCAAACCATCTATCGATTTATCACAGAAGGAACTGCCGTACATTTGAAAGAACGCATGCATGCAGTATGAACGATAGCGAGTCCCGTTTTAGAGCGCAGTGTTTGGCGACCGTTCCTTCGGCGAGCGTCGGCGTATAACACGTAACCGAGCAAACGAGCACAGCGAAAGATGAGAGCGAACGCGGAGCGAAGCGGGGAGTGAGAAAAGTGGCGAGAGGAATGTGGAGCAGCAGGATGAGGCGAAAGCGTATGAGAAAAAAAAAAGCGCAGTGCAGCGCAAGACGGACTCGGCGGCTACGATGGCTACAAGACGGCGCCAGAGTAGCACGCGTCGTCTGCTTACCAAAGCACTGCATGAACGGAGGTCTGTCTGCGGCGGCTGTTGTGAATAGCACCCACGCTTCATCCACGCGCTGCCTCTCGTGATCTCCCGATTAGCGAGCCAGTTGCCCCACGCTCCGCTTCGTTTGCAACGTTCCGCACGAGACAGATTGTCCGTGCCAGCCAATACATCGCGAAATGAAAAAACGTACACAGCTGCGCTGAAATTTCGCGTAAGGTAGTATCGTAATCGTCAGCGAATTTTTTGAATTAGTATTTAGTATGTGGTTTACTTATTTATGCCTATGTCCTATGTATATATGAAGATACTTCTTGCTTATACCTATGACCTCTGTATATATGAAGGAGGATCAGGTGAAAACAAAAGTCCCGGAATTGTGAAAATCGAATTGTATATCTTGTACTTTGTGTGAACTATTGCTGATAGCGTCTTTTTTTATTTCGCGTCTAATAGTGTACATGAGATAACATTTAAATAAACATGGTTTACATTATTTTCTGAGCACTGCTCCATTTTCGTTTGATTCACCCTTATGTTTTCTTTTATGTAATAACTATTCTCAGGTGAAAGTCAGCTCTTGTAATTGTTTGATCTTAGGTTTTATCCTTGTCTAAAGTCGCGCTCTTACAGTTTGGATGATGTCGAACTAACTAGCTCAATGCACGATAGTCGCGTATCAGAGGTGATACGCGACTATCGCTCACTGTGAGTGAAATGCTGGCGTAAGGTGTGTAAAACTTGATTTCCTACGTGTACTGAATCGCTACGACGAGTAATTTTACCCGCATGCCAATTATCGCGCCCTCCAAGTAATGACGAAGGGTTAGGAGATTGTTCTATTGGCGGCGAGGAGTTACGGAGTCGCCATCTATCGAAAGCGCCTCCCTGGCGTAGTATGAGGTATCACGCGGCGCGCTCCTCCTAGGTTTTTGCTGTCAGCGCTCACTGAAAACACCACGCGCGAGCTCTCCCGGACATTTCTGTAAGTACTTTCGAAACGAGAGAAGTTTTTTACTGTCTAAATAATAATCTTGGGCAAACTGAAAGCACACAATCGTTTACAGACGCTATCTCTTTACCGAATACGTGCTGTGAACGCCACTGCGCGCGGTCGCCGCGATGGAGTCTCCCGAACCGGCTTCTTGCGTGAAAGGTAGGTAAACGCTGAGAGCAAACTATGTGAAATATGTTCTTATAGTGTTTGTATAACTAAATGGAGCGTAATAGAACGAAGCCTCAATGCAGCGATCGCGCAGATTCGCAGCGACCGAATGCGCATCAGCATGCTTGTCCGCGCACTGTTTCGCTTTCTCCGCACGCGCGTTTTCGCACCGTGCCATGAGCATTAGGCCGCAGAATATGAGCATTCGACAGTATACAAGCAACCATTGTTGCGTGGGCGCTATCAGAGCTGTTCAAAAATAATTTCATTGTAGAGACTTCGACGCCTACTGGGACTGCGATGTGCCGTCGCGACAATTCAATCTTTTTTTTTTCTTCTAAATTCTTTTACCTTTCAATATTATTTCTCGAGTTGCGTCGCACTGTATGTTTATCGGTGTTCTCAACGTGCAATTTCGCGCTGCTCCTTTTTTGTAATCCAGTGCATTAATTCATAACACAGACATGACCATATCCCATACTTTTTTAAATGTGCTTCTTACCGCTACCTTTCCACTCCACTGAACTTGCCAGTATCTATAGCATCGACGAGTTCATAGACCAAACCGTCATGACATTAGTCGGGCAGCGGACTCGGGCGAGCGGCTCAGTGCGCGTTTTCAGAACATCGCAGACCGGGCGCCGTAGTAGAAATCTTCCTCGTGTCTGTGCTTGCTGCATACCCCACTTGTAGCCGACGACTGTTTGCCGGTTTTATGTTTCGCGAGCCAAGCTTCACGCAGCTTCTTGTGCTGCGGCTACGTGGGAATAAGGCTGACACCGGCCTCTGTTACGTGCGTCCGGCCCTGCGGCACCGAGCAGTAGCCTACCATGTTGTGCGCCTTCAAAGGCAGCTACTACCTATTGTAGTGCTTTCAAGCGTTGTAAAGGAGACACTCGAAGCGGGAAAATTTCGTCACTAATTCAGGACGGCAGCGTACGAGGGAATTTAAACTCGTTTTCTGCTCGCTTCGGCGCTCCCGAAGCAGCCGACGCGGCCGCTATGTCCACGTGATCCCTCCTAGCACGTCACGCCGACGGTGGCGCCAGCTTTTCCAGTGGTGGAGCTCGAGGCCAATAATGATAAACCTATATTTACCGCAAGACACCTCTTTGCAAATCATGTGTCGACGCGCTCAATGTTATACACGCAAGGCTGGCATGTCTGCCAGGCCGAAGAGGTCGTCATGGGCTCTAGAATTGTCACTACATGTAACTGACACCAACATGCGCTTTTCTCGCTTCGTTTTCGCATAGTTCAGTTGTGTGCAGTGCAACCGTTGGGGAAAGATCCAATTTGCTGACGTTACCTTTTTCTATTCTGAAAAATTTGCGAGACAACAATATTGAGGTCTGATTATTTTCACGTATTTCGCATAGTAGTTTACCTACGATTTGTGCCATTAAAAGGCACCTCTTTTTTACTGTTTTTATTCGCTTCCAGGCACTTTCTGACTGTCTTCCGTGACATTTCTGAGATGTCTTGTGGCATCAGCTTGTTTTAAAATAGGATCCTACTTTGTTCATATATTACAGATGGTGACATGTTTTCCGCAGAACGGCTGAAGACTCTGACTGGCCTTGTATGTGACTGAGGTGGTAAGACGGTCTGCAAGAAGAAATAAACAGCGCCACAAAGTGTTCGTCACGGAAGAGCAAAATAAACGTAATTTATTCGTTACAAATTACCGCGAACGAGTAATAATATTTCAAGGCAGCCGCTGCTTCAGAGCAACAAAATTACATTATATATCATTTCCCAATATACTGAAGTGATTTTGCATATGATTGCATGCACGTGACAAGATGGAGAAGAAGCGGTTTTATCGTCATAGAAAACAACGCATCTAAACGTGTACAGAAATACGTAGGGCCATTACACTATCGGACATTGAACTACATGAACAAACACTATATGCATATGCTATAGATGCAAAAATTTCCCTGACAGGTTATTATTATTAGAAAATGCAAATAAGACAAAAAGTACATAAGTGCGATGAGAAATGAAAATAATATCTAAACACAAAATGTTAAGAACATTGCTTTCTTTTCACTTTTCTAATAAGAAGCTTGTATTTTTGCGACGTGCTAGTTCTACTGTGACACTGTCGAAAATAACTTTCCTTTAATTTAGTAGAAAGGGCTCTGAAGACTGAATTACGATTACATAAAAGAACACGAGTAGCAGATAAAATTTAAACTACGTTACTGCGTCAATGTAATGAAGACCGCAGGTTAATATATTTTTTTAATGATAGAGAAGACATTCCAATCTACGAGTTCAAATAGGATTTATATACCGACTCTACGTTACAGTAGCAGTACTGCCGCCTTTTTACGACAATTACAGAGATGTAGATTGGGGCAGAAAAACGCTGACCTGGGACCGTGAGCTGAAGGTTGCTCTAAAGTCATCGCTTCAGTTCCCGCTGCTTTTATATATCATCATTCTGTTATGGCGTCGTGTAAAGAATACGCAGAATATATTCGACAAGTGCAAATGGAGCGCCGCTGAAGCATAACCTCTGGCATGTACTGCCCTCGCACTTTCCTCCTCAGCTCGGAAAACCCGCCAGCCCTATCAAACTGAATCTCTTGTGTTCTCCCCTATCTTGACGCACATGTCGACGTCATCTAATACTTTGTTTTGTACAAGGTTATTGATGACCACGTCGTTCTTTCTTTCCTTGTTAGAACGAAGCGTAACTGGCTTGGAGCGCGGAAGGAGCGTTTAAAAGCCGCCAGGCAGTTTTTACGCAGTTCGCCGCCCTCCTTGCAAGTCTTCCTTGAAATCATTTCTTTTTCTTCTGTAGTTTCTTTTTTTTTTCACTCGCGCAGCACCCTCCGTCGTCTTATATGGTCACCGTCCCCTTTCAACATCGCCGCGTCGTGGTATCGAAATGGCAGTAGTCTCGATTTCTCCGTGTACCAGAAAAATAAATAAATAATAAAAAAGGTGACCGTGCAGTCAAAACCTGCTTGAAAGACGTGAGAAGGGATTCGCCAAGGGATTCCTTTCCTGCTGCGGCTTCTCCTCCATCCGCAGAGTTTTCCTGCAATTCTGGAGATGTAATCAAGGCTTAAATTTACCGTCCTCAAAATGAATATATTTTCGTGCGGCGTTTATAAGCTAAGTGCTAGCCATTTCACGTAACCATTATGTTACACAGCTCTCCATTCGTTTAATTATTGAGTGTGAAAGGTTGCGCTGCAGCCGATGTGGATCGCGACGCACTTTATATCTTTTTGTTTGTTTGTGACATGCCAAGTCAAATTCTACTGGCAATGTGTAACTTATTGGTTCTGTTTGAATGTTGTTGTTTTTTCTCAGGATCTTTAACCGCTGCGAAGATGAAAATTGGCCATGAAGACAAAAAGAAAAAAGAATGGTACGGGCAGACGAACCGCACTAGAATTTTTTTTAATATGATAAATGTTTCCCATGGAAGAAATGGTAAGGCGGGAAAACAGAATACAAGGAAACAAAACAAACAAATAAAGAAACAAACAAAAATTATAACGAGACATTCGCGGTTTTGTTTTTATGCGAAGCATATTACGAGGGCTCAACCCAGCTCCTCAGGCGCGGCGGTGACCATGAAATCACGTGACACCGTGACGTCACGACAGAGGAGAAGTGGCTTTGGCTCAACTCTTGCAAGACGGGCTGGGTGGGAATCGAACCAGGGTCTCCGGAGTGTGGGACGGAGACGCTACCACTGAGCCACGAGTACAACGCTTCAAAGCGGTACAAAAGCGCCTCTAGTGAATGCGGTGTTGCCTTAGAAACGCGCTGTTTCTAAGGCGTGCGTCTCTTGCTCAGGCGCACATTTCGTTGCCGCGCCGAACGCTGCTTTGCTCGACGCTCACCGCGTCCAATGCGGGGCGCGTAGTCGCTGCCCTGTAGCCCATTGTCTTACACCCCTTGGCGGGTCGACGGGAACGCTGTCGCGTTCCACTCTTGAAGGCGAAGAAGTAATGCATGAGTTGTTTCTTCGTCTAGCCGAACCAAATATAGCCAAGCAACAGCAGTTCACCAGGCTAAACAGTGGTTCAACAACTAAAATAAAGGCTAGTATGCTTCGCATCCTGGGCTTAACCTTACCTAAGCCACAGCCATTTTTCTTTATTCTTTTGCTATGTTTAGTTTTCACCTCCTGCGTTCAACCCTCTCGTGGGTGTGAGCCATGTATTGAGCAACAAGAACATTTTGCATCGCTGTGTATCAGGCTTTGGACCAGAGGGCAGCCAAAACTTCTGCTCGCGGGCCCCAAGGGGTTCTTTGCAGGTCTACTTGCGGCTGACCGTCAGCTACTCGACCACTCAGCCATACAGCATGCTTTAGCACTATTTTGTCTAATATTGATTTTGCGATATAGTTATATATAACACACTTTCGTAATTTTGATCATTGGTAAAAATTTTACCTTTGGTCAAAGCATGCAGACGCTCTTCGTGAACCTATAGCATCTGCGGCACAAAAAACAGCAGTTTTTCTTCGAAGAAAGTAAAAGCACTGATAAGGCAGCCAATGGCCATAAAGTTTAAATTACTGACTTACAGTTGCGTCTACTGAAGAAAAATAGATAATGCGGTGCTTTGCATATGTCCTTCTCGTCGTCCCTGCTCTTAAAGAACGAAATCTATCATTGTGGCTTTTCTCGAACCACGCGAATGAACACAGTAGAAATAAGTGTAAACGTCGAATTAAGAATGAGGGAGCACGTAGGTAGGTTAGGTATAGGTTGGTAAGTATGTACGGTAAAAATTCCTGTCATTCTTAAGATTAGGCTTACTGTACACCATGTTCTTGGGAACCGCCTTGTAGCTACGAGTGCTCGCGTAGGGGCGTTCTGTAAATGCGGACGCAGTGTCCGCATAATCAGTCGAAAATGGCCATGGTATACTCCACATTGTTTTCTTTTTTACAGGGGCATCGTATTTCAATACTACCAAAACAAAAAGATAAAAAATTTAAGAAATTTTTATTTTCTATTGCGCTGCACTCCTGAGAAGATGGACACTGTTCAA
Source organism: Dermacentor albipictus (assembly GCF_038994185.2). NCBI lineage: Eukaryota > Metazoa > Arthropoda > Arachnida > Ixodida > Ixodidae > Dermacentor > Dermacentor albipictus. The sequence continues at coordinate 81,806,406 of NC_091825.1, read as the reverse complement.
AACACTCCCCCGGCGTGTGTTGTCAAACGTCAGCTCTGATTAAGTGAGCCTTCAACCTATTAAAGCTGTCGGCGCCCGCAGCCGCAAAACAAGACACTTCCTTTTTTGTCTCAACCACGAGAGACCCTCGCGAAAGACCACCCAGTGGCCTCTGCCGAGGCTACCGGCGCACGCTCCCGCAAGCACGCGCGCTCTGCAGAGAAGCGCTCCAACTCCATTGGCGCTTCAATTTACTTCTCGCGCCCCCCACAAACCGTGCCGAGTCTCTTGGGTTCTTTCCGACGAGCTCGGGTCAAACCCACTGAACGCGGCCGCGCTCCTCTTGTCCGGGCATCCCCGGGGCGGCAGCTTTTTCTTCGTTCCTCGCGAGTTGTGCACCACGTGTATATATGTAGCTTCAAAGCTGCACGGGGCGAGCGAAGGCACAGAAGGCTTGCTTTCTCTTCTTAACGTCGACGGAGGACGGCGTGTCGACCGAGGTCGGCGCCTTGTGTGTTACCAGAGCGGTCCCTGCGCGCAACGACACACGAGCGCGCACGAAATTGGGGCCTTGGACGTTTCCACTTATCGTTCACTTTGCGCAAGGACTCCGACCGTATGAGCGAGTGAGCCCACTCCTTCGCCTTCTCTTGCATAGAGCATCGCGAACTTCAAAAGTTATCTTTTGTTGTTGGTGTTGTTCAACGCGTGGAGAAGTGTGTATGGCGTCTCTTCCCGAAATGGCAATCTCCGACCAAAGGAGTGTTTGTAGACGCATGGAACAGCCCCCCCCCTCCTTCCCTCTCTTTCCACTTTGTCGCGCCCTCCGTTTCTTATTCGTTCCAATTTCTCTATTAACAGACACACAGACACGCGATGCTTGCGAAACGCCTTCCACAAAGGCGACAGACTTCTTCATCTGCTCGCCCCTTTCTTTCTTTCTTCTCGAAAATAAACCTCTCCCCACCTCTTGCTCTGTTGCGCAAGCCGTCAGCGACGACGTGTGACGTATGTCAGTCGACCTACTTTCGGAGGTGAAGCACCCGTTCAGAGAGCAATCTTCGACGAATCACACCAAACATTTTCTTTTTTCGCTCTCTCCACTTTTCTCTTTCAAGACATCAATTGGGAGAAATAAATAAAACGAGGAAGTAAATATCACGAAAGAAGGAAAAAAGAGAAAATAGTGGGCGGTTGCAACAGGCAGGGAAGGTCATAGCGTGTTCGCCTGTCAAGCGGAGCTGTCAAAAGCGCGCCATGCTGCCAAAGCCAAGAGCCGGCGGAGTCCTTGTAAATTCATTGCGGCGTTCCCGGAGCTGGGTGGAAAAATCTCCTTAAATATCTAGCTCCACACTCGCCCAGAAATAACTACGCGTCAAGTGGCACGTCAGGCTACTGTTTATGACGAGAGGCAGAGAAACGTCCTATCCTTTTTTTCCCCGTCGCAGGCAGTGACCCTACTGTCAGCGTTCTCTAAATTACAAGAGGCCTGCAGGCTCAGGCTGGGAGTCTTGAGGTGACGCTAGCGGGCAGATCTTTTCTTGATGCAAAAGCGGGATTGCCATGACGAGAAACGAAGTCACGATTTTGATGAGCCATCGATGGTAGTCTCCACCCCGATAAAATGCATTTAGCGTTCTGCAGACTTATATACCCTTGCACAGAAAAATTGTGCGAATGCAGAAAGTGCCAGAAATTTTGAATACTTCGCGACTTAAGAGGAAGCTTAAGTTCGAGGGAGGGCTCCCATATAATTACATAACAACGGAGAAATCATTGATCTCTACAACGACATCACTTAACTTGATAAGCTTTGTTGCACTTAAAAATAGAAGTTGAAATACAGTAATTGTAGAAAGCCAATTTTTTATTCATGCTGCAATATTCTTTTAATTAGCGAAAATCCCAAAAGTTCTTATAATTCAAGTGTCAAGTTTACAGCTCAGTGACCCAGCAGGAAAAAACGATATCACAATTCTGTACACTCCACCTAAGAATGCATCTAAAGCGGACCAAATTTATGTATTATACAGCACTCTGAAATATACAACCAGTTTGTATGTGGGACATTTTTTTAAAACCTCGTAAACATTGCAACAATTTAACATAAGCTGTGAACTTATATATCGAATTTGTCCGCTTTAGATTATTCAGGGGATGCAGTTTACAAAATTTTAAGATCTATTTTTAGTGCACAGTTATGGATTTGTGAACATGCATCCTGCTAGTTTTCTAATCTTGCCGTTTCTTATTGCAGTTCTTGTAGAACATTCGAGGTCCTAAAGCAAAATTCAGCTTTCTTTTGGGTTGCTGAATTTCAACTTTCACAAACGCAACAAATTTCATTCGTATCGGTCTAGATGATGTCTCATAAAAGCATTTCTGCGTTTAACATTCATTTTAATAGAGGAATCGGAGTTGGCTCCGAGCCAAAACTTCCTCTTAAGCATGCAGCCAGGAGTATATTCAAGAACACTATCTATCCCTAAATGGTAATTTATGCGCCTGGGCAGCGAGCTACCAGAACGTTTTCACTTTTCAGACGTGCCCAAGGCTTCTATGGGCAGCTGTACTATAGTTACGCTATAGTACACCAGTATACACCAGTATACAGTATAGTACACCAGTATACTGAAAAACGAATATTTAAGCAAAACTGATTTTACGAAATTCGCTTACATAACGAGGTGCTTTCAGCTCCCCGAAACATATTCATAGAGCCTGATCCATTGAAAACCTCGAAGCAACACCGTGAATTCAACGTCCCGCCCGATTTAACAGAGGTTTTTTATGAAACATGGGTAAGATGTGGGAAAATATGAAGTAACCGGGATTCAGATCATGTGACGGATGACACTGACATGTTAAGAAGGCTTACCGTTCCATGAAGGAACACAAGACACGCTGAGTTATCTCGTGTTCTGCAATAAGCCTACGGGGTGCCAAAAGAAAACATTTCTTCTTGCTCCTAAATGTTACTTGCATGAGCATTCTAGCTGTTGCCGATACAACGGAGTTCTCGATTTAACGAAATAATTCTCGGGTCTCATCGGCTTCTTTAAATTGAGGTTTAACTCTAGTAGAACACAAAAAGACATCCGCGAGAACGACAGCGATGCTGGTTATACATCTTTTAATGCTGCATCTAAAAGCATTCGTTTATAGCGTTTTGTCCCCCGACAAAGAAATGCCACAAAAAATAGCATTGCGGCAATGTTTCTAGTGTGTTTCTGGTGTTTACGCCTGCGGATAATCGGGACAACCGGTCGCTGTGGTACCTGTCGTGCACGTTTTTGGTTAAACACAACGTTAGAAGATGACGCCAGCAGCGCGGACATTCGTGGCTATAATGCTGACATTATTCTAGTCTGCGCCTACTTGCCAAGTACCCACTAAGCTTTAAATATTTAAGGTATGCAGGTTTAAGCTCACGTGTCTGACGTGACACCTCAGAGCTTCGAGGTCTTCGTCTAACGGACAAGTGTCGATCGCACGCCCTTCGTTCAAAGGTTTCTATGTGTTGCGGTGGACTGACTTCTGGCAAGCATGCTCCACTACATGAATGCTTAGGGAGGACAAACTGTTTGGTCGGTTGGCCTTGCGTGAGTGATAGTTAGGCTAATTAAATTAGCACGACCACTACTTCTACATTCATAATAAATGCACGCCATCGCCGGATTGGGACTACGAGCTTGGTCGAAACATTTGTGAATTTGATCCCGTGCTTAAGTAAACTACTTCTGAAAACAAAGCGCAGTTTGGGGGGCACGATATTTGTATCTAAGTCATATTTCACAAAAGACGTCGCGTATCTGGACCTATTCACTATACAGAACGAGCGGATTGACACGTTGGCACTACCGCACACGTTGGACACCCTCGACAACGCACCGCCTGCGTTCTCCATCATAACCTACCGTGTCGCATACCAGTAACAAAAAATATGCACTATTTATTTATATCTCAAAGTGCCCGTTGTGAGGCATCACATGAGGTGTGGGCATGAGTGCAGCACTTGGTGGTTACATGATAAAGCATTCGTCGATGGGTCGATGGGACTTGAATTAGAGATATGATCCCTTATCAATAATAATAATATTTGGGGTTTTACGTGCCAAAAACACTTTCTGATTATGAGGCACGCCGTAGTTGAGGACTCCGGAAATTTTGACCACCTGGGGTTCTTTAACGTGCACCTAAATTTAAGCACACGGGTGTTTTCGCATTTCACCCCCATCGAAATGCGGCCGCCGTGGCCGGGATTGGATCCCGCGACCTCGTGCTCAGCAGCCCAACACCATAGCCACTGAGCAACCAAGGCGGGTGATCCCTTATGAAAGCGATGCGGGTAGGAAGGTCGTTCTAATATTGGGAAGCACGTAATAAAAAAAGAATTTAGACGTGTCGTTGTGCTGGCTCGTGAAGGATAAATGCCGTTTTGACGGCTGCTGCGTAATACACGATGCGCAGGCCGAAAGAAATCCTTGTTTGGTGACGAAGAATAGAACGACATCGTGAAAAGGAAGAGGCGTGTTATCGTGCGACAGGAGGCGAGTTCAGGAAGGTGAAGTTGTGACTGGATGGCAGTAACACTATATCGTGGTAGGAAGAGTATAGAGTGAATAAATCTGGAGACACGGCTTCTAGCATGATAAAACGTCAGCTTGGTGAGGATCAAAAAAAAAATGAAACTAGCATACTCGAGTTTAGCATACTCGAAGTTAGCATGCTTAAGCAACACATGATGTGACACAGCCATACTTTCATCCGCTGTACTTCAAGCATATGATGTAGTTCTGAAAAAGCCGTCCCAGACTAAACGCCAGTTCGTTGCGAAACGCTTAGGGTGGCACCGTCCTACAGCCGCATTACTTGAGTATACTTTCAGCATCGTTGCCTGTTAAGTACGAAACGGAAGTACAGCTAACCCAAGGCAGCGTCTTAGTGGAGCGCCGTAAGCCAACTAACTTATTGGCGCAAGCGTAGAGCCTTGTGGGGGACCGACGCCGTCCACCGCGCGGCCCCGCAGGAGGACCTTTATCGTCCGAGCCGTCAAGGAGAAATCTTCCGCATGACGTTTCCACGAACGACTTTTCTCGCCGTTTTATCTTATCGTGTGCATGCAGCCATGCGAGCCGTGGCGGCTCGCACGCTTTCCAGCTTTGCTTACTGAAACCCTGACCTCGCACGTCAGCCTGTCGTAACGAGCCGACCGGAGACACTCGGGGTATTTAACCCGTTAAAGGTCCGGTGCATTTCAAAACGCGTATGCACTATCGCTGTCGTAGCAAGCTTGTTGACAACCTGCGGTTATTTAACGCGTACCTAAATCTAAGCCTACAGGAGCGCTTTTGTATCTCTCCAACAACAAACGCACACTCTCCCCTCTTCTCTCACTCTTTCTCATTATCACCCATTTTAATTCACTTAAGCTTGTACTCTCTGTCCAGAACCTCGCGCTTCGGCTCTCCATCTCCTTTCTCATTGGCCGGCGGATCCTGCCCCGTGGGGCTTAGAGCACTTGAAGACCTGGGAGGACTGGGAGACCCTGCTGCGCTCTGGAGACCCGGTAGTGCAGACCATGGCTACTGAACGGGCTGCCAACATTATGGACCGAAGCAACATAAACGCTTGAGTGCAGTGGGGTCGTGCGGGGGCCCGGGAGCCTGCGTGCTCCAAACTCCTCAATCTGTACAATAAAGTTTTCATGATGATGATGCCCCCATGGATCACGGCCATTATGCACTCCTCCCTCAAATTTCGCAACAACTTTGTATTTCTTCGTTCGCATCGAATCACAAAATACTTGCCGTCGTAGTTTGTCTCATTTATCCGGAGCTTTAGTCGCCCACAAGGCAGCGAAGCTGCTCCGCACGTCTCTGCGAGCATACGAGCTGGCTTCTGCGATGGCCAGGTGTGCACGCGTGTGTGTTCTTTCATTCTTCAGGGGAACCGCGCTAACGAAGGCCATGAAGAGCTTTACTGCATGATGTCTCCCGTGAATCGCAAAAGCATTGCCATGTTCAATCCGCTAGCTTATCCGCAAGCCACTCTCCCGTGTGTGTCGTACCCTACGAGGCCTTTGCTAATGTACCCAGGAACGGCGCCCTTTTAACGCCCTTGCTCTCTATCAAAGCCGCCCTGAGATAGACATTGCAGAGGAATTTTGTGCGAAAGTCACGGGCACGAAAGTTTTAGTCCCTGACACGGCTTTAGGCGACATTCCCGGTCTACGATAAACAAGTATGGACGCTCCATTCTCTATGGAAGAGTTACAAGCTCCTATGGCGCTCTGTAGGGGCTCGTTTTCACCAGGGCCCGATGGAATAACTTATGCGCTTTGCGCCACCTAGGTCGAGAAGCACGACGAGAACTTCTCAAAGTTTTAAATAGTTCATGGCAAAATGTCGTAGTTCCATAGGAATGGAAACGCAGTCGCCTGGTGCTGCTGCTAAAAGCAGGAAAGTCACCACTGGAACTGGCATCATATCGGCCCATCGCACTAGTAAGCTGCGTCGAAGAGCTCAGGGAACGTACGATCCTCATGCGTCTCGAATGGTACCTTTGTCATCACAAAATTTACCCTGACTCTGTGGCGGGATTTTGACGAGGCCGTTCATCGATTGACAGTGTCATCGATTTAACGTCATTTGTATACACCAGCAAAAATCTTGGAAGCAATTATCAGTAGCACTCCTTCTTGACATGAAAGGCGCGTACGAGAACGTTTCCCTTCAAGCGATGCTAGACGCACTTATGACAATTCAACTAGAGGTGCGAGTATTTCGACGCATACGAAACTGCTTGACACAAATGTCCTTGTTTGTACGTACGGAAGATGGTTCCACTACCGACCACTACACATGCCGTAGCGTTCCCCAAGGCGGTGTTCTAAGCCCTATGCTTTTCAATGTCACGCTTCTTGGGTTGGTCGAATCCCTACCGAAAACAGTGAGTGTCTCAATCTACACCGACGGCATTTGCATCTGGGCATCAGCGGTCACTCGCCTACAGGTTCATTCAAGGCTACAGAAGGCAGCAACACAGGCCTAAAAATGCTTAACTATCTCGACAGAAAAATGTGCATTAGTCTCTTTTAGGCGAAAAGCGATGTCCGGTTATCCAGAATACATCAATGGCCAGCCTATCTACTAGAAGAAAAATCATCGGTTTTTAGATGTCATTGTTGGCCGGGACCTCTTCTGGAGCCCTCAGTCTGCCCACTTTATCAAGAAGCTCACATATATTGTTCCCGTCTTCAGATTCATCGCCCGAAAAACATAGAGATCGCCAGTGGGCTCCATGCAGCAGTTGAACCGAGCACTTTTTAGCGGATTACTACGCTATAGGTCTCCCGTGCTTGCTAAAACATTCAAGTCAAATCTTCGAGAACTTTAGAGCGTGCAAGCACAGGCACTACGTGTTTGCCTCGGCTTTCCGCGGAGTGCCTCAACAGCAGGTACCATTACAATGGCTCAAGACCATCCGATCATGACTTCAACTACCACCGACACGCTTAGTCCTCATATTCGTCACGTTTCACGGATGCAATCAAGCTCTCTCACCCGCCTGCCAGAACGACGACCACAGGCGTCATTATCCAACGTAGTCAGCATCCATCGTGCCTGTCTACCATCTGGCTTCACACCCTCGGCACGTTCACCCTCAGCTTTGTGATGCTTAAAACAACCTCAAGTGCGCCTTTCCGTGCCAGGAATAAGAAAGAAGACTGAACTGCCTACCTTGGCCTTGAAGCAAGCAGCTCTGCATTGTTTGCACACTTTCTACTTTGACCGAGTCCGCATATATACCTATGGCTCTTCCCTTCAGACCACCTCCACCGGCGCAGTGGTTATACCATCACGATCAATAACCACCAGATACAAGATTTCTTACGTCACAATATAGACCGGTTCAGAGCTTGTTGCCCTCCGAGGTACCGTTGATTATACTAACAACCAACCGGCTAATCAGTGGGCAATATATACTGCGACTCGAAGGCGGCCCTATAACGTCTTTTGTCACCTCTTCGTCGCGTGTCCTTTGAACAACTCGTGTCGGAGATACGAGAAATGCACCATCACATGATCATGAAAGGACACGACGTCGTGTTTCAGTGACTGCCGGGTCATTGCGGTATCTCCGGCAGCGACCTCGCCGACGAAGCTGCTAGGAAAGCACACGAAGGAGCAAACCTTGTTTCTGTACTTTTATCGAGGACTGATGCCGCTTAACACTTGAGCAAGCTAGCGCATCGTCTGACATCGGAGAAGTGGCGCATACCTGATAGAATAGATAAACTTTATTGAAAGAATAACCAGAATAAACGCTAATGTACGGGGCCCGTAGCTAGTCCAGGGATCCGTTGGCTCTTGCCATCTTCTCAGCTTTCTCGATCAATTTGAGCTGGTCGTCGTGGGCCGAGCTGCTCAGCAGTGCCTCCCATTGCTCCCTCGTGGTGTTTGTGTCGTGGTGTTTTATTATGTTGTAGCGTGCACTCTCACGTAATTTCGTATAGTAAAGGAAAAATGAGACATCCACCCAAACACTTGAGTGGATGTCCCTATTTGCCCTTTATCAATTACTTCTCTCCACCTTGCGGATTTCCGCAGAACTATTACGTCACTGTCGTATAGGGTTGGTACGGAACCGCACCCCGGGTATTCGTCCCTGTAGGCTGTGGGGCATATGCGGTGTAATATGTGTAGGTTCGTGTAAGTGCTTGCCTGGAGCCGCCAGGCCGCGTTATCTTCTGTCTTGAATCCACCCAGCATCGACTGCATTCTCTCGACCTATCTATTCAACTGTGGCTGGTACCTGGGATTCCGCGAAGTGAGGAAACAGTGCTGTGGCGCTTACGCTTGGGCGTCGCATTCACCAGTGCCCATACGTGTTTGATTGGAACGGCCGATAACACCGACTACAATGCCTGCGGTGCCGAGGGAACAAGAACATATATGTATACTGTGGTTCAGCCCGTGTTTTGAAAATGAAAGACATGACCTCTGCACAGGTCTAAATCAGTTTAGATAGAAAACCGTTCACCTTTAACAATATCTTGGGATGTGGCGTCGCATATCGCAGCTACAAAAGGCCACAAATGCGCTGCTGGAATTTTTGAAAGCTACCTGATTGAGCGACCGTCTGTGATTCGGACTGAGTGACCGCCGATGGATAGGGAGCAGAAAACTGTTACCACATCGGCGATATCCACAGTGGACTTTCTCTTCTTATCTTAATCTTTCCTTCCCCTCTTCCATCCCCCCTAGTATAGGGTAGCCAACCGGGCTTAGTCCTGGTTAACCTCCCTGCCTTTCACTTATCATTCTCTCTCTCTCCGTACTGCATGATTTGGTCGACGAAATGAGATCTTGCGGCGAAATTCGAGCGAAAATAAAGCAGTACTAAGTAGCAAATCTCTTAAAGTTGTTAGCATAAAAGCGCAGATCGCTGTACTTTATTGTAATTGAGTCGATTTCCCTCTTTAGTAGCCTATATCAAGTGCGAAGATCTTGCCAAGAAGGAAAAAGTAATGTGAAAAGTACTGTTTGGAAATTTAAAAAAAAAGCGCTATCATTGGAGTTGGGAGGCGGGGTGAAGAATGCGAATTTAAAGAGAAACAAAAAAAAAACAAAGGGAACTGCCAAGTCAGCAAGAGACACAAATAGAGACAATGTTTGCGAAGGAACTCTCCTCCTTGTTTCGTGAATACTGTGATGCGCAAATTTCGGCCCAAGTAAACAGAGCAGTTGTCAAAGAACGCGCGAATTCGCTTAACTTTTCCTACACTTGGCACCGTAGTCTTCGTGCAGAACCTCTCCTCCCCTTCCCTTTCCCATAATGACGTTTTTCCGCAAATAAATCCTTAACTTTTCAGCGGTGACAGGCCAGCCTCTTTCGAAGCTCAGAAACAGACCCGGTAAACAGCGTTGATGTGCGGCCCATTCCTCTATTAAAGGGCAGCTGTTAATAAATCCCGAACACCTCAAACACACCTGCCTTATTGAGAGAAAAAGAAAGGGCTGATAAGACGCATCAAGAAGACATTTATGCATTAAAAAAATAGTCGAGATGGTGCATACTTCTGCTGAGGTTGGTGTCCAGACGCCAACCGGGTGTTTTGTTTAAAAACGGAGGCTTTGAGGAACTCCGTAGTGGAGGGCTCGAAATTAATTTTGATCAGCTGTGGTCCTTCAGCCTTACACGTAAGTACTCGAACGTTCCGGCCGTTGGCCTCCCAGCGAAACGTAGGAAAAGCGCGGACGGGTATCCAACTCAACACCTTGTGCCATGGCCACTCATCCACCGCGGTGGGCTGGACCGTATTTAACGCATTGTCTGCGAATAAGCTGTTGTATGTTGGCCTTTTCTGCATTGCGTTTCGCATGCCCTCAGAGAAGCTCTTAGGGAGGTCAATTTCATTGGAGCATTCAACACAATGAGCCAGTTTCATTGCACGTAGCACTTTATAATGATGCTGGATAAAACAACGCCTCGTGGATTCTTTCGCAGAGGAAAGACGTGTTCGTTCGTTCGTTCGTTCGTTCGTTCGTTCGTTCGTTCGTTCGTTCGTTCGTTCGTTCCTTCGTTCGTTCGTTCGTTCGTTCGTTCGTTCGTTCGTTCGTTTGTTTGTTTGTTTGTTTGTTTGTTTGTTTGTTTGTTCGTTCGTTCGTTCGTTCGTTCGTTCGTTCATTTGTTTGTTTGTTTGTTTGTTTCTTTGTTTGTTCGTTCGTTCGTTCGTTCGTTCGTTCGTTTGTTCGTTCGTTCGTTCGTTCGTTCATTTGTTTGTTTGTTTGTTTGTTTGTTTGTTTGTTTGTTCGTTCGTTCGTTCGTTCGTTCGTTCGTTCGTTCGTTCGTTCGTTCGTTCGTTCGTTTGTTTGTTTGTTTGTTTGTTTGTTTGTTTGTTTGTTTGTTTGTTTGTTTGTTTGTTTGTTTGTTTGTTTGTTTGTTTGTTTGTTTGTTTGGAAATATTGGGGCAGCAAATATGTCGCCTGCCTGTTCTCAGAGTTAAGTTGTGCACCACTGAAAACTTTATCACAGGGGCAGTTCAGCGATCGCCGCGGGATGGACGGGTTAAAGCCGGAAATTATGGGAATCGAACGGGTAACCATGGCATGGCACGCCTTTTACCATGACACGCAGGTCAATTTTCCTACTTCTTTCTTTTTTAAATTGCCTCGAAGAAAAACAAATAGCGAAAGGAAAGATGGAGGAAGGGGACACGCGCGCTGTTGGAACAAACGCTTTGTTCCATGCGACATTGTTTTCCGCAGAGCAATTTCAGCTCACTCTGGCCAACTTCGTTTTCCACGCGCAGTCCAATATATATATATATATATATATATATATATATATATATATATATATATATATATATATATATATATATATATATATATATATATATATATATATATATATATATATATAATGCTGTGCCTAAAGATTCGTGAAAGCCTCGAATGTTCTGTAGCCAAGGCTCCTTTTTGCTATGTAGCACAAAATAAAAAGAAATCTTAATGGCCATATTGTGGGCATGGCCACTGCAGCCGCGGCCGTTATCGAGGCGTGCGCGCGCGCGTCGTCGCGCGTTATTTGCTTACGAAAAAAAAAACATGCGGCGCTCGAAGTCATAATCGAGCCAGGTCGAGACGTCGCCGGTGTCGCCCCCCCTACCCGCCCTATAGCTGCAGCCACAGGGAAGTATTAGCGGAGGCTGCCGCGTGCGACGTCTTGTGCGCGGTCAGCCCGCAAACCAGAAGAACCAGTCTGGCTTGGCGCAGCCCGAACACATTATATATGCATACTCGGCTTCGCACAGACCGTACACGCGTGGCGGCCAACGGGGATAACCATTAGTTGGCGAGGACATATAGTAGTAGTACACGGCAAGGAGTTAAGGAATAACATAACCCGGTCTAGTCGGTAGAGCTGCGTGTTTTCATGCGTGTCGGTGTATTAACCAACCGTCCTTGCGTCTGAAAACGGCTTTCAGAACCCGTATCACACGTGGCTAAGGTGCACCGGCGAAACGATACGACAGTATAATACGTGAGCGAGCTGATGTTGACCTGCCAGTTACCTCCTGGAGTTTTGGCAGGCATTCACGCGACGAAACAAACAGCATTCGTTGGAGTACGGAATCACGGTTTTCGGCGGAACCTTAATGCAGTGCACGTAATTCCCAGCGTGAGCCACAGGTGATACGTTTCAATTTTAGTTTAATGGAGACATGCGCTAGGACGTTTGTAACGCAAATGCAGACTGTGTCGTTGCGAATGCCTGCGAGCGCCTTTATTGTCTGTATTGCTCGTTTTGCGTCGGAAAATTATTATAGAAACACAAGGTAGATAAGAAAGAATTAGATAAGAGACACGTAGCACATATGCTCCCGCAGAGGTGTCGACGCAATTATGATAGCATCATTCGTAAACTGCCTAAACTGGTGGCACCTTTTCGCGTCTTCCGTGCTGCTGCTGATGGCCCGTGACCCTTACAAAGCATAAAAAAAAATTTATTATGGAGTTCTACTTGCCAAAATTCACGATCTCGTTATGAGGCATGCCATAGTAGGGAAATCAGGATTAATTACGACCACCTACAGTTTTCTTTTTTAAACGTGCACCCTAGCGCATGCGCTGTACACGAGCGTTTCTTTCTTCTTTGCATACCTTTCTGATTCGAACCCACCACCTACAGCTCGGTTGCGCAGTGCCACAGCCGCTGGATTATTTACTGCGGTGGCTCTGGCCCAGCATTTCCGCGCGCTAACAGCGACTCTGTTCTGCTAATAATACGAAAGCGTACTTCAGCAATACAGCTTAAGAATTAGTATTTAGGGCATGTTGGAATCGCGAAGTTTCCGAATCAAATGGAATGCAAATATCATAGAGAAAAAAAAATTACCGACGATTACGTTACTTCCTAATGCGAAATTTGAGCGCAGCAAATAAGCTGTTTCACCTTTTCGATAGATTGAGGCAAAGAAATCGAGCAACACATGTATGCGCTATCACAGAATTTTTTTTTATTTTTCACACGTATTCCTTTAACAAAGACTCCACTAACAGTTCTTGACAGTCATGAAGGAAGCTTTGTGGTCGGAGAAATAGACTGATATATGTTCGACTTGGTACACCAATGCTTGATTCTCAAAGACGAGATCTATACAAGTGCCTCGCGAGGTTGTCACAGCCGTGGGACGCGTTACGAGCGAGAGGAACGGGATGTTCTCCCGCATAAGTGTTAGGAAATTGCTGTTTGTCTTTATGTCAACATTAAAGTCCCCCACTACTAACATCGGTGTGGATCGATGGACGGTTAATGCGAGTTGCAGGAAGTGCACGACGTCTTTCGTGAGTGCGGTAGCGGACTCATGAAAGCGGTATCAGTCGGTCGCTGCTAGCGCTGGGGGGATGAAAGGGGGGCGGAGCTGGTTACGAGGCCGACGATAACGCCGACGACGACGCGAAACCCAGGAACGGACGCCAAAGAGCCATTTGTGTAGCCAGCCCTCCTCCACAGTCTCTCCTCCTCCCTTCCATCATCCTCCCTCGCCCGGAGAGCCGACAGCGCGCATGCGCGGCGGCGGAGCAGATTCGTCGGCGAGCTGGTTACGAGGCCGACGACAACGCCGACGACGACACCGACGACGACGCGAAACCCAGGAACGGACGCCAAAGAGCCATTTGTGTAGCCAGCCCTCCTCCACAGTCTCTCCTCCTCCCTTCCATCATCCTCCCTCGCCCGGAGAGCCGACAGCGCGCATGCGCGGCGGCGGAGCAGCAGATTCGTCGGCGAGCTGGTTACGAGGCCGACGACAACGCCGACGACGACGACGACGCGAAACCCAGGAACGGACGCCAAAGAGCTGCGCTCTAAAAAATGCCGCCGCAGTATTTCGGTGGCTACGGCGTTGTGCTGCTGAGCTTGAAGTCGCGAGTTCGACTCAGGCCACGGCTGCCGCATTCCAAGGAGGGTGGAGTGCAAAAAAAAAATTAATAAAGAAACACTCGTCTATCGCGCATTGGGGTGCACAACAAAGAACCCCGGCTGGTCGAAATTCATTCGAAGTCCCCCACTACGTACGGGCGTGCCTCATAATCAGATCGAGGTTCTGGCATGTAAAACTTCTGAATTTAATTTTAATTAAAGAAAGGAACCTTCGAATGTAGAATTCCAAATATTTCTGAATCAATAAAATCGCCGGTTACCAAACGACATTTTTGGAATCAAGGGTGGACATATATATGAGCATTCGGCGCAGTTTAGATTATGTATCTATTGCTAACAAGAAAGAAAGAAAGAAAGAAAGAAAGAAAGAAAGAAAGAAAGAAAGAACTCCGCCCTCAAGGCTAAATTATAAACGACGCCAAATAGTATTGATCGTATAAAATAATTAAGGCTTGTGCAAATAACGCCAATATATGCCTGCCATTCTCCTATTATGGAAGCTATGACATAACTGTCGAGAAAGGCAGCGATCAAGACAGACAAACCAACACCTTCAAGGGACATTCTAATGCGGAAAACGGCGTCAAACACCTATGCGACCATCCCGTTGCTTCTCGCAGGTAATTTCAGCGCTCGACGTGCTCATGCCCACAGCCCGATACGTTCATCTCTAATGTTGACCATTGGCGCCATCTCGTGCCCTTTCCTGGCAACAAGCCTGGAGTTGCGCTGTTGGGTGTGCTGACACGCTACAGACCGCACTACTGTGCACGTCCTGAAAGCAAGATCCGTGAAATCGGGGTGAAACGTGGCGTTTGGTCCAAATCAGCTCAAATCAGCCTCTGACAACCAGCGCCAAATGAGAAACTCCCAGCGGCACGACGTAGACCTATCTTTCCGCCTCTCCTGAATATATGTTAGGAAATTTCGTTCACTCCTTTAAACAATGTTTGCATGACTGCAGGGGCAGGAAACGTGTACTGATAAAGAGAGAGAGAGAGGAGGAGGAGGAGGAGGAGGAAGAAAACAAAGAAACACAAGAAAAGCAGTGGAAGAAACTGAAATCTCTTTCATTATAGCGCAAAGCGCGTGATTCTGAAACACGCAGGTAGCGGGCCGGCGGAACGCATTTTGGCGCATTTTCGGAACAGCCAGCCCGTCGCGCGGTACCAATGCTTTCATTTCACATTGGAATGTGTTCCACACGGTGAGAATCGATAAAACTGGATAACCGTTGAGAGCCGCATGATCATCGCTGGGCCGACTCCGGGAAACCCTCACTCAGAGTACATCCCATGCGATGTGAGAGTTGTGGCTCGAAGCAGATTAAGGCCTCTGTGTGGTAGGTGAAGCGTAAACAAAGCCACAAAAACCACAAATATTATCGCGCTGCCCATGCTCATTGATTGATTGATTGATTGATTGATTGAGTGAGTGAGTGAGTGAGTGAGTGAGTGAGTGAGTGAGTGAGTGAGTGAGTGAGTGAGTGAGTGAGTGAGTGAGTGAGTGAGTGAGTGAGTGAGTGAGTGAGTGAGTGAGTGAGTGAGTGAGTGAGTGAGTGAATGAGTGGTCTTAAGAATATCCACGTCTGCTTGAACAGAAAAATCTGCCTGGCATGGATTAAAAAAAACTCGGGAAAAATAGAACCAATTCTTTTTAACACCCGAGCGTTCAACGTAGACCAGGCCACAAAAGTTTAGGGACCACGGGATCTCAGAAAACATTCAATTCCCGGGCAGCCTGTAGCAGTAGCCAGTAAAGCTGCATACGACAATGTTGTTAGCATATTCCAGTCGAGGCCCGAAATGCAAAATACCAGGCTGCATTGTGAGGTTGCGGAGACATTCAGCTTTTTTCTCAGATTTCATGTTCCGTAATATTTTGTGGCTGGTCCTACGCCTAGGAGCTTGTTCACCCTTTAATACGAAAGGTGCGGCAGTGGGGACCTATCGATTAGTTCCGGTCATTCGCCGCTCTTGTTCACCGTAATCGCAGCACATGACGCTGTCGCATTCAGCCCGAGTCGTGACGGGACATAGAGCTCAGGATCGGAACGCCATACAGAGTCAGCCAGCACGAGGCCGACGAGCTTCGCACCTTGAATTGCGCGCGAACACTACGGCGCAAACGTGAGTGAAACACTAAGTGGCAAGCAGCTAGTTACGAGTAATATCTCGCGAATACAGCGGCAGCGTCGAAATCGCCTCCGTTTAGCCGTCCTCTCAAGGAGGAAATATATGTCTATATATATATATATATATATATAGGAAAAATTCCGCAAGTGCCCAGGTACAAAGAGGCGATAAGCTTCGGACGACGCGCTCACCCACGCGAGGGGGCGTTATCCGTGCGCTGCGCAGAGCGTGTGTGTACACAAGACGTTTAGTCACCGAGAGCATGCCACTTCAGACCGCTCCGATACAAGGCGCGAAGACGATCGGCAAGCGTCTCGGCCATGGGAGCGGAATGCGAATGTCCATGATTACGCGTTCCGTCGAGACGCCGTCCATTTGCGAAGAAAATGGCTTGCGGGAGCGATCAGGCGCTGGCAGGCTTCCAGGTGCCCGTTTTTCCGCGAAATTGGTCTCGACACGCTTGTACGCGACGCCTGATTCAGCTATGCAGATGGAAGAGTTAAAATTACAAAGCTATTGCGACTGGGAACATATATTTTCCTTTCAACAGTTTGCAAATTTTGTAAGAATCTCCTAACGTGTACAAGCATTTCGTATATACGCTCAGTTTTGTCCATGCGTAAATCCTAATGAGATGATTGATTGATTGATTGATTGATTGATTGATTGATTGATTGATTGATTGATTGATTGATTGATTGATTGATTGATTGATTGATTGATTGATTTAAACGCGCCAATGGCGACACAGGTGCTATGGGAGACACCAAAGTGAAGCGCTCCATGTTGAATTTCACTACCTTTGGTCTTCAACGTGCGCCTAACGATCAGCACACGAGTGCTTTTTAATGCAAATGGCATTCTTTGCATTGTCAGACCAACATTTTTTTTCGGTTATCTAGCTATCCCACCAAAAAATATATGGGCCGATCCCGGAGGCAGTCCAGTCTAAAAGAATACTCGCAGGACAGTTACGGGTGTGTCACGAAAATGTTGAAGCGTCAACTGCGGAGCGGGATATATGGGCGTTTTTTGCTCCCGATCTCGTGCTCGCCGAATCGCTTGTGGTTTGATTGTATGATGACGACAGCATTACCACACTGGGATGACTACGACAGAACGACGATGATGAAAAGACCACGATGGCATGACAATGTATGACGACGATGAAGTGACAATAGCGGCATGATAACCAAACAAATTGAATTGTGGGGTTTTACGTGCCACAACGACGATCTGATTACGAGGCACGCCGTATTGGGGGACTCCCGAAATTTGGGCCATCTGGAGTTCTTTAACGTTCATTTAAATCTAAGTACACGGGTGTTTTTTTCGCATTTCGCTCCCACCAAAATGCGGTCCGCCGTGGCCGGGATTCGATCCCGCGACCTCGTGCTCAGCAGCCCAACACCATAGCCACTAAGCAAACACGGCGGGTTGGCATGATAATGGGATGCCAGTGCAAGAATTATGACAACGACGGCATGATGACGACGCCGCGACGACAGTGAGATGACGAGGCTAGAATGGCGACGACGAAGCGACCGTGATGGCATTACGACCGTCGGTGTGATCTCAAATGCATGAAGATGGCTATGTGGCGACTACGCAACGATGACGATAGTATTGCTACGATGGCACGACGGCACTTGAATGAAGTCGCTGGAATGAGTGCGACAGCATGACTACGATGGCTTGACGAAAAACTGTATGATAACGATGGCATGATGACGATGGAGTGTCGAAGACAGATTGATGACGTATACGATGTAATGACAATGATGGCATGATGGCATGATGACGACGGAGTGTTGAAGATAGATTGATGACGTATACGATGTAATGACAATGATGGCATGACGGCGTGATGACGATGGAGTGTCGAAGGCAGATTGATGACGTGTACGATGTAACGACAATGATGGCATGATGGCATGATGACGACGGAGTGTCGAAGATAGATTGATGACGTATACGATGTAATGACAATGATGGCATGATGGCATGATGACGATGGAGTGTCGAAGACAGATTGATGACGTATACGATGTAATGACAATGATGGCATGATGGCATGATGACGACGGAGTGTCGAAGATAGATTGATGACGTATACGATGTAATGACAATGATGGCATGACGGCGTGATGACGATGGAGTGTCGAAGGCAGATTGATGACGTGTACGATGTAACGACAATGATGGCATGATGGCATGATGACGACGGAGTGTCGAAGACAGATTGATGACGTATACGATGTAGTGACAATGATGGCATGATGGCATGATGACGATGGAGTGTCAAAGACAGATTGATGACGTATACGATGTAATGACAATGATGGCATGATGGCATGATGACGACGGAGTGTCGAAGATAGATTGATGACGTATACGATGGAATGACAATGATGGCATGATGCCAACGCGATGACGATGTTGGAATGACGATGGAGGTATAGCGGCAAATGGGATAGCGATGCTGGAATTATGACGGCGGTATGAAGACGGCGGCGTTGCGGTGACTGCGTGACGATGATGGGACGACGATGGTGGAACGACGACGGAATGTCCATGACGTCATCATGACGAGGCCAAAATTTCAGTGACCGCTATGCGGCACAATTTCCACTTTACTGCGGGCGCAATCAGTGGGTTCCGCCTACCTGAACTCAACTGAACTTTGACCGTACCCTTTGTGACGGGCTAGCGACATGCTAATTCACTCAGGCCAAGGGATAAAGAAAAAGTTAAAAGAAAAAGAAAACTAAGCGGGGTGGAAAGGACAGAAGAAAGAAAACGTTGCGGAAAAAACTGAGTAATCGAGCAGAAATATTAATACTAGTATAATTTTCTATATAACCGGCCCCAAATTTTACCACGAAATACATTGGCGTTTCAGCTAACAAGTTTCCAAGAGCGCGCGTGAAGCATTTCGGAATGTTCTTAACTGTAACGACAAAATGCAGGCAAACGGTGTGGCGCATCAGAAACAGGACGAAAGAAGAACACATACGACACACACTTCGTAACGAAAAAGCATTTTTAAAAGATTTTGATGACGAAAGTGGCGCTGGTCTTGGAAGTTATGTTACGTAGACATGACCTCGCTGCTGCTAGACTTTAATTTCGCAATCGTAGCATGTGCCCTAAAATGAATAATTAAGAAAGTTAATTAGTGAATTTTTTTAGGTAACGACTATAGACATTGAAATTTTTCGTGCAAGTTACGTCCGCATCTTCAGGTGATGCACCTGAACAAGCCTAATTGCACTACACGCTCCGTGCGGCAGCATTGATGCCTTCAGGTAACATGTGTGGGTTGATTAACCAGGTCATCATCATCATCATCATCATCATCATCATCATCATAGTTACGCCCACTGCAGGGCAAAGGCCTCTCCCATACTTCTCCAACAACCCCGGTCATGTACTAATTGTGGCCATGTTGTCCCTGCAAACTTCTTAATCTCATCCGCCCACCTAACTTTCTGCCGCCCCCTGCTACGCTTCCCTTCCCTTGGAATCCAGTCCGTAACCCTTAATGACCATCGGTTATCTTCCCTTCTCATTACATGTCCTGCCCATGCCCATTTCTTTTTCTTGATTTCAACCAGGTGCCTTGATTAACCAGGTGCCTTCACCCAAATAGATCACGTACACGTGACGCCTGCGATAAAATAAAAATAAAGGATGTTTCACACCTGCTGGCGAGGCCGTGACGTGCGGCGCTGGCTAACACGCCCAGGGTCAGTTCCAGTAGTAACACATATATACCGCAGAAAGTGGATGGGAAAACGGCGCCGCGGTAGCTCACTTGGTAAGAGCGTCGCACGCGTAATTAAAAGACGTGGGCTCGCGCCCCACCTGCATGCGGCCAGTTGTCTTTTCATCCACTTTCATTTCCATGAATTTACCATCTCTTTAATTCGATTAATAAGTACGTGCAACTTCCCCTATGCTTTCCTTGGTGTCTTTGTTTGTTGGCTTACGGTACGGGTAAACGGTATACATCACGGAAGGACCCAATGACATCGAGGTCACCATGCATCGGGAAGGAGACCGCAGCTATGAGGATGATCGTTTTCTTCCGTATATGTGCGGCGTGAAATTTACGACCAAGGAAGGAGGTAAGTCCAAAGTGAACGAACAGAAAATGGCAGCGGGCCAAGGCAGCGTAGCATATATATATATATATATATATATATATATATATATATATATATATATATATATATATATATATATATATATATATATATATATATATACTGTGATGCGCATTGCCGTATAGTTCAGGTATACATCCGTGTGCTCACCCAAACTAAAAAGCAGATGGCGGCCCCATCTCAGATAGCAGATAAACGCATGTGGCACTTGCAACTGGTTCGGAAAATATAGTTCAGCTGCACTTTAGAAGTGACAGCTGGCATGGTTATAAAACGCAGACGCCTATATTCAAAGTGCAGTTTGTTCCTTCTTCGAAGTCTACACGCAGAACTCATGGTTTTAATGTTTCAGCTAACGTATACGCACATCCCCAAACTCTGTTGATTGATGCAAGAATCAATAAAATATTTCGACTATTTGTTTCGACTAAAATGTGCGCTCGTTGGTATCAACGTTACACGAAGCTTTCGTGAAACGTTTATATTCTACTATGCAAGAAGACGTTTGGTGCGCGCAGTTTCAATTTATGTCCGCGTACCCACAAGGAACTGTTCACGTAACTGAGGAGCTTTGTGTCCCTTGGCTTTGTGGTAGCGGACACGTAAGGCCCTGATTCACACAGCTGTGAAATGCCCAGCCCCGTCACTTACTATTGCGATAACAATGATATGGACACTCTAAGCGCATTTCGGACACGTAAGGCCCTGATTCACGCAGCTGTGAAATGCCCAGCCCCGTCACTTACTATTGCGATAACAATGATATGGACACTCTAAGCGCATTTCGGACACGTAAGGCCCTGATTCACGCAGCTGTGAAATGCCCAGCCCCGTCACTTACAATTGCGATAACAATGATATGGACACTCTAAGCGCATTTCGGACACGTAAGGCCCTGATTCACACAGCTGTGAAATGCCCAGCCCCGTCACTTACAATTGCGATAACAATGATATGGACACTCTAAGCGCATTTCGGACACGTAAGGCCCTGATTCACACAGCTGTCAAATGCCCAGCCCCGTCACTTACTATTGCGATAACAATGATATGGACACTCTAAGCGCATTTCGGACACGTAAGGCCCTGATTCACGCAGCTGTGAAATGCCCAGCCCCGTCACTTACTATTGCGATAACAATGATATGGACACTCTAAGCGCATTTCGGACACGTAAGGCCCTGATTCACACAGCTGTGAAATGCCCAGCCCCGTCACTTACTATTGCGATAACAATGATATGGACACTCTAAGCGCATTTCGGACACGTAAGGCCCTCATTCACACAGCTGTGAAATGCCCAGCCCCGTCACTTACTATTGCGATAACAATGATATGGACACTCTAAGCGCATTTCGGACACGTAAGGCCCTGATTCACACAGCTGTGAAATGCCCAGCCCCGTCACTTACAATTGCGATAACAATGATATGGACACTCTAAGCGCATTTCGGACACGTAAGGCCCTGATTCACACAGCTGTGAAATGCCCAGCCCCGTCACTTACAATTGCGATAACAATGATATGGACACTCTAAGCGCATTTCGGACACGTAAGGTCCTGATTCACACAGCTGTGATATGCCCAGCCCCGTCACTTACAATTGCGATAACAATGATATGGACACTCTAAGCGCATTTCGGACACGTAAGGCCCTGATTCACACAGCTGTGAAATGCCCAGCCCCGTCACTTACTATTGCGATAACAATGATATGGACACTCTAAGCGCATTTCGGACACGTAAGGCCCTGATTCACACAGCTGTGAAATGCCCAGCCCCGTCACTTACTATTGCGATAACAATGATATGGACACTCTAAGCGCATTTCGGACACGTAAGGCCCTGATTCACACAGCTGTGAAATGCCCAGCCCCGTCACTTACTATTGCGATAACAATGATATGGACACTCTAAGCGCATTTCGGACACGTAAGGTCCTGATTCACACAGCTGTGATATGCCCAGCCCCGTCACTTACTATTGCGATAACAATGATATGGACACTCTAAGCGCATTTCGGACACGTAAGGCCCTGATTCACACAGCTGTGAAATGCCCAGCCCCGTCACTTACTATTGCGATAACAATGATATGGACACTCTAAGCGCATTTCGGACACGTAAGGCCCTGATTCACACAGCTGTGAAATGCCCAGCCCCGTCACTTACAATTGCGATAACAATGATATGGACACTCTAAGCGCATTTCGGACACGTAAGGTCCTGATTCACACAGCTGTGATATGCCCAGCCCCGTCACTTACAATTGCGATAACAATGATATGGACACTCTAAGCGCATTTCGGACACGTAAGGCCCTGATTCACACAGCTGTGAAATGCCCAGCCCCGTCACTTACAATTGCGATAACAATGATATGGACACTCTAAGCGCATTTCGGACACGTAAGGCCCTGATTCACACAGCTGTGAAATGCCCAGCCCCGTCACTTACTATTGCGATAACAATGATATGGACACTCTAAGCGCATTTCGGACACGTAAGGCCCTGATTCACACAGCTGTGAAATGCCCAGCCCCGTCACTTACTATTGCGATAACAATGATATGGACACTCTAAGCGCATTTCGGACACGTAAGGCCCTGATTCACACAGCTGTGAAATGCCCAGCCCCGTCACTTACTATTGCGATAACAATGATATGGACACTCTAAGCGCATTTCGGACACGTAAGGCCCTGATTCACACAGCTGTGAAATGCCCAGCCCCGTCACTTACTATTGCGATAACAATGATATGGACACTCTAAGCGCATTTCGGACACGTAAGGCCCTGATTCACACAGCTGTGAAATGCCCAGCCCCGTCACTTACAATTGCGATAACAATGATATGGACACTCTAAGCGCATTTCGGACACGTAAGGCCCTGATTCACACAGCTGTGATATGCCCAGCCCCGTCACTTACAATTGCGATAACAATGATATGGACACTCTAAGCGCATTTCGGACACGTAAGGCCCTGATTCACACAGCTGTGAAATGCCCAGCCCCGTCACTTACAATTGCGATAACAATGATATGGACACTCTAAGCGCATTTCGGACACGTAAGGCCCTGATTCACACAGCTGTGAAATGCCCAGCCCCGTCACTTACAATTGCGATAACAATGATATGGACACTCTAAGCGCATTTCGGACACGTAAGGCCCTGATTCACACAGCTGTGAAATGCCCAGCCCCGTCACTTACTATTGCGATAACAATGATATGGACACTCTAAGCGCATTTCGGACACGTAAGGCCCTGATTCACACAGCTGTGAAATGCCCAGCCCCGTCACTTACTATTGCGATAACAATGATATGGACACTCTAAGCGCATTTCGGACACGTAAGGCCCTGATTCACACAGCTGTGAAATGCCCAGCCCCGTCACTTACTATTGCGATAACAATGATATGGACACTCTAAGCGCATTTCGGACACGTAAGGCCCTGATTCACACAGCTGTGAAATGCCCAGCCCCGTCACTTACTATTGCGATAACAATGATATGGACACTCTAAGCGCATTTCGGACACGTAAGGCCCTGATTCACACAGCTGTGAAATGCCCAGCCCCGTCACTTACTATTGCGATAACAATGATATGGACACTCTAAGCGCATTTCGGACACGTAAGGCCCTGATTCACACAGCTGTGAAATGCCCAGCCCCGTCACTTACAATTGCGATAACAATGATATGGACACTCTAAGCGCATTTCGGACACGTAAGGCCCTGATTCACACAGCTGTGAAATGCCCAGCCCCGTCACTTACAATTGCGATAACAATGATATGGACACTCTAAGCGCATTTCGGACACGTAAGGTCCTGATTCACACAGCTGTGAAATGCCCAGCCCCGTCACTTACTATTGCGATAACAATGATATGGACACTCTAAGCGCATTTCGGACACGTAAGGCCCTGATTCACACAGCTGTGAAATGCCCAGCCCCGTCACTTACTATTGCGATAACAATGATATGGACACTCTAAGCGCATTTCGGACACGTAAGGCCCTGATTCACACAGCTGTGAAATGCCCAGCCCCGTCACTTACTATTGCGATAACAATGATATGGACACTCTAAGCGCATTTCGGACACGTAAGGCCCTGATTCACACAGCTGTGAAATGCCCAGCCCCGTCACTTACTATTGCGATAACAATGATATGGACACTCTAAGCGCATTTCGGACACGTAAGGCCCTGATTCACACAGCTGTGAAATGCCCAGCCCCGTCACTTACAATTGCGATAACAATGATATGGACACTCTAAGCGCATTTCGGACACGTAAGGCCCTGATTCACACAGCTGTGAAATGCCCAGCCCCGTCACTTACAATTGCGATAACAATGATATGGACACTCTAAGCGCATTTCGGACACGTAAGGCCCTGATTCACACAGCTGTGAAATGCCCAGCCCCGTCACTTACTATTGCGATAACAATGATATGGACACTCTAAGCGCATTTCGGACACGTAAGGCCCTGATTCACACAGCTGTGAAATGCCCAGCCCCGTCACTTACAATTGCGATAACAATGATATGGACACTCTAAGCGCATTTCGGACACGTAAGGCCCTGATTCACACAGCTGTGAAATGCCCAGCCCCGTCACTTACAATTGCGATAACAATGATATGGACACTCTAAGCGCATTTCGGACACGTAAGGCCCTGATTCACACAGCTGTGAAATGCCCAGCCCCGTCACTTACAATTGCGATAACAATGATATGGACACTCTAAGCGCATTTCGGACACGTAAGGCCCTGATTCACACAGCTGTGAAATGCCCAGCCCCGTCACTTACTATTGCGATAACAATGATATGGACACTCTAAGCGCATTTCGGACACGTAAGGCCCTGATTCACACAGCTGTGAAATGCCCAGCCCCGTCACTTACAATTGCGATAACAATGATATGGACACTCTAAGCGCATTTCGGACACGTAAGGCCCTGATTCACACAGCTGTGAAATGCCCAGCCCCGTCACTTACAATTGCGATAACAATGATATGGACACTCTAAGCGCATTTCGGACACGTAAGGCCCTGATTCACACAGCTGTGAAATGCCCAGCCCCGTCACTTACTATTGCGATAACAATGATATGGACACTCTAAGCGCATTTCTGCCGTCGCCGTCGCCGTGAGGTCCCGCATAAAGTCAAAGGGCGATGAAATCGTCGCCGCGCCGTAAGCTGTATCTGCGAGTGAAAGCGTGTGAGGATGAGCCGGCGAATCGCGGATCACCCTCGCACGAAGGTCGCGCGAAGGTCAATTGGCTCGCGGCAGCTTCCTCGCTTCCTCACTCAAGCGTTTCGACAGCGGGTCTCCGCGGTCATCGAGTGAGATGTGTTCTTGTTTGCTTGTGTGCGCGTGACACCGTGCTTGTTAATTTAGTTAGTATGCCTATCTTTACGAGCTTACACAGCCGATAAAACTACTATCCTTGCTTCGTATAGCTGTCCACTAATTTGCTATCGCAATCGATGCTTCGGCTTTCGGGTGAAACTGCGACTTTTTGTTTGTACAAACTCACATTTCATTCAAATGATTTCACACTTGAAATAATTTTAACCTCAACATGAGTGCCCACCGAACTATAGCGTCCTCTGTTGATGAAGTATATGTTTTCTTAACTATCTCCCTTTTATAGAGATATTTACTTAATTAATGGTGCTCTGTGGTGTATTTGGTACTATGGTAGCTATGGCCCCTGCGGTTGTACTTCACACACGTATGTTTTACTTTTTCTAATAAATACCACGGAAGAAAAAAAAGCTAATGGTGGCCTAATGCTTGAACCATTGGACGCCTGTGTTGGGAGGCCGAGGTTTGAACCCGTCATTGAACACGCAGGAAACGTGTGTGCGCGTGCGTGCGTGCGTGCGTGCGTGTGTGTGTGTGTGTGTGTGTGTGTGTGTGTGTGCGCGCGCGTGTGCGTGCGTGCGTGCGTGTGTGTGTGTGTGTGTGTGTGTGTGTGTGTGTGCGTGCGTGTGCGTGTGTGTGTGTGTGTGTGTGTGTGTGTGCAAAGAATGCGTTTCTCTAAATGGTATAATCGATGAGAGCGACCCGTTGCGGCGCCGCAAGCAACAGTTATGAGAAAAACAATTTAGCAACGTTTAATAGTGCATCCACAGTTTTTTTTTTGTTCACAGTGGCGCACATCATGTTCATGTAACACGAATGCGTGTCGGCACACGGTTCCAAGACCATGACGCCAATGAGCGTCGCGCTTTAAATTTACTGGACACAGATCTCCTCGTCCCCTGATATGCGGAGGTTACTCAACCACCTTTGTCTGCATGTCGCCTTATATTTTCGGTTTACGCGCTTTGAGGTGCGCTGTGTCTTCAAATATTTCGGTTTCTGTTCGCTATCTTGCCGAGTCAGTCAAATTGCAAGAAACTTTGGAAGCGCTGGCGTATGCGCTCGGGCAAACAAAACCACTCATGGAGACGCCACGAAAAATTCACAGAGCTAGGCCTGAGCAAGAGCTGTCGAGATGAAATCTTATAGACGGGGATATGGTCGATACTACTCAGAGCCCGAAGGTTCTTTAGTAAAATGCTTTAATTCTCCTTTAATGACACTTTTGCAAGGAACCTTGGATTGCACATAGAAGCATTTGCGCTCCTTTAAAAGTTAGCTTTCGGCTGAAGCTCTTCTTCGTGTATGTCTTTAACAGCTTGCATAGATTCGCTAAGGTATTTGCATGTTTACAGCCAGCCCATTTGGAGAGACAATTTTTTTTGCCATGAAGTTAAGAAATAAGAGTGGTGAATTGAGTGATTTGGCATCTGCTCATCCTAGGAAAAACTCGTAAAACGTACTACAAGGTGGAGAAGGAAGATCGCTCCACCACCTTCATTTCGTATTTTATTTTTCGATCGATATTTGTAAGCGGGAAAGCTCTTAACATATGATTCGATATTCGAAGCACGTATTTTTCGATTATTAACATTCGATTCGAAGATTTTTTTTACGTTAACACCCTCGCTTTTTCCTTGTTTTTTGAATATCTGGTGTCGCCTTGTTTACGAAGACTTATTTTTGTTACAGCGGAGAGAATGTTGCGTGCACGTAGTTATTAGCACTGCTTCGAGGTGGGAATATATACATTTGTATGGCTTTGCGTTTTATGGAAACGAGCCGAGTCCCTGTTCGCCACACACTCACCACACACCACACGTCACCGCACACCATGTGATAACCTGATTAGGAATTTTACACTCTAGTGTACATTGACGGGACCACATAATTTGCCTCCCGTTGTTGTACCTCCCTTGTACACGCCGTACAAGTGCACATTTTTATTACTCCAGAACACGCAGTTTTTCTAAACTTGCAAATTCGAGTGCGGCACGAGAAGCAGCAGTCAGTCTCAAAAGCTGCGCACACATCTGTGCGAAGCATATTTGGCGCATTCCTACAGTGCATTATGCGATGCGCCAGCGTTCATCATAGTAGCGAAAGCAAGAAAACATTTATTGTAGAAAATAGGGCGAGCGGTCTTCAGGCTGGTCGGGGCCCCTATTCTAGGGCTCCGCTGGCTTGAGCTCTGCGGCTTGCCTGGGGTGCCTCCGAGCTGGAGAGCAAGGCCTCCCATCCCTATCACGTTGTGGTTTCGTGAGTGTTGACTTGAGGAGCCTTGGCGCATTCCCACGTGATGTGGTCAAGCGTGGTCCGAAACGAACACTGGCCAGTTTTTTTTTACCCTGCGAGCGCCTCGCCTGCGAGCGAACAAGATAAGACGCCAGGCTTTCGTTCAGCCCGCACTAACGACGCTGACCGAACCACCCAATTAACGACAGCGCTGAGTTCCTTCTTAACCCATTATCGAGGACAAAACGCGTCGCGCCTCTGCTTGCAACATTTCAGGAAATTCCCCAACGATCGCTTTCTGTTTCGCGTGAGTTAAGACATGGTAATCATCGATTGCACAGCCTTGATCCACCACTATATACTGCGACATAGCTACCACAAGACCTCCCCACCCCCACTTCTATTGATAATTTCATATTCCTTACCCGTCGTAGCGGCACCCGCTGTGTTGTGTGAGACAATTTCTATCGTAACGATAGCAGTGAACAAACCAGCTTCTCTGCCACAGTCCCTGCTTCATGGTCCAACGTGGATCTCCAGTGTGCGTTAAACTGGCTAGGCGATCGAAGTTTCACGGGAGCAAAGGTACTGGGTGCGTAACTCCACGCCGGCCGGTAGCCTAGAAATCTACGTTTGCGCCACGGCAGCTCCTAAAGTCAACATAGGCAACATCCACGCCCTCAGCGACGGTTGACACTGAATAACGGGAGCCCCATGCGGCGGAAGCGATTGAGAAGCCTGAAACACGTCATGGCCGCCATGTTTAGGCACCATGACACCTATTTCCACCATGCAGGGTAGCTGGCGAACCGGACGTTAATCTTCCGGCCCTGTCTTTGTTTCTCTGTCTGGCTTCGGTAAT
This sequence comes from Dermacentor albipictus, assembly GCF_038994185.2. Lineage (NCBI taxonomy): Eukaryota > Metazoa > Arthropoda > Arachnida > Ixodida > Ixodidae > Dermacentor > Dermacentor albipictus. Next base: position 81,777,677 of record NC_091825.1, on the reverse strand, counting down.
GTTGCTCATAGATTAATACTTCTGACGATCCGATAAACTGGTGGTGTCCGTGTCTCGATGCTCTTCGCCCATAGTTGCCTGCTGTTGCGACGCTGTTTCTCGAAGCTCTACCGACTTTACTATTGGGTAGCGTGGCGTTGTCGGTGGGCTGCAGGCGTCCGGTAGACCATGGCGACCAGGCAGGGACGAGACGATTTCTAGTGCGAAACTTGCAGTGTATATTTAATGGTTGGTGAAGGATAAGAAGATGAGAATGAATGAAGTAAGAAAGTACATTGCGGGGCCCTTTAAATAGGCCCACTAAAATCGTAGGCGGGATCTTGCTCACGTCAGCGTCACGTGACAGGCACTGCCTCTGGTTGTGGAAGGGCGGCTGATCCCCTCTCCCAGGTGACTTTTCACAAGCTTGCTTCCGCTGGTGGCAACCTGCGGGTCCTGGAGATCGTAGGCGGCTGAACCCTTCTCTTCTAGGCGCCGTTGGTTCGCGGAAAGGGTCCTCCCCTAGAGTTGGACAGTTTGTGGAAAGGGTTTTCACGCACACATACAAAGGGTCCTGTAAACACTGTGGGGCGTCCGCTATAGACCGATGACCACTCGAGACAACCATGACAAATTAGGAATCCACCCTCCGTTTCAATAAGACATAGCGGTTGAGCATCCTTTTTGCCCGAGGTGTGACACGCCAACCGTAACACTGCTTAGTGTGCTGCGCCGGAGACGAGCTGGAGCGCATCGTATGCCACAGTGAAGTTTTGCAGAAGAGGAACTGCTGACTAGCCAGATCCGCAGTCAAAACGGAAGTGGTATATTTTCCTGATCAGTAGGAGATGCGTTTTTTCTTCTCTTTATTTCTAGAAATGAAAGGAAAAGAAGGAGATTGGAGGCCTTTGAAGAAAAGACGCTGCACTCAGTACGAGCCTTTCGCAATCACGCCAAACAAATACAGAAACAAAGTGAAATAAATGAAAATGAAATCAAAATATTTTTTTAAAAAATAAGATAGCTTGGAGAGAGCGTTATGGAGGGTCAGACGAATGAACCGGAAGTTTTGGAAATGATAATCATATTGTCTCCAGCAAGACTTTACGGAACCACTGTGACTACTGGCAAGCTGAACTCGCGCAAACACCTGTCTTGAACATTCTTATTTCGAGAAGTACAACTAGCCCGCGCGTGTGCGAACATATTTCAGCACATCAGCCCACGAAGAAGCCTATAGCTTCTGTTAATTCATTTTTCTTTTTCATTTATTTCGGATTGTTTTTGACGGAAGTTTGTCTGGGATGACAAGGCTGAAGGCAGGAATCCTCTGCTTACTGGGTTCCAAAAATTGTGCCTACCATAGTTCTATTGACGAGCGTTCAGGGAGGCTTGGATGCCACCTCGACTCACTATAAAAACGCCTATATAGTCCCTCTGCTGGCCACAGGAGACCGGCCGCTCCTGAAAGCTGAAGTCACCTCCGCTTATACACCAGGCGCGACTACGCTGCGGCGGCTTCATAAACGCGCCGTTTGTTTTGCTCTTGGCGGCGTACAACGGCCTCTCGCTTCTCCCCTCGAGCACGCAGCCGAGGCACCGTGCGTGTCCTCGACGGGGTAAAATCGCAAAACGGGTCGCGCGAGATTAATGGAGCCCGAAAACGATACGCCGCTCTTTGGGCGAAAGATTTATGGCCGTCCCATCTCTCGCTTTTGCCCCTCTCGTTCTTTTCTAATCGGCACGCCGGCCAAACAGGTCCGTCCCGCTCCCTCCCTGGCGTCGGGCCACGGACGGGCGTTCCTGGTCCTGCACGCGGCCAGACGCGGAAGAAGCGGCGCCTCGCGTCGGTGCCTGTAGCCGCGCAGTTCGGTGCACAGCAGGTGAGGCTAACAGCGGCCCTCGAGGATGTCGGTATAACGTTCCCGACCCGGAGCTCTTCAATCATACCACATGCGAAACTTCCCCTATAGGTCTCACGCGAGTGAGAACGCTTGGGCGACCTGGCAGTGGTTCCACGTGGTTCATCGGTTGACGCAATCAATCGCAATAGGCCCCATGTTTCAAAGCCCAGACACAATAATCAATTGGACCAAGGGGCCTGCAGAGGGTCACGCCGTCTATATGGGCGACCAAATTGACTATAAAGCCCCGCTTATTCAGGACAGCAGCAGTATAAGATCTCGGTACGCGCTGAAGGTAACACCAAATAAACAGCATTTTCTATCAGCACCCTCTTTCTCAGCGAGGTTAGCCATTTCGAGCCCTTTTTTAAAAGCAGACGGTGAATACCAACGAAGTTCGTCTTGTCGCTCGCTATAGCGGCACGTAGGTAATGTTGTCCAGAGTTTCAAGCGAATTTATACAACCGGTTAGATTTTGAATTCAATACTATTTCCTTTTTTTCTGGAAAGATGGACTTGGAATTAAGAGCTGAGGAATCAGCTTAATTGGCAAGGGTTCCAACTCCCTACAAGGTGACAAACAGCAATGCAGACCCCACCACAACGCTCACAACGAAGAGCATTCAGAACATCTGCTTGAGCTAAGCTCTCGCGGTCAGGTTTAAGGAAAGTTAACTGAATTGCTTAACTCTGACGCTCGCTGTGGCCACCAACGAACCACAAGTCCGCGAAGAGCTGCGAGTTGGTTGCACTTATGTTAATTAGCGCAGCCGAGGCTACGCCCATGACACAAATATGGCGTCCCTGATGTCACGAGTAAGCTACCTATCGAGCATCTTTTGAACCTGGGCAGCTAGCGTCCACGCAGCAGAAGGGAAAAAAGTGGCTGCAGGCTCAACGTGGCTTGAACCTAGTTATACGAGCGAAAGCCCTGTTAAGCATGGTTAGATCGCGGTTCTTCAGAGCTTCTTTCCGGCGAGCTATATCAGCAGTGTGCTCAGACTCAGCCTGCATTCTAAAAACAGTTGCACCCTTTAGGGTGTGTAATTGCCACGCAACGATTATCGTCATCTGTCTTGCCCGCATTTCCTTTCTTTAAAGCTGCGAGCCCGGTACTTCCAAATCACGAACGGCATGCGCGTTATCAGCATGACAGAGCACTCTCGACAGGAAAGTAACGAGAGCAGCGTTTTCAAGAAAGGAAACGCAAGCAAGACAGATGACGATCATCGTTGTGTGGCGAATATACACCCCAAAGGGTGCAACTGTTTGGCACTCTTAAACATATGTACACACTTTGGTGCGTATAATAAATGATTAGAGTAGCATTTTAAAATGCGTGCTCCTTCTTTATCGGAATGGCCAACAGCCCACTTTGTGACTTCTGCAGGTGCAACGAAACGATCGCACACCTTCTTTGTGAGTGCCCTCGTTTCAACCCGCAACTGGACAAGCGCCCACTAACGGAAAACAACATCCTTGAAAATTGGCCTACGCGAACATCAGTGCGATCCGCATGAAGGCGCTGCTGCGTCACTGAAAAGACACAGGACTTTGAGACAAATTGTGACTGCACACTGTGTGACGTAGCTTGAACAGCGACACTGCGTAACACTAGGAGCGCCTTCGCATACCGCGTGACAGTGCACACAAAAACAGTTCTGTGTGTGTGCGTGTGCGTGTGCGTGTGCGTGTGCGTGTGCGTGCGTGCGTGTGCGTGTGCGTGTGCGTGCGTGCGTGCGTGTGTGTGCGTGCGTGTGCGTGCGTGTGCGTGCGTGCGTGTGCGTGCGTGTGTGTGCGTGTGTGTGTGTGTGTGTGTGTGTATGTGTCAGCACTTGCAGCTTCTAGCAATCGGACTTCATGCACGTGCGCGTGCAGCTATTATTCCCTGCATATTGCGTGTATGTTTTGGTTTTTGGTGCATGAATGATTGATGTACTTGTAGTCACCCAAGGGCGCATATAATTATGTCTACTTGACAATTATTGTACAAGCTTTATTTATTTATTTTGTTTATTTTTCTATCATACGTTAAGAGTGTATGAAGTTTGATGTACTGTCGTTCTGCTGCCTTGTACGGGTGGCAGGTCAGGCTAGTCAAGCTCCATCAGCGCAGCTTTTTTCCCACTTTCCACGCCACAACTGTTCTGTGTAAAACACACTGTACTGTTGGCAACGAAAAAAAAAATAAACTTCAACTATTTGCATGGGAAAAGGAGGGAGGGGGCGTTCTATACTTCTATATAGGGAAAGATTCAGCCAGAGCGCTCCCTTGAACGTGTCCCTACCACTGTTGTGGCCTAGTTGCAAGGTTGGGAAAGGGTCATGCAGTTCCCTGCAGCTACATTTACATAAACCTGATAAAGTCAGGTGGAGTAGGCTTGTCTGTCGGAAAATCAGTCGTCGGGTTCATGCAACCGCTAGCCGGTCGGGCCGCGCGATCTTCAAGGCAAGTTTTGGCCAACCCGCCTGCAAGGTGCATGTGTCTTGACTCGCCCAACGCGTTTGTCAAGATTGTAGTGGCTCTAACTGTATAGATGCACGTACACGCAGTCGGGTATAGGGCTGGGTCAGCTCAACTTCTGACGACCCCTGCATTGAGTAAGCTTGTATCGAAGCTTGTATCGTGTTCCCTTGATAAGGTGGGACGCCTCCTTGGACAACCCCGAAAATATGAACTTCACTTGCGATAACCTTCACTCCGAAAGGGCGCGCATGTGTAACATGTCTTTTCAATATGCCTTAAGATTATTTTCTTATATGTTATTTTCATCTCGTTTTCTCTTTCCTTCCTTTCTTTACAGCGAAGCTGTATACCTCTACCGTCCAAGAAAATTTTCGTGTCGTTGTTGCAAGCAAAAAAAGCTCCCCATACGTGGGCCGATCCCGGAGATAGGGCAATGCCGGGCAGACACGCGGCGGAGTGGAAGCAGGCGTTAAGCACTCCCCATACGCGGGCCGAACCCGAAGATAGTGCAATGCTGGGCTGACCCGTGCGGAGGCGCAGTTCGCTATTAAGGGGTCCACATACACAGCTTCGCTGGTCACCCTTCTTGACAGAGTGGAAGGGCACTCTTTCTTTTTAATTGCTGGGTACTGTTTGTGACTTTGGGATAGCCAGCCATAAAGAGACCAACCTTTTCATTATACAGTGACAGCTGTGATAGGCTCACTCCCTTGGTCTTTTTGATGTCCACCGGTGTCGTCGTGGAAATTCGAAAATTCGAGACAGACAGACAGACAGACAGACAGACAGACAGACAGACAGACAGACAGACAGACAGACAGACAGATAGATAGATAGATAGATAGATAGATAGATAGATAGATAGATAGATAGATAGATAGATAGATAGATAGATAGATAGATAGATAGATAGATAGATAGATAGATAGATAGATAGATAGATAGATAGATAGATAGATAGATAGATAGATAGATAGATAGATAGATAGATAGATAGATAGATAGATAGATAGATAGATAGATAGATAGATAGATAGATAGATAGATAGATAGATAGATAGATAGATAGATAGATAGATAGATAGATAGATAGATAGATAGATAGATAGATAGATTCAATATGTCTGAAATAGGCAAAGAGTGTTAATCGCATTAATAGTACATAAGTAAGATTCGAGCTACCTGTCCATACGAGAAACAACAACAAAAAAACCAGGGCAGTCTTCAGTATTCCTTTCTTTTACTTGTCAAAAGTTGAATGTTCATCTGGCACATGTGACAGAATGAGCGTTCTTCACAAAAACTGTTTTGCATTCTGGCCTCTGGCATTGAGGGCATTCGATTTTGAAGGCACTTGCAAGATTTTAACGTTATATGTTGCGAATGCGTAGAAGACGATTCCTCTCTCGTTCTTCTAGGGCACCCTCTGTTCGCTGAGTATACATGCCGGTAAGGCAAGTGCGCTGATTATGCAAGAAGCTTAGTGCGACGTTCATGATCTTTGAACCCCTCCAATACATTTGTAGTCCTGGCATGCGGCACAACTTTCAGGGTACAAACCTTGAATCTCTGTACGCATGGGGCCCTTCAGAAAGTGATGGTAGTTCTTCGCAGCTAGCCGAAGGAACAGCAGGGCATCACCGTCTGAACGACTAGCAACCGTCTTATGGTACGTCCTCACCTGCGGAAATAAGCGCGCGCAAGGCGGCGCGATTATTTCGGCAGCGCTTGTGGTGTCGTCTTCTTGTCTCATGTCCCGTCTACGTTTTGCGCTGCTGTTAACACCTGGCTGGAAAACCAACAAGCCCAAGCTGTTATTCTAGAGAGTTCTTGCCGCGAAAGCGCCTTTCGCGGCGCGCGCTTATTTCCGCAAGTGAGGCCGTGCCTTTATACGGGTTTCATTTTGCGTTTCCGGAATCGACGTGGAGCACATGCTCGATTTCTCGATATGTACTAGTACTCAAAAGAAGATGCAGGAGTTGTGGTTAAAATGTTTTTTTCGAAGTCAAAGACTGCTTCTTCTGATAAACAACGGCACCCATTCTGGGTTTCAATAATTGCGGCTATATACAACTTGCCTGCCAAGTGCGATACCGGTCCTTGTGGTACTTGTTGTAATGTGGCAGTGGCTGCTGCTACAAACGTGTAACAGCAGCTTATGTAAACTATCGCTTTCTATGGGAGCCCATTCCTCTCCGTAATGTCTTAGTGGCAATGAGGGTAATGAGAGGAAAGAAAATGAAATCGCAAAAGTTAATACTCAATTTTCTTAGCAGTGGCATCAGTGTTTCGATCTGTGGGAAGAGTAGCTCAGACATTACGTTCTTTGTGCCTAACTAGAAAGGCAACGGCGCCATTTTCAAAGAGCCGAGGACGGGCCATGCTGCATCCAACTCAGGCGCGACTGTGTTGTCCGGGAAATTAACAGAACAGGTCCGTCTAAGGCGCGTACAAACAGGCACGCGCTATAGAACGCCGCGGATGGTAATGGGCGATAATCGTCGTAGCAGCGCTTCTTATTTCTCCTCGCCCTCTGGAGCAGAGAGGGGGGGAGGGGGGGACTGCCCTCTGGCTTGCAAAACGCACGCTCGCTTAGCGAGCTCGTTATCCGAACGCCGCGCCGGAAAGAACAAGTCGTACCGTTATCTCAAAACCGTTCGCGCATACAAAAACACTCTCCTCTCCGGGTTTGGCGCCGTCGAAGATGCGCGCGGAGGGACTCGTTCTTTACAGTCCTGCGCTGCCACGACCGGCAGTGTTGTTGAACATCGGCGGAGTAAATTGCTATCTGTTTTGTGGATGCTTGCTTCGCCTCCAGCGGGTGAACGACCGGGTCGTCTTCGTACAGGGTCTGCTGAAGCGTCGATTGCGAAGCCGAGAATAGAAGAGAAAAATGAAACGCTCTGAAATTGTGAGGTACGACTAATTATATGTCGTCCGCAATGCAGATTTTCTTTCTTTTGTTTTTATCCACAATCGTTGATTAATGGGGAAGTCACATTAACTGCATTTCATGCTTTCCACCTTGGCGTACGCCTCCGGCATGCACCTGGAGCAAGCGACCCGCCACCTTTTACGTTTAAATTACAGCGTTCAATGTCTTCTCCTTCATGTACGCCTACAAATTGACATTCGTGCTCCAGCTCCCTGTCGCTTCATTGATTGAGCTTGCTTGGGCCTGGTTAAACGTTTAGCAATCGAAAATACTTGAATTGCATCGGAAGTTAAACAAAATTCAACCTGTAAACTTTGAGAACTTCTCCGTAAGAAAGTCATAATGCCGTGACAACACCGACGTTACACTGATCGTTGGCGAGGCATAAGTGGCCATAATGCATAAGTGGCGAATATTTTTCCAGACTGTGCACCCCCTCCCACTCGCGCGTGTATACTCACCAGTAGGCGGCACTCCCTCCCTTTCCTATCACGCTCACTAGTACCTCAACGCTCACTCATATAATCAGTGGCGTGGCCAGAAATCTTTTTTCCAAGGCGGAGAGGGGAGGTGGAGCACGCACTTGACCCGGGACGGTGAGGGGTAGGGGAGGATAGGCAGGCAGCACGGTCACGATGATATTTCGGGTGGGGGGCATGTGGACATAGCGCGTTGCCCGGTGTCTCCCCTTTCTACACGCCACTGCTCCTGGTCGCTTGCACGCATACCTACCGGCACCAAGTCACGCTCACACTCGCGTCCACCCCCATTCACCGGCACTCCTTCGCGTGCACAACACCGTCCATTAAAACTCACCGACAGTGAATCGCGAGCCGTGCTAACACTCACTCTACACCACCGTCACTTGCTGTCGTTCTGACCCACGTTAGCTGGCAGTCGCTCCCGTTCATGCTCCCGTCCACTCTCTTCGTCCCTCCCTAACGATCGCGCCCGTGAAATGAGTGCGGAACAAGTACGAGTCAGAGTATACTCGCGAATGAGTGTGCCGACCTATATGGAGCGCGGTGAAAAAAAAATTAAATTATGGGGTTTTACGTGCCGAAACCACTTTCTGATTATGAGGCACGCCGTAGTGGAGGACTCCAGAAATTTTGACCACCTGGGGTTCTTTAACGTGCACCTAAATCTAAGCACACGGGCGTTTTCGCATTTAGCCCTCATCGAAATGCGGCCGCCGTGGCCGGGATTCGACCCCGCGACCTTGTGCTCAGCAGCCTAACACCATAGCCACTGAGCAACCGCGGCGGGTAGGAGCGCGGTGAGTTAGGCTCAGAATTCAAGAAGTTGAGCTTCAGCCTTGAGTTTCGCTGCTCACCAAACATCACAAATAAAGTTCCGAAAGAATACCTTACCGGGGATCTAAAATTATTTAATGTGTCCCTTTACAGCCCCCTTAAAGAGACACTAAAGAGGGCCATTAGCTTCCGCAATAGTAATACGGTCATGTTTACCGTCAGATGACAGGCGTATAGGCGTCATCGTCTGTGTATATGGCACATTGTATATAGTTTAGCAGGATACATTGTTGGGCAAGTTGGTTCATTGTATTTGGAAAGATTGGATGCGCTTTGTTGATAATCACAAGGAAGAAGACGGTATAGTGTCTATGAGCAAAAGTATACGGATCAGTGCACGATTCTGTAATAAAATTGATTTTCTTATCACCGATGAATGTAACTTGAAAATGAGGACTGCAGTACAAACTTGGCATTGCAAAATTTTCCGTACACTCTTCAATATTATTTTTAACACGACTGCCATTCTTATATAGGACATCTGCACCTCCCTGTATTTGTGCCGGTATTTAACCGTTTACTTCCACGCCAAGCTGGATCACTAGGTGTTTGCCGCTCTTCATAATAATCACCATAGCATATAAACATATATTGCTTATCGCATTAACTTCGCTATATAGTCATATCCAAAGCATGGAAGCGCCGCCATTTCTTCCCCGTATAATTGATTTAGTGTTCCTCGATGGGGCCCTTTCAGTATCGCCGGACCATTCCTCCGACTTGCTTCTGAAGCAGCTAGCAGGCCGCACACTGGCGTCGACTACAAACTCGGACTGCTCCATACCCCATACTACTACATGCCAGATACCCAGACCAATTCCCCTCAACATGCAAACTTTGCGGCAAACCAGGAGACTTCCTGCACACCCTCCTCACATGCCCCACCTTCCCTCATCCCCCATCACCTGCCGTGGCGGCGTCTTACTGGGGGACTCTTCTGACCTGCACTTCCGCTCAAGACCAGTGCCGGATCATCTCCAGTGCAATACGAAGGATTACGCTTCAAGGACTCTCCTTCGCTTTGTAAGGGTGCCCCCTCATAGTAAGGGAGCACTCAAGTGCCATGTAGGGGGCTTCGCCCCCACCATTCATATCATTGGCAATAAATGTTTCTACCACCACCACCTTTCCTTCGCGTCCGACGGCGAGGCTTCGAAGGCCCCGCGCTCCGGGCTGCACGCTGCAGCAATCCAGCGAAGACAGTGCGGCTGCATTCTTCGCGAGCACCTGGTTCCCAGGGAGCGAGCGGGCGTCGTCGCTCGTTGACCGTGGAGAAAGTGGGACACGCAATCCTTACCTCACGTAGTGTACTTCGAGGCCCGCGACTTCGGCGCAGACTCGCCTTTGTGCGCGCACGCACGAGCGGTTGCTCGCTCGGCAACCCGTGAGGCGGACTATTTGCGCGCGCCCTCACACGCGTATACGCTGGGCAGTGGCTTCTTTCGGCTGTTCAGACAGCTTACAGGCACAAAGGCTGAAGTGCTCATACCGTTAACTCCCGTTTAGGCGCCCCGCCTGCAGGCAGAACAGTTCGATGAGACCCCTGTACCATAACTCCCGTTATCTAATTCTCCTTCTAATTATTCGTCTGATTCATAGCAATATATGGGGTTTTCTTTGCAGAATCTTATATTGATCATATGGCTTTTATTTTTCTCATTTTTCTTTCTCTCTTTCTGTCTTTTCCACAGGGAAACACAGTCTTCTATGGCCAAGGAGACGGCCGTGTAGAGTGATGATTGTTCCTTGTCGTTCTGAAACTTCTTAACTGCACTTGTAAATGAATGTGCAATAAACCATGCCTCCTTTGGCTGTTTTTCCGCTTTGAAAGAAAGCTAACAGTGCGCGCATGTGTGTTTGTTTGTTTGTGTGGTGTGTGCGTGCACCTTTGGATGTCCACGATATATATGGATGTCTATGTATGCTACAGCTTCGTGTATTATCTGTTTTCATCGATAAGCGATGACCATAATGACACCTGGCTAACAAGAAAAGTACTGTTCTTGAGATACTTCCTGCCACTGAGAAGCGGTTACCTAGAGTTTTTCTTTGAACGCCTCAGGAATTGCTTGCACTACGTAGTTCTAGCTGTGTAACACTGATCATAAGCATGCATCTGTCGTGATTGCGCTACACCGTTCATGACATTATACTCCCTCTATTCCGGAAGCGGAGCAATCCGCCTTTTTCATTTTCCTGTGCTGCCCTCTGCCGCACGCCGCTGAAAACATTTTGGAAGGGTGCCGGGGCTTTCGCCGGTTGATTTGTGTACAAGCGCCCACGTTGAGTGCGCGTCGGTTGTGCGTTTCCTGGATCGCGAATTATTAGTAATGGCTTCTTCGGGACAGCATGTCGTACCTGGAAGCCATGTAGCACTCACCGACTACTCGGTGAGCAGGCCTGAGTGCGCTGTTGTGCAAACAGTGCGGCCGATAAAAGCATGCCGAGTTCCGTTTGCCGATACGGCTGCTTCAACTGGAGTTTGCTGTCGCTGATTTATGCATTTGGAGCTCGATTTTTGTATTACTTTCACGCATTATTTAGACATTTCACATATTCAAGGAGTCGTCGAAGTTTAGCATAGCGTGTTTGTATACTGACACCTGCTGCCACAGATCGTTGTTAGCGTCAAATATTGGAGAAAAGGTGCATCGCTGATGTGAAATAATATCAAAACGTAGCAAAACATACATATCTGTGCATATGCGCCGTGTTGTTACACCATGAGACGAGTCACTATGAGCTGCCGAACCACTTAGACAAGGGCAACTGTAATCCAGATTAAGATATTATGGCCTGTTACTTTATTACTGACATCGCAGCTGAAGGCGACGAAGGGACTGCTTCGGTTTATAAAGGAGACGGGCTTGGACAAGCGGCTGTGACAGCGATGTCACGTACCCCGCAAGAGTCACAGACTGTAACCAACGATGTGTGTGCCGTGTTATGTGCTCTCTATCTCTTCTCCCCATCTTTCATCCCCCCCATCCCGCTCCCATGTGTAGGGTAGCAAACCGGTTAGGCTAAATTGGTTAACCTCCCTTCCTTTTTTCTCCACTTTTTCCTTCCTTCCTTCCTCGCTTTTCTATAGCCCCTTAATACCTACCGTTTGCGCGTCCCATAAAGCATTAGAGAAAACTGTGCTCGCATAAGTGCTCATTTATAAGCTGTGTTTTTCCCTCGTTAAAACGCCGATGCTATAGCTGACACCGTTGGTAACTGAGCGAAGCGGTTGCTTATGCTGCTGCTGTACCAAATGCAGTGCCTCTTGTTTCCCGTTTGACGCAGAGGTAAGCAGTGCATCCTTGAAATTAAGAAACGCGTCAGCATAACAACACGTACAGACTCACCTATCTACGTAACGAATGCGACCGGCAGCCTACGGGTACGGTGGCGTATGCAGATGTTGGTACAGCGCTATGTCGCCGCTTGCCGCTTATTGTGTACGCTACGTGCGAAGCGAAGTGTAGTTGATTTCAAATTAATAAGGTCAGAACTGAACTATAAAAACAGTTCCTACCTTGCTAACTGCTATACATTTCGGTTCAGGTCCGCCGGTAAACTTATAGCGGGCGCACGAACTCGACGGCGCCAGGCTTACTTTCGCTCAACGGGTTGTCAACAGTGTCTCAAACTCCATGTGCACGGTTTGAGAGGGTTGAAGCCTGTGCATTTCAACTTGGTAGGCATGTTTGACTCATTTTGAGCTCGATTAATTATACGTACAAGCGAAGACACTTTCGCTATCGCGCTGTCGGTTCGACGGCCGATCGCGCGGGATTCGGTCGAACGATGGTCGGCGCGCTGATTTTGTCGGTGCCGTCAGCAAAAAAGCCCGTCGCAGTACGACAACTCGCGCTCATTGGTTGCGTCATTGTCGGCCTGGTCTAATAAAATGGTTTCAGTGACGCACAATAGTCGATCAATCGTTGGCGTCAGCGTCTTGTCGGTGTCGTGACGGCCCAGTGTTACCGCGCCTTAAACGAGTACGTGAAGTCAGGCACGAGCTGCCACCACCTGCAAGTCAGGGTCGACGCTGCAAGAAGATTTCGTCAGCAACGTGATGTTATTAATCAACAGTCGCTCAAGTGTAACGCAAGGGTTTTTTGTTAAATTTGATAGCTGTCAATGCAAGCCGGCAACTACGTGGTGCAGGGTGCAGTTTGGACGAGGCCCTGCGCGCTTTCTGTTTCAAAGTAGAGTTGCAGTCTTACACCACGCGTGTTTTCGGCACTGCAAGGACGTCGAGCTACCACGTGGAGTTCCAACGCGGTACACGGCACGCGTGTTTACAGCAGTGAGCGTCCGAGCACTTCCTTCCTTTCTTTCTTTTTTACGGCCACGCGCGCGACCCTTCCAATATGTTTCGCGACTAATCCGCTAGGGCAGGGCGCATGCGCCGTCGCGCCATGAAAAAAAGGCGGATTGCTGCAGTACATTCGGAACTTTGGTTCCTTACGCACGTCTGCAAGACGCGGGTATTTCAATGCCCACCGTGCAGAAGTGCGTTTCCTGCGCTGTTCGGATCGTCGTTGAAAGCAAGCAGAAGGTGTCGATCATCTATAAAGTCGTTAAGGTCCCGACTATACTGAAGTGTACAGCATTACAAAACAACGTTGAACAGTTGACGCTGCACATTGGCGTTTCTGCCGGGGGCCGACTTTGCGCACACTCCGCGATTCGCGCATGCGCAGATGGCATCCGTTTGGGCAGCAGCAGGAATGATCGAACGATATGTAACACTCTGCTAGATAATCATGCTAATAGAAAGATACGATGAGCCCTCCTCTGCGTCTTGCGTTTGCGCATGGCGCTTCATTCGCCAGGCGGAAAAATTTGCCATTGGACCAGTCATAATGTTTCCACCAAAAATTACTATAAATTGAATTATGGTGCTAAGGTCTACGGAAACTGCAAGTGGGGCAATTCAGCCAGCACGGGAATGACAGGCAACACAATTCTGGCGTTTTACGCGCCAAAAATCACGATCTGATCATGAGGCACGCCGTAGTGGGGGGCTCAACCCGCTTTGTGACTTTGCAAACATATCACCTTAAGAAAAAAAAATGCTGTGTTATAAACACAACAATTCTCAGTGATCATGCTTCTGGGCAGATAGACGAACTGTCTTACTGTTTTTAGAAATTTATGAATGCCTAGAGACTGAGGAAGATAAACGGTAATAAATAACTACTCAAGGACGTTTGAAGCCTCATGCTCGAAGATTACACCAATCCATGTACTAATCATCATTATCACGGTAGCGTGTACCAATCGCAGCGCCAAAGTTCCCTGCAGCGATTTTTTGCGGCAGTCTGTGTCACGCTAGAAAAAGAAATTTAACTAAATGATCAGGCCTCGGAGAATGACAGACTTCGTTTCTTCATTCATGCATTCAGAACATACACACATGTTCTGAATTCATTTTTTTGCAAGTTGCTTCGAGATACCAACGTTTATTAGCACATTGATCACTGCCATGAAAGGTGCGGGTATGCGCATTACCATAATCTTGCTGCGAAGGCGGAACTGCGCTATCTGCTACAACAGATTTTCGCATAATTTGTTATTATCATAATCATTATTATTATTATTATTAGTAGTAGTAGTAGTACTAGTAAAACAAAGTCTCCGTAGCTTTTCCTAAGTGCTGTAATAAATATTTTATTTATTTATTTATTTATTTATTTATTTATTTGTGAAAATAAATTGCCAATCATGCTTCACTGTGTCAGTCTAATTTGCTCTTCGAGAGACCCAGAAAATTATCACTGCTTTATTTCTTAGAACAGCCGAAGGAATCTGCCATTTGTTTAAGTCTGCTTGAGGCAATATTCCCCAATGTTTTGTCATTTGCAACCTCAACGCCCCGATAGAGAGATATCAGTGTTCTGTGCCAGTGCGCAAGGCATTTTCACAGTGAAGCGTCAGTCTTGGAGCATTGCATATACTTAGCTGTTGCTACGGGCATGACTGCCAGACAAGGGCTCTAAAAAATACTGATGAACTAGCACAGTTGACCATCATCATCAAGTCACTTGGGTTTATTGTTGGGAGCATATTACACGTACGGTATCTTGTGGCCGTGAATCAGAGTTTGGCAGAGATCAATCGGGTTACATTATACAGGAACCAACATTGAGGCAACCCAGAGCACATAAATGCGTGAACGGGATCAAAAACGGCGATCGATTGTTACGAAAGGAAGCATAGAGCAGTTCAAAGCACATTCTCTATACCATTTAGTGCAAATGAAGATTCATAAAAAAGTGATAAACACAGCGTGTGCTGGTAAGCAGAAATGTAATGAACGAGAACACCAAAACACGAACACAGCTAGAATATTGTATATTGGGAAGTTCAGAAAAACGCGGTCATTTCGTGATTTGCGATGCGGCCCACACTAAAATATTTGCATTAGTGACCTGAAAACCGTGTTTGTGCCACTAACTAACGAGGTACACGTTTCACATTAAAAAAAGAAAGACAAGCATCGAAGTGGAGAAGGTGGATGCGCAAATCAAAAATAAGGTTGAGTGGGCATAACAAGCAGCTAAAGTCGATAGCGTCACAGGGTCGGTGCGTTCTCTCCAGAATCAGATTTCACGCCTTTAAAGGATAAGCTGTGTACCCTTAGTCATTTAAATTGTTGGTGCATAATGTTTCCCTGGTTGAAATCCATCCTCGACTTTACAAAAGGTTTTCTTCGTTGGTTGGAAGTCCATTCTAACGACGAAGAGAGGTCAACAAGTGTTTCGGCATTATACCCTAAGCGCTCTTTGAAGATCTCTAAAGTCGGCAGTGCCGTAGCGTCTGTGCTTGTATTGCTTTTCTGAAGCAGTATACTCTGATGCTTCGTCAGTGAGCCACTGAACAACTTGGAATGCAATGTAATTTCAAAATGAAAATTCTCAAAGTTCCAATAAATCTGTTTTACATTTGCCAAAATAGTACATATTCGTATCAGCATTCAGAGGTTTACGAAGCACTCACTCGGAGCCTCATAAACAATTATATAAGAAAAATGAGGCGCTCGATCCTGTCATCGACTGCCATCTAATAAAATCCAGAACGTACCATTTTACTTATTAAAATGAACAAATGCACACAGTTATTACAAGTCTGTATGGAAGTGGTATATGCGGAAAAATCACTGTGTGAAACGACTTAGTTTCGATGACGTGCCGATGTTTGCACGTATGGTACCGCACCGAGCCGCATATTTCGCCGTGCTGTTCAAGAAGTCGCAAAGGTGGGTGTGGTTTATACTGAGGAGTTGAGCGTTCCGTCCACGTAATCCGGGTCCTTCTCCGTTGCCAGCCTCTGAGAAAGCTTGATCACGATGTCCCGAAAGTGGTGCGCCTGGATGTTGTCCTTCAGCAAGTAGAGTACGAACCAGTCGCCATACGCAGCCTTCATCACCAGCTGATCCATGGTCTTGGGTTGCACCATGCGACTGAGGGTCTTCAATAGCAGGTACCGGTAGCGGGGGAACGAACAGACGACTACACGGTACAACAGCGCGATTCCCGTGACCACGGCGAGGATGATGAGCCAGAACCACAGGAATACGTAGATCTTCTCGTTGATGATGTTCAACGGGAGGAGGCAGATGGAGTCATGCTTCTGCACGTCTCCCGAGGTACCGAACCGGTGGAAGCGGCACTTGGTCATCTTGGGGAAGACGCGAATCATGGGGTCAACCCTCACTTCGGGGTCTTCGTTCATGAAGCGGATGACGTCGGCGCCGTAAGTCGAGAACATTCCCCCGAGGAACTTGTCGATGAAGTACATTTGGCCGATGACATTGACGAAGTTGATCAGCTCGCAGAGGAAGAAGCGCAGCGCGTACGACTGGTTCTGGCTCCGGTGCCGGTAGAAGTAGTCCACCACGTCGTCCACCTGCTTCTGCTTCTTCTCGTGCTCGAGCAGCGGCTTGTTCAGCTCCAGGAGGAGCGCCTGGACGCGTCCGTTCTCCCAGCTCCGCCAGAGCCAGCGTGGAAAGTAGAACATGATGGCCTGCAGGCACAGGACGAAGCAGACCCACTGGTAATACGCGTGCTCGATCACCTCGTCACCGTCCTTGATGCGGCGCTGGTCGACGCCGGGCGAGGCGACCTGCTTGCCCACTGTGGCGTTCAGCGAGCGGGGCAGGGTGATGGTTCCCTCCACCCAGCAGTAGGTGTTCATCACCGGCTCGGGTATAGCGTCGTGGGCCACACAGTAGATCGGGTTGCCGAAGAACTGCGTTGCGCTGACGAGCACGCTACAGGCGAGCAAGAACAGTCCCGTGAAGCGGTAGTGGAGCCGGAAGACATTGTTGTCTGTCTGCACTTTCCCCACTCGCAGGATCTTTCTGAACGAGTCGGTGAAGAAGAGCTTGTCCATGGCGGCGTTGTTCAGCCCGCGGCTGCCGGGATCCTCGACGGGGCTGTGGGCGACGCGGCCGGTGGAGTGGCGGACCCCTCCCTTATCGGTGTTATCTTGTGGCCTCGCCGTCCGATACGCTGCACATGGTACCGGGGGCTACGACAGCCCAGGTGATATGGCGTCACCTGGTGAACAGACAACGGACTATGTAAGACTCAGAAAAGCACAAGTTTGCGTGGAAAGCCCAGGTGATATGGCGTCACCTGGTGAACAGGCTGCGGGTTATGTAAAAGTCAGAAAATCACCCTCAAATTTAGATATCAGTACCGAAAGCCAGACTTGTTTTCTCAGGTCATGAAAAGCAATCAAACCATAGTTTGCGATAAACAAGACGGTTTACTATGAGCAGGCGGGACGACGCGACTTATAAATGAACGCATAAACAAAAAGTTAAAAAGGAGAGAGGAGTGTAGAGAACAAGTCAAAGCGCTTACTCCTATGATTGTATACGTGATCCCATAATATCGCTTGTTCTTTACCAAAATATAGAAATTCATTTTGGGTCGTGGAGCTTGATATCAGTTCCCTCTCCGACCAAGAAAAAGCCAGCGATTTTTTCGCATTTAAATCTCTACTCAATTATCTTAATTAAGAAATATATATTTTTACTGTATAACTTTGTAGCTCTTTACCCACCCCAAAAACTGTTAAGCGCTTGAAAGCTTCGCCAAACGCATCAGAGGTTCCTCAAACGAAAGCACCAACCATCGTCAGCAAATGTTGCACAAGCCTTGCTATCCATTGTGGGATTCGAATCCTTCGATCATTGTATAATATTGCAGCGAAACAACGAAGACCAGTGCATATAACCTGCCGACTATACGACGACGAGGCTACAAGACAAAACGAGCTGTCCATCTTTTGCATGCAGTTGCGGCGGGTGCATGTAGCACACTATGTAAACACACACACAGTCCCAGCTTCTGTGTGTCCCAGCTGTGTGTCCCAGTCCCAGCTACTGTGTGTGTGTGTGTGTGTGTGTGTGTGTGTGTGTGTGTGTGTGTGTGTGTGTGTGTGTGTGTGTGTGTGTGTGTGTGTGTGTGTGTGCGTGTGTGTGCGCGTGCGCGTGCGCGCGCGCGCGCGTGTGTGTGTGTGTGTGTGTGTGTGTGTGTGTGTGTGTGTGTGTGTGTGTGTGTGTGTGCGCGTGTGTGTGTGTGTGTGTGTGTGTGTGTGTGTGTGTGTGTGTGTGTGTGTGTGTGTGTGTGTGCGCGCGTGCGTGCGTGCGTGCGTGTGTGTGTGTGTGTGTGTGTGTGTGTGTGTGTGTGTGTGTGTGAGAGAGAGAGAGAGAGAGAGGGCTCTTTATTAGAAAAACAGAGAATTTTGCCGGCGCCTATATAACCACGGGCATGCTGCTCTGTGTAGGGATGGGGGATGGGATTAAATGATTCCAGAGGAGAGTGGGAGAAAAGAGGATAAAAATAAATATGAAATCTCCGAGTGGACCTGATACTAATATTTACAGGTGACATGGCGAGTAAATTTAGACTTTTGTATATGAAGTGTGCAATCTTTAAAGCTTTCCTATTAGACCAGTTTCTGACAGGTATTTGAACAATAAATCCAAAACCCGCCGCTGTGTTGAAGGGCCGGGCATTGGACCTAAGATGCTCGGTAACGTTAACGGTTCGTGGCAAATCAAGTCCATTTGTTGCTCAAAAAAATTGTCTCTCGTCGCGGTACGCGGGGCATTCTAGTAACACGTGCTCCATTGTCTCTAAGTTGCGACAGTTATCACAGTATGGGTCAGTGGTAAGCCCTATGCGGTACAGATAATTGTTCGTGTATGCCACGTTCAGTCGAAGACGATGGTACAATGTCTCTAAGTGTCGAGGAAGTGGTATCTGTAGTAGTGTATTATCTGTTCTTACTATCTGATGTGCTTACTATCTGATACGGGTTCTATATGTTGCTGTGCGTCAATATAGTTTGTGTTTTTGCCTTCCAATAAAACAACATTATTTTACAAGATTGTTGAATAATAATAATAATATAATATTTGGGGTTTTACGTGCCAAAACCACTTTCTGATTATGAGGCACGCCGTAGGGGAGGACTCCGGAAATTTTGACCACCTGGGGTTCTTTAACGTGCACCTAAATCTAAGCACACGGGTGTTTTCGCATTTCGCCCCCATCGAAGGCAAGATTGTTGAATAGTGCAGACTATAGTGCACCTCTGGGCATGTTGGCGAAGCGCAGCACATGCACAAAGTGTAATTGACGGGACCGGAAAAGAGAAGTGGACTGAGGAGTTACGATGTAGTTCCCGTCTGCTTTTGTCCATCTTCTGGAGTGAGAAAGGCCACGGAAGGCCTATTCTGCGTAACCGCGTTTCTAATGTGAAGCATTCTTTGCCATGTTACTTTGCACCCCCTCTCCCTCCGTCGTCAGGATCAGCCTACTTTCCCAAGTGCTTCCCTCTGGCAGCTTGAGCTTTGGGACACCACGTGACAGTGTACCGCAATCGGGATCGCCCCATACCCTTAAGGAACAGGTTGACTGGCTTTTTCGTCAGGGTACAATAAATCAGTTGTCACGTCATCGTCGTCGCCGTTGTCTGCTTACTGTCATTGTTGTGCCATAGCGTTACTGTTGTCGTCACATACACCCATTCACACACAATTGGTCGCTTTACACAGGCACGCGCCTTGTACTACTTTGCAGAACCCCAAACGATGCTAGATAGAGATGCTTGAATATATTCTTCGCAATATAGATTCCCACAATGCGTGGGCTCTGCATAACGTTTCTTTTTTCTTCGCTGGAGTTTGTATTTTTGTGCGAAGACCTTATGCAGGGTGTCCCAGCTAACTTTAGCCAGAGTTTTAAAAATATGCAAATACCGCGTAGCTGGACAGAACAAAGGTAATGTTGTGTGCCGTTGCTTGGAAATACTCAAACAATTGCTCTTTCATGACGCCTAATTAGATAATTAGCCTTAATTAATCGATCAACTTCTCAAATATTATAATTCGATGAAAAGTGTCAATGAGAAAATTGTAGAGTGGCATGACAAACTCCCGATACAACTTTCCATTGCTCAGTACGTGCTACATAAAATCTTTTTCTGAGCGTGAAAGAAGCCCGCAAATGCGCGTAAGATTGACGCGTGACTGGCCGCTCGAGGCACTTTGCGCGTATTTGCGGGCTTCTTTCACGCTCGAACACAAACATCTACATAATTGATCATGAAGCGCTCCTGATAACAATGAGAAGTACGTAGCGCTCCCCGCATACGTTTCCCCGTAAATATTACTGTTGTGCAAGCTGCCGCGGCGACGGCAGCTTGTGACGTGCGAAGTGACGTCACTAGCCTTTCGTATATATAAAAGAGCCAGCCCAGCGACTGATTTCATTGTTGTTGCAGCACCGCTATGAACAGGCCACACATAGCACTCCCAAGGAGCAGCGTGAATACGAGGAGCGGCAAAGGGAAAAAGAAAGGGCAATACGACCAGCGGCGGCGTGCTGTCAAAATTGCCGTTACTGCCATTACTTTAAAGCAATAAAGCATTGCATACCCCCTCAGCAGTTGTAATGGTTTTGCAACGAAGCTGTTTATGGCTAGGGTTCTGTAGATTTTCAGTGTCCGTCAACAAATCTGTGTGAGCAGAAGCCATCACAATCATGCAGCGAAGACTCGTGCCACTTCTCGCGCGTTCGTCGTCGTCGTCGTCGTCCTCTTGCACAGCTGGCTCCATTGCCTCTCGTCATGCCAGCGTTCCCATACTGCCCCTCCCTCTGCGAAGGCGCTGACGGCACTGGCCCACTGCCAGTCGGTGCGGTGATTCCGGTCTCAAATTCTTTGCCTTAGTATATCGCGAAATGAAAACACGAATGTATATAACGAATGTATAACACGAATGAACGTGGATGTATAAAAATAAACCTGTGTGCGTACCTCTTGTCACGATGACCACTGATAAAAATGTTTTCGCACATTTGTTCAAAATTCTGTGTCACCTCTTTGCCGTGTGCTACACAGCTTCGCTAGTCATCCACCTTCACTGAGTGTTGGGGCTTATGAATTTTCAACAGCTTCGCTGGACATTCACTTTGGCAGGGCTGGGACGGCGAGTCATTTTTTAAATGAAGTAATTGTAATTGTAATCGGTTACATTTTTATGTAACGTCGCCAATCTGTATAAGTGTCACTGCTATAGGTATGGAAAAGAGGTTAGGCACATACTGCAAACTGGGTGAAGTCCCCACGGAAGGCTGATCGCATTAAAGGAACCAGCTGTGCTAACTGGAAATATTAAATCACTGATCAATTATTTGCAACTCGGTTACGGTGGTGCAAAATGCCTTCTCCTAAGTTGAATTCATCTTCGAAAATTCTTAAATCAATTTGTCATGGCAAGGTGTTTTCGCTACCGTATATCGGTACCACTTGCACCTTACCGAAACTGGACAAGATACTGCGCAGGACACGTCGCCATGTGCGCGTGGAGACATAGATTCTTGTGAGATGTTTTGGATTTGAAGGAACTTATCTGTTTGTATGCGAAGGTTTCTGCCTGTGCGCAAAATTCTGTGCATACCTAGCATGAAATGAGACGAAAACTAAACCAGACTGTCGATGTCTAGCGGGGTGGTGTCGCCATCGCGTAGCTGTTCAGAGAAGCAGCAATGTCGGCGGGAGATTTCGTTGTATCAACCGACGGCTCATGTCTCCTTTTTAGGACGTGCAATGCAAGTAAATCTGCATTGGGCACGGCTGTTACGTTGTATGCTGCACCAAATACGTTAAGTTAATTAATGTCTCTTTACATTGAGTTGAGAGACCCTGGAAAGGAGCGCTTTGGGTCGTAGGCGCCGACTACACAAAAAAAAAGGGGGGGGGGGGGAGGGGGCTGGAAAGCTCATCCAAGCTCAAAAGACGTTGATTATACTATTAGAGAAGAACCGTGTCCGCGCTGCCCGTAAAAAGCTTTAGGCTGCGACCACGTCATTTCGCAATAATATATCAGAATAATACGGACAGTAGGTACGTATACGCTTTGATGATACGTTTATTGAGAATGTGCGTGACAGCTGGGATCAATCCACCAGCAAACTTGTCGAAGTTTCTGAGTGCGCGTTAGGTGCTCCCACTTCCTGTCCCGCTCGCGAATTGTTACTTTCGTTTTTCTCAAATCAATGTGCAGGCTGTCAATATTACAGGAGGTTGCTGAGAAAGCTTGCTGACTTCTTCGCGCTTACTTATTATCGCTCAACTTATTTATTTACTCTTCTACTGAGGGTGGGGGGGGGGGGAGGGAGGAGGTGCGCGATTGTCTATGGATGGGGACAGTGGGGGAGCTGGTGAGGCGGCATACTAACAAAGACACTTCGGAGTGTGGGGGCACGTTACCGGTGCCCCTCCCCCCCCCTTCCCCCTGACTGCGCCACTGGGTTACACGATGATTTATGCGATGAGGAAATAACAACCTCCGGTTATAAAGTGGCTAGAGTTTACAGGAAACACTGCCGAGGGCGTAGTGTAGCCCTCTTTCTAAAGTCTAACGTACCTCAATAATGTGGTGCAGGCTCCAGCTGAACTATAATTGGTGCAAGGCGTACCTAGCATGACAAGAAATTTATAATAATCGACTTATTGTCATCCAGCTAGGTACCTCTCCATAGCTTACGTACATAGTATGAGTACGTTTCTGCACATGCATGCATAACGTCTTCTCGTCAGACGTCATGAGCTCATGAATACTATAACAGTCGTGCATGTATGTCCAAAACTACTTGTTCATGGCCAAGTTGGTGTTTAGACTTACTAAACGTACTCTTCTTGGCGCAAAGTATAAAAACGTGAAGTAGGAGAACAGGACAAGTCTCAGTTTAACCTGTAAGGAGAAGCATCGATTGCGATAGCAAATTATAGACATTGTACGTAGTAAGGATAGTAGTTTTATCGGCCGTATAAAGGTGTAAACGTTCGCTTGCTAACTAAATTAACAAACATATGTCACGCGCGCATAGGCAGACGTGAACACATTCTCACTCGATGACTGCGGACACGCGTGTCAAAACGCTGGCGCGAGGAAGAGCGACAGCAGGAGCGAACGTACTGCCCCCTTCGTGACGCCTCACGCTTCCACGGGAACTAAGCGACGAGAACAACACAGCTCAAACGAAGCCATCAGACCTCGGCCCGCCTGGACTGTTTAGCCTACGCACATCTCTTTCAAGGTAGAGCACGCGCAGCCGCACGTTAGTGGTACCATGGCCTCCGAGATCCACTACGGCGCGCATTTCGAAAACGCACGCGGGGGTAAATCTCGGAGGCCATTGTGGTACGTACGAGCCTTTTGTTCAAGGATCTGGTACATGAAGGAGCAATACAGCGATATCCACCGCAGCGCCGACGTCGGCGGACACACAAGACCGCATCAATGAAAACCATCGTATCTACCTGTTGGCGAGGAAATTTCCAAACTTTCCACGAAGAGGAGAGTCACAGGTAACGAATGCCTCCGTGTCAGGATCAGAATCGGAATCAGAATTTATTGTCAGAAGTTGGGTCACATTACAAGTGACCCAATGAAGCAGAAGAATGAAATGCAGAACAAGGAGATGCATAAGGAGCGCCCATAGTCAAAGACTGCATCGGGAGCTCCTGTACAAGAACAGTTATGATAGTTTACATCTCAAAGCAACAGTAGCATATAATAAGGAAGTATACAAGCAACAGGAAATTAACGTTAACAGAACAATATACAGAATTGATTACAAATAATAACAAGGTTTAGCTTATCTAATGGTAGCAAGAAGGATTGTATGGGAAGAAAGTACCAGTAATTTATTTACAAGAACAAAAACAAACAAATAGGAAAAACACGAAAAAGACGGACAGAAAAACGATTAAAGTAAATTTTTTCATTAGTCTGTCAATAATAAATGCATTTTTAGTTCCCTTTTGAATTGGTGTAACGATCTTGCGTTTTTCATTATCAGAGGAAGAGTGTTCCACACTGACATGAAAGTGAATTCCACGGTTTGTTTACCGTAGTTATTGCTGATTCTTGGTAAAAGAAAATTGTTGTTCAACGCGAATCTGGTGGTACTATGAATTGTCAGGTTAGGTGGTGAAAACGGGATCAATGGTAACTCATTATGCACAAATCTGGGGGGAAAATGCCTAGGTTGTATTTAGTGAGCCCAGAAATGGTAAGGATGTTATTCTCGTGCAGTAAGGAAGTGGCATTGGAAAAGCGTGAACTACAAGTAATTATTCTGATGGCTCGGTTCTGAACTGTCTGTAGAGACGCAATATGAGTATTATAGGTTTTTCCCCAACATATTATACCACAAGTAATATGAGAGTGGACAAAATAGTGCTAAAGGGAGATTAATGTGGTACGTGAGAAGTAAGGGCGTGCTTTAACTAAGATGCGCATACGGTAGGCTATTTTCTTTTTTATGTGAGCAATATGATTGTGATATTTCAAATTACAATCAAGTAGAATACCAAGGAAAGATAAAAATTAAATTAAATTATGGGGTTTTAGGTGCCAAAACCACTTTCGGATTATGAGGCACGCCGTAGTGGAGGGCTCCGGAAATTTCGACCACCTGGGGTTCTTTAACATGCGCCTAAATCTAAGTACACGGGTGTTTTCGCATTTCGCCCCCATCGAAATGCGGTCGCCGTGGCCGGGATTCGATCCTGCGACCTAGTTCTCAGCAGCCCAACACCATAGCCACTGAGCAACGCAAGGAAGGATTAACATGAACTTGGATGAAGGCAGTGGGGACCAAAACTGATAGGTGGAATGGAAGCTATTTTTCGCTGATTAATAGATAACATGTTAGCATTACAGAACCTTAGAATGTTTTCTAACTCAGCATTTAGCTTATTAACGAGAGATGAGATATCCTTATGAAAGGTGAATATTGTGGTATTATCAGCGTACAGAATGCATTTTGTAGAAGAAAGACAATTAAGTAAATCATTAATATAAACCATAAACAGAAGTGGCCCCAGGATGGAGCCGTGGGCCACACCGATGTTAGTAGTTCGCTGCCGAGAATAAGCACCGGAAACAGAAACAACTTGAACTTGGTTATATAAGTAGCTTTTTAGGAGCGAAAGGGCAGGACCGCAAAAGCCAATTGCTTCGAGCTTAGGATATTATGATTTATGCTATCAAATGCTTGCGTTAGGTCCTTAATAACTGGGGCGGCGAGAAATCCTTCGCCGATTAATTTTTCTAGTTGGCCCGTAAGATGAATAAGTGCCAGCTCTGTGAAATATCTATGGCGAAAACCGAACTGGCATGCAGAAAGGATATTAAATTTAGAACGGTATTTCGTTAGCCGTATTTCAATTAGTTTCTCAATAACTTTCCCAAAGAACGGTAGAATGCAAATAGGTCTGTAGTTCTGCAATAATGAGCTATCGCATTTTTTTTTTAAACTGGGATGACTTTGCCAAGCTTCAGTTCAGAAGGAAATAAACGAGTATGGATAAGTTGACTATGCTGCTCCCCGAAATGGTTTCGGCGCTATATATCTGTAACCAAGGATACGTATCTGTTTCGTGCTCTGGATTAATTCTTCACTTCTTGTCACTCCACTCACATTATAGGTGTGATCGAGCCAATTTATTTTTTTTTTCTTGTAGCAGGAGCTTCTGTAAGCGCACAGACGAACTTGATAGGCACGCTTGCCCCTTTTGTAGTCCTCAGGCTGGCCAGTGAAAATGATCTGGGGCCCAAAACCGACGAGAGGCAAACTTCCCGCGACGGCTTGACACTTGCCTTGACGGTTAGGCCTAACCTGCGCTGTTTCGCGGGCTGTTAGCCACCAAAGTTACGGCTTAGTGCCGCATCAGCGCAGTTCTATTCACATCGGCCGGGCGGCTTACAGAAATCAGTAAGCGACTGTAAACGAATACGTCCTTGCCTTGTCTAGGCTATGAGTTGTCTGCTGCGACTTGCTGTTCAAAACCAAAGCAGTCTATGATGTTTTAAAATTTACCATATTTCTGAACGTACAAAACACACCAAAACCTTTTTTTTTAAATTTAACAACCAACCAGGGGTGCAAGTTATATGCGAATTATGACTTGAAGTGCGGCTTCACGGCAGTGCAAATTTTGCCTGAAAGTGTAGTTTCATGGCAGCGCGATGTGCACTGCCGCGAAACCGCCTTTAGGGTTAGTTCCTTCACGGCAGCGCCGCCGGATAGGCGGGGAACAGAGCCGCTGGACGAAGACGTGGGCTTAAAATATATAATCTTAATAACTATAAAACATGTCTGATGTCCTTCACACAGCATGAGATGAGACTAAGCTATGACTCACTTCACCATTTATTTCTTGCCGTGGGAGTAGAGAGCAAGCAACAAGCGTGAATTTGAACCGAAGCGGGCGCGCGCGAGGTAGCATGCGAGACACCATGGCTAGTGGTGTCAAATACAACCCTCACAGTGTTGGCAGTTGGACTGCACAGATTATGCTTCTTTATATAATATACCTTGTACTATAAACTAAACGAGTACTTACTCTGTGTGTTAAATAACGCTTTTATGAAAGAAGTAATCATAACCGATGTGAAAGCGAATAACAAATATTCCTATCTTTATGCGTGCCCTTACTAGTTTTGAGCTTTCTTGGGGGCGCTTCCATGCAGCGATGAGGAGGAGGTTCGAGGAGAATACGAGCAGGAAAGGAAGAGTGGCGCTACCTTGGAAACTTGTTTTATTAGGGATCTTACACTTCGGAACGTACGAGTGTCTCATTTCAGGAATCGCCAGCCGCTTTTGCGCAGGCATGACTACATGCGGGTGCGAGAGAGAAAAATCGCAGTTTCGCCCAAAAGGCGAGGTATCAATTGCGACAGCAAATTATTGGACAGCTAGCTATGCGAAGTAATGATGGTAGTTTTATCGGCCGGCGTGGGGCGTACGTCTCGCATCAACGCGAACTAAGCCGGGAAAACACGGTGCGCGGCCGGACTCCGTCCCCATCGCAGATGGCTTTCAATATACGGTGGCCCAGAGGAACGCCCGAGCCGCGACTAGAGGCAACTGCATACACCACGAGCAAAGAAACCTCTCCTCCGTAGCACCTAGGCAAAGTCAGCTATTCAAGGAGCAAAAGCCCCTACATTTTCTCTCTCGCACTCGCTCAACAATTGCGAATCCAACAAAAATGAGGAAAGTGGGAAGACTACTCATTAGTGCGCACGGCCGATAAACAAGCCGAGTACCCCGCAGGGGCGTCTGCGTCAGCAGGCGTTTGGTGTGTTGCGACACCACGTACCCGAGCACACGATGGTCGGACCCTCCCGCGTTTAACCGTGCGTGGCTTAGCCGTGTCCGGGGAAGGGGTGATCGTGGTGGTTGAGCCGATGCCAGGTGTTAGGACCTTTAAGGCTCCCCGTGGAGGCAACACACCTCTTTGGCCTCTGCTTCACATAGACGGCACCCCCGGACTGACCCAGCCGGGGGAAATCGGTAGTTGCCTTTTCCTGTCTTCTCTCCCTCCAACCATCGACTTTATCTCACTTTCCATCCTTCCTGTCTTCTCCTGTCTTCACTTCACTTCCAATTTTTCCAGGCAGCAAGGGTTATTAACCGTGTGTGAATAGCCAACCTAGGTTATTTCATATTTCGTTATAGTGGTAATGTACAGCTGGCGTTTGCAGGCCGTGTTTCACAGGTCCTGCAGCGTCCCCATGTAGGACTCCAGGGTGGGTGGGTGGCGTTACTGCCGAAATCTCCACATATCTTTATGGCTAGCTCATTCCCCCACTCCCTGATCGCCCTCAGAAAAGAGGGCGCACCGATGAAATATTCCAGTTTTTTGGTCGGCAAAAAGAATCTTTCCCTCGTTTCCACATGATTTATTTTGAAAAACCAGATAAACCAGTGCGAACGATCTCACCATTCCTTGTATCGAAGTCTCTTACCGAAGTTTTTCGTCCAGGTTATAAGGCGTCGAGGATGGCTTGCGGTGACCTCCTCTTGGAGCTCCGCGATCAGATGCAATTTGAGAAAATGCCTAAACTAGTATCATTTGGGGAGCCCCAAGTAGTAGTAACCCCGCACCGCACGATGAACACCACCCGCGGCGTTGTCTCCGACGATGATTTGCTGGAGCTCACTGAGGCTGAACTCTTGGAGGGCTTCAGTGATCATAATGTTATAAATGTCAAACAAATTAGGATGAGGCGAGATGGCCAAGAAATCCAAATCAAACACTTGATAATCACCTTCGGTTCAAGTGTCCTGCCCGAGTCAACCGAGGCAGGGTACATCAAGCTCCGTGTTAGGCCATGTGCCCAACTCCCTGAGATGTTTCAAATGTCAACGTTTCGGCCAGAGTTTGCAGAGCTGCCGAGGCCGTCAAACCTGTGCGAAATGCAGTGCCCATGAACATACCTTTGAAGCTTGCGAGAACACTCTCTATTGTGTAAACTGTGAAGGGGAGCACGCCGCATACTCGCGGTGGTACCCATCCTGGAAAAAAGAAAAAGAAATTGTGACGATAAAAATTAAAGAAAACAAAGCTTTCAAGGAGGCATGCAGGCGGGTATCTCACCTGCCAAACACATCTGCCCATGTGACGCGTCAAGGGGCGGCGACACAACGGCTTCCGGCGGCTGTCGGACCCACACCCAGTGAGCCGGCGGTGACGCCATCCGGCCCTCCGGTAGTTGCAGCTAGCGTTGCTCCGCCACCCCAGAAGAAGGGACCATCGACCTCCGGGCAAGTGGTCTCAAAGGTCTTGTCCAACGTGCCGAGGCCTTCACGCCAAACACAGCGCTCGGAAGAGCGCTTGTCCGGCGCCTCGCAAGAGGCAATAGATACAACAACCAGCAAGACGGCGCCACCAGCGCCTAAGGAGCGGCGAGCCTCTCTAGACCGCTCCAAAAAAGACAAAACTCGCGTCACGGCGCCTCCAAAGGGCCCGTGAGCTAATCTCCGTCTCTTAAACACACAGCACTAAACACATTTAGCATAATGGATACACAAATACTCCAACGGAATGTTAGAGGACTTTTTGATAACCTTGACGATATTAGAGAACTCCTACACAAACATAATCTAAAGTTGCTGTGTGTTCAAGAGACACATCTGAAACCTACAAACACTAATTTCCTTCGTAATTACTCTTTCGGAATGACCGCAACGAGGCTACTGCCTCTGGCGGTGTAGCAATAGTTGACCTCAAATCTGTCGCTTGCCGACCCATCGCCCTTAACACGCCCCTTGAGGCAGTGTCAGTTCGGGCGATTCTTTTTAATAAATTAGTAACTTTGTGTTCGATTTATGTACCGCCGAACCAGCGTCTCGACAAAACAGACTTTTCTAACCTCATTGATCAGCTTCCCGAGCCTTACATACTCGTAGGAGATTTTAACGCTCATAACCCGACGTGGGGAGACTCACGATGCAACGCGAGAGGTCGACTCATTGAAAATTTCCTTTTAATCTCCAGTGCGTGCCTCTTTAATAAGAAAGAACCAACGTACTATAATCTACATCATAATTCATACTCGTTAATAGACCTGTCTATCGGTTCTGGTTCTATTTTCCCTGATTTAGAGTGGCCTGTAATTAAAAATCCATTTGTAAGTGATATCACTTCCCATTAGCTCTAAAGGTAGTAACACAACATGACGCCCCTCCGCCGGTTCCTCGCTGGAAACGAGCCGAGGCTAATTGGAAATGCTTTAAAGAATCCACCTACATATTACCAGATTATATAGGTGATTTTAGCGTAGGTCACGCCGCATCATGTTTGACCGCTCTTATCATTGATGCAGCAGAAAAGTTCATCCCTCAAACAAGTGGCGCTTCATTGAAAAGACGGGTCCCCTGGTGGAATGGCGATTGTAGAGAGGCACGAAGAAGACAAAATAAAGCTTGGGGCAAACTACGTGAATTCCCTACGGCCGAAAATTTAGTAGAATTTAAACAGGTTAAATCTCAGGGAAGAAGAACGTGACGACAGGCAAAGAGGGCAAGCTGGCAGAGGTTCCTCTCAGCTATAAATTCATATACTCAAGAGGCTAAAGTATGGGACGTTCTTAGAAGGCTAAAGGGACAAGGAATTCATCTGTTGCCCCTAGTAAATGATGGAGGCAATAGCTTAGAAGATCAAGCTGACGCACTTGGGGAACATTTCGAGCGCATTTCCAGCTCAAATCATTATTCCAAGGCATTCCTAAAGCACAAACAGCAGAACGCGAGACCATCAACCGCAAATGCAGACAGAACGAATCCTATGACCTGCCTTTTAACATTGCCGAGTTGACAGCTGCATTGGCTGCATGTCAGAGCTCTGCACCTGGAACTGACAGGATCATATACGACATGCTTAAACATATCCACAGCAATACTCAAATAACGCTACTCGCACTTTCCAATACTATATGGGCTGCCGGGTATTTCCCATCTAAATGGAGAGAAGCTATTGTGATCCCTGTTTTGAAGCACGGTAAGGATACATCATTGCTGACCAGCTACCGTCATATAGCGCTTACGAGCTGCCTTTGTAAGCTTTTTGAAGAAATGATCAATCGCCGTCTCGTACATTTCCTATAGAGTCCAGCAAAATGTTTGACCCACTTCAATGTGACTTTAGGGAAGGGCGATCTACAACCGACCATCTCGTGCGCATCGAAGCAAACAGTCGCGATGCTTTCGTACATAAACAATCCTTCCTATCCGTGTTTCTTGACATGGAAAAGGCGTAGGATACAACTTGGCGGTATGGAATCCTGCGCGACTTGTTGGCGCTGGGCATCCGCGGCAATATGTTAAACATTATCGAAAGCTACCTACACAACCGTACATTTCGGGTGAAAACAGGTAATGCACTGTCGCGTACATTCATACAGGAAACTAGGGTACCCCAGGGTGGCGTACTCAGCTGCGCGCTCTTTGTCGTTAAGATGAACACGCTTCGTGCATCATTACCACCAGCTATATTTTATTCCGTCTACGTAGACGATATACAAATAGGTTTCAAATCCTGCACCCTCACAGTGTGTGAGAGACAGGTACAGCAGGGCTTAAACAAGGTGTCCAAGTGGGCAGACCAAGATGGATTTAAAATCAACCCCCACAAAAGATCTTGTGTTCCCTTTACAAGAAAGAGAGGCCTAGTTCCAGATCCTTTTGTAGAACTGGGCGGACAACAAATTCCTGTCAACAAAGAGCACAAATTTCTAGGTGTAATACTTGACTCCAGGCTTACTTTCATTCCACAAATAAAATGTCTTAATGCAAAACGTCTAAAAACAATGAACTTACTTAAAATCCTATCCCACACAACATGGAGTAGCGACAGGAAGTGTTTATTGAATCTTTACAGGAGCCCAGTTCGATCACCACTTGGCTATGGTGCCGTGGTTTATCACTCTGTCGCCCCGAGTGCACTAAAGATGTTAGACCTCGTCCACCATCTGGGTATCCGCCTGGCCACTGGCGCATTTAGTAGCCCTGTCGAAAGTCTATGCGTAGAGTCAGGTATCTGATTACTCCAGTTTCAGAGAACATACACCAGCTTAACCTATTTTCTGATAGTGCGCTCTAATAAGGAACATCCGTGTTTCACAACCGTTAACGACTTGACGTGTGAAACGCTTTTTCGTAATAGACACTCTATGAGATTTCCTTTCTCACTGCGTGTAAGAGAACTTAGCAAAGAAATGGATGTCCCATTTCTCGAACATCGCCTAATGGCTCCAGCGAATCTATTACCGCCCTGGGAGTGGCAGGTGATAGACTGTGACGTATCCTCTGTAGAGGTCACAAAGCACGCTCCTGACCTCGAAATCGCACTGCACTTCCGTGAACTTCAATCGAAGTACTCCTTCTGCGAATGCGAAATAAACTTCACTTCAGCTGCACGGTGCGTCGTTTCATTGCTTGAATGCTAATCGCATTGCTTCCGACAGTCTTCGTGAGATGGGTTCTGCCGTAATTTCAACGTGTGCGTGCGTGTGTGTGTGCGTGTGTGTGTGTGTGTGTGTGTGTGTGTGTGCGTGCGTGCATGCGTCCGTGCGTGCGCGTGCGTGTATGCAACTCAGAAAATCGTGTGATAGTCGCGAGGGGATCGCTGAACCTGTGACGTACGCGAATTCCACAATTGTAAAGTACGTCGGAAGTCAAGAATGAATTAAGGTACCTCGGGCGTCAGAAATGAAGACTCTCGGGCGTGCCGCGCTCGTGCTGAGTCAGTCATGCCGAAGTATACCTTTCTCACGCCTTACGGCGCTTTACCTTCCAAATAACATCACTGATTTTCTCTGGGGACCTACATGAAAAAGAAACTCACCATGAAAAGCATGCTTTAACGTTCCCCTTTCAGTTAAAGCGTCATTCTGAAAAAAAAACATGCGCAAAAATTGTATAGGCGGGTGTCGCGGAGCTAGCGAAACGGAGGCAAAGCAGGCACTTCCAACGCATATATGTTAAGCTTCTGGGATTCGAGTACTCCCGCCTACCGATCTTTGTACATGTTTTCGCAGAAGGATGTTTATTTAACTCATACGGGAGCATTAAAATATGCTTTTGAAAAGACACGGAGAGCAGCGTACGAAAAGGCTGGAAGGAGCGAAGATACTGTTCCAGGAGAGCAGGCCTTCTGTACACGGCCCCTACTGCTGCAATATGAGGGCTCCATGACAGGCCGCGATCTATAGATCGTGCTAATATTTCTTGCGGGAAAATCGAGGAGTGTATCTATACGAGCAATGCTTCAACTTTATATTGTACTTTTCCTCGTGTGCATGCGCTACCGCTTACCTGAGCTGGGCAAGACCCGAAGAACAAACGTACACGTCCTCCACTTGGTTCAATCAGTCAGCTCAAGCACTGAGAATGTGCCTTGGCCTTCCGAAATGTGCATCTTCAGCAGCGACTGTCGTCATCGCGCATGACCACCCAAGAACAACATATATCCACGTCGATGCTTGAACAATGCACATCAGACATTTCCTCCGTCAGGACTATCTAAATCTGAGGAGACACTTATGTGCCGCTTGTGGTTTGGCATGGCCTTCACGAATACTTGCTCATTTCGGATTGGAATGGGCAACAGCCCTACATGCGATAACTGTGGGTGCGAGGAAACAACAGCTCACCTTCTCTATGAGTGTCCCCGCTTCATGAGTGCCCAGGAAAGAGCTTTCAAGAGCGCTAGATAGTCTTGACAAACTCCCTTTGTAGGAGAAAAGGGTCCTCGGACACAGGCCGAGACCGTCCTCAACAAAGAAGGCTTCGAAAGCGTTGGTGCGCTTCTTACGGAGAATTGGTCTTAGATACAGACTTTAAGCAGTGCCGTATTCTCCTTTCATTTTAAAACGAAGCTTTCTTTGCCTTTTCCTTCGACTTTCCCACTGCTGCTGCTGCTGTGGCTGCTGCTGTCTGGCACACCGCGTCGGGGGGTGGCTCAGAGCGTGTATTATTCATGGAAGGAGTATGGCAGAGAAGAAAAGAGACGCGAGGAACTCGTTTTGATCGCACCGCGTCGAATATGCTCAATGCCCTCTAGAGCTCTTGGGTCTCTAGACATTAGCCTCTAGACAGTTTTAATTATCCATGACCACCCGCAAGCGCTTACCTTTCTTCCAATGTGCAAGACCAGAGGTAAACTAGATAGAATGGAAGAGACGAGAGAGAAGAGGAGGCAGAGAATGGGTACAACCGACGCAGTCGCGAAACGAGTGAATAAAAGCCTTGCCACTCTTCGCCCGCAGTTCCTATACAAATTCAAGGGGGTTGGGTGGGGCGGGGGTTAGGGGAAAGGTGACATGAGAAGGCAAGGAAACGCTGGATAAACTTAAGTTCAAAGTACGCTACGGTGCGCTTCCGCTATTTCTGAAAAATAAAACCATGCAACGATGTCTAGCGGACAACTTACGCAGTGCGTGCAGAATCTGAGCCGCATTAATATGAGCAGAGCCGCATTAAGCACACCGCTGGGCCTAGGCAAAACAACGGAAGCGGTATAACGTCAAATTGACGCTTCTGTGCCTGCCGCGGTAGCTTTGCAGTTATATCATTGCTCGAGGTCACGGTTTTGATACCGACCGAGGCAGCCGCATTTCCACGGCAGAGAAATAAAAAACGCTCGCACACTTTGATTTAGGGACACGTTGCCACGGTGCCAAAATTAATCCGAAGTGCGCCACTACGGCCTGCATCATAATCCGATGGTGGTTTTGGAATGTACAGCCCCATAATCCAATTCAAGTTTAATCCATCTGCCGCGGTGCGGTGTGCCATGTAAGGCAATGAGTATGCTCAACCCTCTCAGACGTTATGAAATATGGCGCACAACACCTCAAGCAAACACCTCTCCCTCTGCGTTTTGTGTACTACGCAGACATACAGCAATGGTGCACGCAAGGTAACGTATCACGTCAACTCACCACTCTCGCGTTGGAGAAAAAGTTGAAGAAATTAAACATTCGCTGTCAACACCACCGCTAATTATGGTCAATCAAAGTAAAGAGCACAGAAATCTTCGCTTACATTGATTCCCCAGAGCGTCGGATCTGCATAATTTTCCCCTTTCTTTGTCGCTCTGCTTTCCTATTTTTTGTAATAACTATTTTCTATTATCTTCTATTCCTCTTTTCCCCAGAACAGAGTAGCCAGCATGTCTGAGAACTGTCTAACCTCCCTATCTTTCCGTCTATTCCTGATTCCACCCCCTCCTTAAAAGTGCTTCTTGAAAAATCGCCGAGAGCAGCATATGAAAAGCCTGGAACGAGCGAAGATACTGCTCCAGGAGAGCAGACCCGGTCTCTCCTATGGCCCCTGCTGCTGCCGCGGGATAATCAGTGATGTTATTTTCAAGCTAGAGCGCCGTAAGGCGCAAGAAAGGTATAATCTGGCGTGACTGAATGAGAACGAACGCCGCAGCCGCAAGATGGTATACGTCCGACGTACCTTTAGCTTCTGGAATTCGCGTACTTCCGACGTACACAGTGTAATGCTATCCAATTCGTCGTAATTCTCAAAGGTTCAGTTATCCCCTCGCGACTGTCGCACGATTTCCTGTGACCGTTGCGACATATAAAGAACGCTACAAACCCACCAGCAACATCCAAATACAACGAGGAAAATTTGTGAACGATAAACATTCGCACACACCACCTCAAACCGCAATGCCGGCACGCCTAGGGACAGACGCATACAAAACGAGCAGAGAAACTTCTCAGGCGTGTGTATCGGGGGGCAAGGTGGGGGCACTTGCCCAACACCCTCTAGAGGAGGTGTTGACTTGCCTCCCCCCTCCCCACTCTCACAAGTTGGGGGGAAGGAGAAAAGTAAGTCATTTGCATCCCCTCCACATACACGCTTTTGAAAGCGGACACTGGCATTTTTGTCTTCACGCTGGAGAGTCCATTAAAACTATAGCTAAACCTAACTTTTCTTTCTTAGTAGAGTGACCACCTAAGTAATGCTTTTATTTACTACGCATATCCCTGCTTGGAGAACGACGATTGTCTTTTAATTGTGCCTTCTCGGGACGCCCTCTAGCGGACGACACGCGGGATTCGCCATACACGCCCGCGTTGCGGATAACGTCTGGCGCTGGGCAGTTGCCGCCCTAACAAACTGTCAGCTTGCGCAGATTGCATCATGCCCAGTTTTAGGGGGGCCCTATATCCGTATTCTAAAACACTATCCGCTTGTTATATTTAACCTGCGGGTGAGATGGAGGTCCGGATAAAGCATTATAATCAGCCGCGCCCACCGATTGGTGTGCCCTACGGCCTGAAATCATTGGATTATCGAATGCTGGAACTATTTATTCTCTGTCCGTTGCAGCGTTGCACTCTCGGTATTTTATCACCACCAGATATCTAAGCAAACCTCTCACACATATAACTGTTGAATTTTATTGTGTAATCACGACTTATCGTAGATATGCTCGTGAAAATGACCTTGGTTTAACTCGCAGAGCCTTTCAGTACCAATATAGAACAGTGACTTGAATTTTTCTAAAGACATGTCACTTCTGACTGACGATTTCATTTCCAGGCTGTTTCTGAATAAGAGCTACACTATTACTTGTCTCACAGCAAAAGCAAACAGAGCAGACATTCGCATTTAAACAGTGAGAGCTAATTTTTGGTGATGTGTACCGAAAATTTGCATTGGTGTAGGTTGCTTATGTACTCCGAAAACAGTAACTGACTGGTTGCTTTATCTCCGTTTATATGCGTTATACACGGCATTTGGTTGTTTTCGCCCGCTATCCTCGGTAAAGTATGCCGGGCAGGGTGTTCATATTTATTCGACGTACGAGACAATGTTCCGAGTGGCGAGCAGTATATGTTTATTCTGTGTACGTTCATTACAGCCTTTGTAGAAAGTTACTCATTGACGCGTTCTAGGGTGTCACGCTGCCGCTAATCTAGATGTTTCCTAGACTCCTGGAACAACGCACGAGATACGGACGTGAAATTCCGGGAAAATAGAAAAATTTTAAGCGCCATGCGTTGCGAAACTTTCACTTTCCTGCTTTAAATGCAAGTGTCGCGGATTAATACTAAACCATTGTTTTTTCATGTATTTTTGTTATATATACCTTCAGTAGCGAAGTACGATCGACTGTCGATAGATGCGTGATATTAACATAATTTTATCCCAAGGTGCTGTAGACTCCATATAGAAAGCAAGTCAAGGTGGGAGAATGACATTGTGCATTTTATAGTGACCCATCATAATTACATAGTAATTAAATATTCATTTATTTTACAGTCAGTCATGCTGCGTTTATTCATTAAATATATTGAATCAGCCACTCGAATTACATGTACGGGTTAATTATTCGGCACAAGCATTACAACAAGGGAAGAAATAATCTTTCGCAATTACTACCGAAACGTCGCACTCCAAATGTCCCGTCAAAGACGGTAGTGCCTTCATGGAAGTGGTCGTGTGAAGCGATGCATTTCACTCAGAAGTGAAATGGGTGTACTTTGAACAGGCAGAATGTTCAATTTACTCAACGGTTAATGTTCATTGTCTATTTCTTGCAACTACTCCACAGTAACGGCAAAAGTAAGTCGCGTTCACAGATGTGTACGCCGTGAGGGCCCTACTAGATTCGTAGTTTATTTCTCCGGTGTCTTCGGTGAGCTAAACAAGGCATATTGTTGATATCTAGGGAATTATATCTAGGGAAAATTAGGGGCATGGTATGGATAAGGTGTAGGCAGTGTTCCAAACGGGTGGGTTAAATGAGCATTTTCCCGCAGGATACTTACGCAAGTGGTCCATAGCGTTATTAGTCTGTTTTACGAGTGGTGCAAGGCATAGACGGGCTGGGCTGGCATAATTACAACAACTGAGGTCAAATTTTGCGAACATAAGAGGAACAGTACGACAATTTTATGTGCGATAGTACATACGTGTTGATCAAATACAGCGCTAAAAGGAATGTAAGCAAGTGTTCGAAAGTATCATGCTACCGCTATTATAGCTAAGTATGGACAGCTGGGCTAGTTGGTTATGATTAGTATTATGCAACATAGTTCCAGCGCACATTTGGACAATGAACGCTTGCTAGAGCATCGCAGGAATGCTACATCACTAAGTGGTGCTGGTCATTTAGCCGACCACATTCGCCGTTGCTCGCACAAGCCAGCATGCAAGGCGTTTTTTCGAACGAACACGCGTGTTGCGCAAATATAGCAATCAGAAACACTGAGAAATATTTGAAGCGTTTTGTATCTACAATGACAACGATTACTGTGTCAGTGCTCCTTCTGTTGCACTCGGGACAAAAGAAATTGATTATCTCAGGGCAAACGGGTGTGTCGAATCAGCAAGGCAGGGCGGGAGATGAACAAGATTGTACTGAGTGATTTAAAGAAGAGAGGGAAAAGTTTTTATTTTTTATTTTTGTTTTGACACCTCTGATGACCTTTGCCTAGACCAAGGAAATATTTTTGAGTGGTCCTGCGCACTAGCAGTCCCCCACCCCCTCCCCCTGTGTACATAAAGCCCTGTTTTCCATGCATAAAATTCAGTTGAAGTCCGGCGTTCGTGTTGTCTTTCTCTCCTCGTCCGTGTCCAAATGTGCGCTGGAACTATGTTTCATAACGCTATTATAGCTAGGTTTCCCAATGTCCAAAGGGAACTCTGCGTTTCAGGTATTTTATACTTTGAAGGAATAGGCAGCATTTTGAGTGCAATGTGTCGTGTAGTTTTAACCTTTCTGGCTTACTTAGAAGCGTTATGAATAATTATTGAACCTTCATCCTTTTACATTTTTACTTTTTTCATGCGGGATATATCAGTTTCGACTGGTGTCCTCACTGAACTAGAGGAGGCAGCTTCATTATATTTGGTAATTGCAAGAAGAAGTTAATGGGTGATGCGGAGGTGAAGTTCTACGTAGATGGGTAATTGGGGTTTTCGCAATAAATTACGTATGCAAGTACTCCAGAGCGTTTGAGCTTGCCTAACGAGCGGGGAAGAATTGAGCCCGCTGCCCTGGCAGAACTATAAAAGCCGGCAAGACCAAATTTAACAAAAATTGGTAGTACACTATGGAAACTCTCTGTGTGCAGTCAAATGTTGGATCAAACGCGGCATTAGTAAAAAATTTCTTATTCAAGTGTTAGAGCGTGTGACATGGCCGCTATCAGCTATGCTTCCCGGTGTCCCGACACAGCTGTAGTTTACAACACGTTTACATTTTGTGGACAGGTGTGTGGGGACATGATAACTGCTATGTGCGACAAATGTTTCACGTTCCTGGTCCGATTAGAAGCGTCGCAAATAAGTAATGAGCCGTCGTTTTTCTTTGCCTATCTTCAGGCGTCATAACACGTTCCTAATTGGTTTCAGCGATGTCCTCGGCGAACTAAACGAAACAGTTTGTTTATATTTGGCGAAAATAAAAAGCGTGTTACGGGCGATATATGCAGGTTACACCGTGATGCAGGTATACCTTCAAATACAGGGGACTAATTATGACATTTGCAGTAAAAACGCATGTAAGCTATCCGGAGCTTTATGGATGTCCTTTGCGAACAAAACATTCATCCCGTCGCCCTGGAAGAACTGCGTACTCAACATATATCAAACTTAGCGGAAATTGAGTGTGTGTGTGTGTGTGGGGGGGGGGGGGGGGGGGGTATAAAGCAGGGCTTCCAGATCTCTCCAACCACAGGTAGCCAAATTGGCCTCCGCCGTAGCCCAAATGTAGCCAAAAGCGAAACTTTTGGCTAGCCCAAAAGTAGCCAAGAAGCTTTGTCTTTTTGTGAAGTCATTTCTTAAGCGTATTGAATTAATTTTCGGCAAGAATACCTACAAATTAGTTTTTTCCACGAATGACCACGCATGACCACCCCGGGCATCGTCACGCAGGCCATGCGACACGGACAACAGATGGCGCACAACTGCAAGAAGGGCAGAAACGCAGGCATGCAGGCAAATTCATAATAGGGCCAATGCGGTCTTCATTGCAAATGCATGGTTTTATTTTTCCCAGAGCACCAAAAAAATCACGAAAAGAACAACACACAAATAGCACCGCGCAATAAACACGCTAAGCGATGGTATAGGCATTCGGACGTTCAGTATTATTACTTACAGCTCACGGTAATTTCGCTTTACACCACACAATGCAGTAAACGAAAAACCACAAAAAATTGCAAGACAAAGTCTAAAACAATAGATGTCAGTTGGTACAATACCTAGTACGATATGTAGATATAAAAAGTATGCTTTGATTAAGCATCACGAGCTTATTGCGAAGTGAAACTTCTTGGTCCGTACAAAACGTCAGAGCTGACACGTGATAAAATTCTTGACCCGGTTTAAAATTCTTGTAGTAGCCTCCGTTCCTGGCCAGGCCAAACTTCACGTGTAGGAGCGCTACCAATGTCTCGTTCGGCTTTCTATTTCTAAGGTCCGTTTTAATGAGCGAGACATGGCTGAACACTCGCTCGACGGCATCATTTGATTCAGGTAGTGATAGCAAAGACAGGAGGAGGGTTTGGAGTTGTGTTGGGAACGGATAGCCGTGGTGGCTGTGGGGCAACGGAAGAGGGTATGTTCTACGTTGGCGTTGGAGCAGGGGCAATTTGGGCAAGAAGGGCCCGAGCGAATTGCCTCGTAGGCGCCATGAGGCAGGCAGAAAATTCGGCAGATTTCGGTTGCGTTCAGCTCGGTGTTTTCCCTCCGTTCTGGCGCCGAGTTCGCGGATGGAGACGTGCTTCCTGAGACCAGCTTTCTTAATTAAAATTATCAAAAGGCCGCGATCCTTGACCTTCTGACATGCATATGTCTTCTCTCACATAGAACTTCCAAATTTTGATTTTGTACCAGACGTGCTCAATTTCTTTAACCTGCTGTCGTCTGCGTTTTGATTCCAGCGTGCTTTTCATTTATGCTTAACTATTACTACTTTTTTTAACACAGCAAACAGATGTAGCCCAAGAAGTAGCCACATATCCAAAAGGAAAATTCTGACGGCAACTTGGACAAAAAGTAGCCCAATTTGGCTATTAATAGCCCAATCTGGCAACCCCGGTATAAAGCAATAAAGCATTGCACACCATTGCCTGCAGTGGTATTGGTGGTTTTGAACAGATTCGCTGGACATCCACTGTTGCAGGGCCGGGATGGCGAGTCAATTCTTTTTTTTTTCTAATATTGCAAGTAATTTATGTTGATTGTATGTCGTTGCGTATAACCTCGACAATACTATTACCTAAACTAGCGACAGATTTATAGCGTAGATTTAAAAGACTTAAACAGCAAGTACAATTCTTTATTGCACTATTCAACTTCTTTGTAGAAAATGTGAATTCAGATCATTTTTATCATTTCATATCATGTCTTATCATATATATATATATATATATATATATATATATATATATATATATATATATATATATATACAGAGAGCGAGAGAGACAGCGAGAGGTCAGAGCGAATGCACAGCTATTAATTTATAAACTTCGTGCGTCTATTTTTTTCAAACTTCCGAATTTTTGTAAATTCTTTTAATGAAATTCAGGCCCTAAATCGAAATTCCGCTTCCAACAGTCACTAGAATTTAGCATTATCTCTCAAATACAACAAATTTTATTACAATCGGTCGGGGGTTATGTCGGAAAAGCGTTTTTGCGTTTTGCGAGTATTTGAATAAGCCGAGCCGGAGCTGAGATGGGAGCGCCACCCATAACATGTAGCGCAAGCGTACTGCCACAAATAACCACCTCCCAAAACGTGCTAGATGCAGTATTGGACATCAGGCGTGGTTGGTTCGTCATAATTTTTTTTTTCTGTTATCTTAACCACGCGACAGTTTTTAAAGAACACATTGTTGCGCCAAAAATGGAAAATAAAGACTTCCCAAGTCTTTATTTTCCTTTTTTTGGCGCAACAATGTATTTTTGAGATCCCAACCAACTCGCCCAGCAACAAGTTCTACTAAACATACATTTGAGTGGTTAGCAGTGCGCAACGTGACAGGAATGGGGCTGCGCGTAAGCAAATTCAAATAGCGCGGGCGTTGTCATTGCTGTCACG
The DNA here is from genome assembly GCF_038994185.2 of Dermacentor albipictus. Lineage (NCBI taxonomy): Eukaryota > Metazoa > Arthropoda > Arachnida > Ixodida > Ixodidae > Dermacentor > Dermacentor albipictus. Next base: position 81,736,122 of record NC_091825.1, on the reverse strand, counting down.
TTCGCGAGAGGACGCTACAGAGCTACATCTCCTAAAGTCCCTAACATCTCCGATCCTGCCTCCGATGAACTCTGCGCGATCTTCATTCTTGGAAACAGAAATTGCAGTATTCATTTGGTTGTACGGCACAAAATAACGAAAAAAGAAACTAATTAGTTTATGCACAGCTTCAGTAAAAATGGCAGCTTTTAAACGATATGCTAAACTTTGGTGCACGTTTTGAAACCTTACGCATAGTGAATACTATATTATGTCACTTCATTTGGAAGCTTTATATATAACTTAAGCGCATTAAGATCTTTGTACTGCCAAAGCACATATACTAAAATTGGAACTATACAGAGAAGATTAGCATGGCACCTGATAATGAAGCATTGTACATTTTTTATTCTTATTTGTACATCGAATATTTGTATTTGTTTTGATTAGTCCTTTCCACGTTTTTATGTTGGCTTTTAAGTTTACCACGGCTCATACACTTGTTTCGCAATTCGTTCATTCTTTCTCTTTTACTTTCGTGCCTTTAGTGGATATGCAAAGTTTTCTTTTTCTTCGCCATCAGAACAAAGTCATCGTTTCTGATCGGTGGTACCGCTCTTTCCCGGTGCCCCGTCGGTTGACATCGGGTTACGCGTACACTCGCATTTTTTTTTTTTTTGTGAGGTGGGCTACTCAAATATTTTTGAACACTACCGAAATGCACCGTTCTTGCTTTTTGACCTTTAAGGAATCCCGTTACACAATAATTAGCTCGATATTTATGAAACCCATTGTAATTCGAAGCTTGGGAGTTAGTTTTACAGGGCCAGCATGATTATATGAGCTTGAATAGTGCATTTAAAGACGAAAAAATAATTTATCAGCTAAACAGGCAACGCGAACCGCACAAATGAACGGTCACTGCGACACGCGTGCGTTATGCACAGCCATAGAGTTTCATATTAGTATACCTAGAGGCAAATCTGGCGCTGCGATCGTTCAACCATCATGGGAATGATGGGAAGTACAGGCTTCGGATTGGCATTCTGTTGACTGGCGAACTAGTGCACAAGTATTTTTTTAAAAGTTTCGGTTTCGCTCCAACTGCAATTGCTATAACCTGCAGTTCGACAGTGCAACGCAAAGCTCTCTGCGTTTGTTATGTTGCTCGGAGTGGCGATAGCGCGCTGGGTCAGTGACTGGGACGATGCTTGGGTCGCGGTGTGGCGTCGAAGCCGTGACGAGAAAGCGGCGGCATCGTAAACGTTGAAAGAACATGTTTTGAGCGTTTAGACCTTTGTTTGTTAAGTGTGTTAGGTTGGCACTGTAGCGTTACGTGCTTTATGAAACTTCAGAATAGAACAAAGAAGGCACTACTGATACAAGACATATACAATTGTACTTCTAGTGGCTTGACAATCAAATTTTATTGAGGGCTTCATTATGTGCTCATTGAAATGCGTGTTTTAGGACTTTGAGAACACAAACTTACTTGTGGTAGAAAAGATAGCTGCTTCCTAGCTGTAGTCTAGTGTCGCACAATGGGTACCCGCAAAGCCGCGCTGTAACGCTTCGGAAGCGGTACGCCAATATAAAATATGATGGAGCATACTCGTAGGACGCCACTAGCGTCCTAGCTAGCACTGCAGCAGATCTGCTTAAAAGTACTTGAAGACGTTCAGCAATTGTGACAGCCGACGCAACTTTTCGAAAGAGCGAGAGAGTTCGCAAGTGCCTGTCGTCTGCGAGAAAAGTCTCGCGTTTGCAGCGAGCAGGCGTCGTAGCAGACGACACTTGTAGCATTCCCGACCTTGGCATTCCTCTCAAGGGCGCAACGCTTTGTCACAATACAACATTTTTATTTCCAGAACTACTTGATGAGTATTTTTATATAAGTACATGTACGGTTGTTTTGCTGTTGCAAAAGTGAATAAATAATTATTCTTTGGCGTTAAATTGGGAACAGAATTGCACAAGTATGCATACCCTGGTGTGTCCTGCTGACAAACTATAGTAAACCATGCTTCTATCTCAAAGTCATGCAAAGTTTATGTAGCGTGTTGTGCATTATGTAACATACTGCAGAAATATAATTAGATTTTACGCGATAATATTTGAGTATAGCGCTGTTTACTGCGCCAAAAGCAAACGCCACTAGTCTAAAGACCGAAGTCAATCCGAAGCCTGTACTTCCCATCATTCCCATGTAGGTTGAGGCGACGCTCATGATAACCCCCGTAGACACTAGCGCCACATTTCCCTCTAGGGTATTTTTAGAAATTCTATGTGCACAGCCAATGCATTGGCACAGCATGGCGGGCGTCCGCGCTTACTTTTCTTGCCTACACTTTGCATCGTTCACGACCGCAGCGCTAAAGTTGTTTATCAAGGCAGCAGCGGCAGCGCTTCTATCTGCTCAGAGAAACAAGTACAAATACCGAAAATTAAATGTGACGCGGCAATGTTCTTATTTTGTATTTTTCTTCATAAGTATTTGTTGATATCATGGACATTCGCTTACTCAGCACTGGCGTAGCGTTTGTTTACTAGTCACTGAAATTCTTGCAACTCGCGAGAAATAACGTAGTCGGTCAGCTCCTACTGGCGACGAGAATCACTCGCTCTACTACATTTAAAAACTAGTCGCAGCGCTTTAATTCCGGCCATGCCGGAACTACCAACACGGGACACCAGCTACAACGCTACAATTGTTCTTAGCGCTACTTGCGGCGTTGTATTGTACTAAAGTGACCACAATATTTCCGGCTGATTTGGCGACAAGCTGAACGGTTTAAGATTTGTCGAAGCGGGTTCTAGAGGAGTGTTTCAAGCTGCTGTTTGTGTGTGTGTACGGCGACGCGGTATTTGTTGGCGTAGTGCGGAGCATATTCGGCTATCTTAACTTGTGTACACACTGACCGCGATTATGTGTTCTGAGCTTGGCTCCTAGCGTGTGGGTTCGTTGTGTCTTGTAGAGTTGAACGTGTTTGAGTAGGCCGGAATGACAGCGTGAAGCGCCCCAAAGAGCGGTGGTGTCCCGTGATCCGCCGACGATCGGAAGACCCGCGTCAGCCCGGCGCGACGTCAAGTGTTGGGACGCAGCTAAGGGCTGCTGCTGTGTGTTGTCCCTTCACATCCCTCGCGACGAGGGGTCCAGTTGGTGCCCGACGGCGTTGTCGTTGCTGACCAGGGGGGCGGTGTTCTGCCCCTGTGCACACATGCGCCGCCGAGGCTCGGCCGCCGAAAGTGCTCGGGGGCGTTGATGCGGGCACGTGCTTGTTCTCGGTAGACTCGGCGGTTCTCGCCTGCTTGGCCATGACGGCCGATGCTATGATTCAAAACCAGGACGTGGCCTGCTACCTGGTCACCAAGTTGTCCTGGAAGGGCAAGTGAGTACTACGCGCGATGCTTGCTTCCGTGCAAGGTTCGAGAGTGCCTGTTTGCGATGTGTAGGCCGAAAGAGCCTCGAACAACAGTGCGCGCCTTTGCAACGGTCACTCGTTTCACCGTACGGTTTATCTTCATATGTGCGAAGTTGCTGTCGGCTTACGGCGCTTCGCTGTAACGGCAGGCGGCGGTTTTGGATTGACGCTTAGTAGCCTTGGACCCTACGCGACACTAATGTGCACATGACACCCGGCGTCCGCACGGCGCATTTTGATTGAAGTTGGCGCAACAGGGCGTGTACAGCTGACTGACTGTGCGACATTTGCACGCTGCGGTGTGCAGTGTAGGCACTGGGTACGCGTGTCAGTCAGTGCGCACGGCGCTATCCCGCGTATGGGAGGAGCTGGAGGCCACGGGGTACGCGTACAATGGGAATTCAGACTTGAGTAGTATAATGTTTGTCGAGGCACCTTCCGTCAGGCAAACTCAATGAAGCGCACGTGGTTAGGGTGCCTTTTCATCCCGTGTTTCTTTATTATTATAAACAGTGTTTTCTAGTTTCTGTCCATCTTCAAATTCTTGACCTAGATTTGTATTTAAGTCATGTTTGACTGAACCCATCGGTGAAACCAGTTACAAAATAAGCGAAAGCATGCAGTTTCTGAATGCATGTGGTTTTAATTCATTTGGCAACTTGGGTGCCTCTGAAACTTCATTTTGCACGAAGACTTCAAATTGCAACATAAACAATGTTCACAATTCCTGCAAATATGCCATTCAGTTGCAGCAAGTTAAATGGGAAGTCTTTTTTGAGGGCTGCAGTGTCTCATGTTGTGCATAGCTTTTATTGTTCATTCAACATAACACACTTCAGTTCACCTGCAAACTGTTGAAGGTGGTTATTCCTCCAGTGATAGGTATGGTAACTGAAAATGACAGGTTTAATGAATAAGGTGATCTCAGTTATTTCAGATGCATCCAGCCCCAGTGTGAATGCTACGTGGATACACACTACTCGGGCCTTTAAAGAAAGAAAATTGCTTGTGTGGATTGTGTAACTTGACACTTGACAAATCATGACTGCTTACTTAATTTCTGCACCATTTCAATTGGTTATGTACACAAATTTGCAATTTTCCTTGTGGAACTACAGCTGTGCCTCATCATTTTCAATTGTTTTTATCACTCTTTATTCCCTTTAAGAGACTCTGAATGCTGCATTCATAGTAGTTGTCATGTCGTACCTTGTCATCACAGAAAACCGTACGCTGTCTACACTGGTCAGTATTGCGAGTACCACTTCTCAGTGTGCACTAGTTGGTCAAACCTGTTGGAACTTGCCTACAGATGCACTTCTCAACATTGTTTTGATGTCACACAGGTGTCGAGTGCATTGACAGGACCGGCTGCAGAAATGCTGCAATGACATTGAATGTCTGTCTCTGCAGAGAGGCATTGTGCTGGATATGACACCATGTGAAAGTGCAGGTGCAGAGGAACGCCTTAGTGCTTCTTCTTAGTGCTAATGTTTTTTGAGCGGAGGAAAATTGGCGCTAGGAAGGCATAGGAAGAGGGGCCAAGTGCTCGTCTTGTCTTCCCGAGTGCACTTCTTTTTTAGTGCCACTTCCCCTCAACAGTTATGCAAGGCCAACTAGTGCAACAGTTAGTCTAAGAAATTGGAGGAGTCACTGAAGGCGATTAACTGAATATACAAACTCAGGCTTGCTGTCTTCTCAGACAGTTGCATATTAGTAGGCACGGAGTGCACACACTGCATAGTGAAAAATTAAATGCACAGAACAGAACTACAGCCATAAATTGCTAATCCATAACTTGCCACTGATACCACGGAGCACTTCTTTGGCACATAAAACAACGTAAACTTTATTAGGTTTATCACTACTACTTTCCACTGCTCGGTTCAAATAATCAAATTTTATATCCCATGACTCAACTGTGGACATGAGGTACTCTACAATAGTGGATTGATTAATTTTATCACCAAGGGGTCTAAAAAATCTAAGTGTAAGTGCATTCTGCATGGACTTAGGCACTTGTGGAATCAAACCTGTGACTTGTTGCTCACCGTCACAGCATCATAGCCACTGAGCCACCAATGTGGCAGGCCAGCTACATCATTCAGAACAATAAATGTTCGGGCGCAGCACAGCTATAATGACTATCCAGGTATGCAAATTGTATTCTTTTGAGATGAAAAAAAATTCAAATAATTTTTTTTAAAGCCGTGATTAAGGTTAGACCCACAGGTTAGGCCCACATTGCTGAACCGCAACACCTTCGGGATCAGCCAATAAAAATGGTTAGATAGGTAGCCAGAACGGAAACTTGTCTGACAATGCCAAGAATGATATTCACTTTAGAAGGAAGGATATGCCCTCGTATTTAGACTGCACTGTCTTCGGGATGGGCCCACAAAAATGGTTAGATAGATCACCAGAAAGAAATCTGGACCCGCCGTGGTTGCTCAGTGACTATGGTGTTGGGCTGCTGAGCACGAGGTCGCGGGATCGAATCCCGGCCATGGCAGCCGCATTTCGATGGTGGCGAAATGCGAAAACACCCTTGTACTTAGATTTAGGTGCACGTTAAAGAACCCCAGGTGGTCGAAATTTTCGGAGTCCTCCACTACGGCGTGCCTCATAATCAGAAAGTGGTTTTGGCACATAAAACCCCATAATTAAAAAAAAAAGAAATCTGCTCCTACAGGGCCAAGAATGCTATTTGCATTAGAAACATGAATAGGCCTTTATTTTTAGACTGAATTATCTTTGGGATTGGCCCACCAAAATGGTTACATAGCTGGGAAGAGAATTGGTCAGAGAATGCCAAGAATGCTGTTCGCATTAATAGTTGTACTTATGCAGGGTTCATATTCTAAAGTTATCTGAAGAAAAGCACAAGTACTCATGCGAGATGTCAGAGTGTAGTACCCTGGCTAAGAAAAATACCCACTACATGCAGGCCTTCTAAAACAGTCTGCATTGTGTATGGCAGAATGAATGGAGCAGGAAAGAACTTTCGTTTTGCTGGTGCATTATTTAGCTGTTTTAGAAATCATTTGCTCGAAAAAATAATAGGTAAAATAAGTTGCCACTAGTGTTGTGGTATAGTTTCGGTTGTGATGACTTCTTGGAGTCGTCAGATAATCTTGTAAAAAGCAAAGGAACACCAAAGTAATGTGCTGCTAACACGATGGTTGTGTGACTGTAATAACAATGCTCAATTTATGGGACTCTGCAGTAATTATGTTAAAATATTTATCTACCACACAGAATTGTGGATATTCATTTTCTGTATGATTTTAATGCTGCCATACAAGGAAGTCTGTTGCAGTCTCAAATGCGCTGTTTGTCACCACAGAGAGGGTAGGCCTCGTCACACACACACACTCTTTAGCCTCCCTCTCATGTGGCGATGTATGCTTGTATGCTGTATGTGAAAAGTGACTATTGCAATAAAACTTTTGATCTTTCAGTTGCGCAGGCACACACTCATTTGACTTCTTAGTGCTACAGAAATGTCACTGCATGTAGCAGTAAGGACATGTTTCAATAACTTAGCATTTTAGAGATAGTAATACCAGTTGGCCAAGCTGTGTTTTCATAGCATCTCAAGTGAGTTGACAGTCTCTGTGAGAGTACTGGCAAGGGGCTTTTTGGATGAACGAACTATAAGGGTTAGCACTCGTGTGTCTTGTGAGAAGCATTATCAGTTCGTGATGAATTATTCAAGCATGTTCTGCATAAGCCTATAAGGTGGAGGCATGTAAATAAATTTTGCCATCTAGCTGACTGTGGCAAAATTATACAAAAGGACACATTTCCGTGTCTTTTACAAGAGAGCTCGGCTGTTGAGAAAACATTTGTCTTGGTCAGTACGTCAAATCCAGCAGCTTTTGCGGGGCATTTGCTCTACCATCTGAGCCTATTTGAACAACTCATTTGTTTCAAAGCTTTCACGGTTTTTAGTCATTAATTTTTGCCTTATGCTATCACCTGCTAGAACCTTGGTTAGCTTGGGTAGCAGAGCATTTGCCCTGTAAAATATCAGCAGTCTTTTAAGTTGCCAGTCCGGGTTAAACTCTTCGTTTCCAAAGATTGATCTTTCAAGGCACTGAAAGGAGTAAACTCTATGTAGCATTCTGCTACTAGTCAGGTGAATGTCAATTTTTATATTTGAGGAATCTCTGATGTCTTAAATAAATGAAATAGGGATTGTTGACAATACAGAGCAAAAAAAAAGTAAATAATTAAAACTGCAAGCCATCTGTGATATTTGGAAGCATATTTTGCAAGCCGTATCTAGTGAAGATAGGTTAAAACTGCGCGAAAAATGAGGACAGCGAAAGAAACGCACAACACACCACTAGCGCAGTGTTTATTTCGCTGTCCTTTTTTTCGCGCAGTTTTCACCTACCTTCAATTATGAACTAACTAGCCCTCAAGAACGTCCTACTAATGTATCTAGTGTACTGTTTAGCTGTGTTCTATGCTCTTTGTGTGGCATCCATCCTTTACACTGTTTTGTGGATCTCTCTATACCTTTGTAACCCTAAACTGAGAGGGCTGTGTGGCATATTTTCTTAATACACTCGTTGATCAAGTCATGTCATGATCACATCATGTTAGATAGTTCGATTCATGATCCTATAGCTGGTAGCTGCCGGGTCTTAATGCACAGGAGCTTTTTGAATTCTGTATAAGGGGCTTTCTGTCTGTCAGCATGTGGAGGGAACAATTTTGTGCCCGCAAAAGTGCTAATCTGTGACGATCGGCTTGCAGATATGCACGGGTGTTCTCGGTGGGCACCCAGGGCATCCGTACCTACAGCCTGCCCTACATGGAAATCACCAACCAGTGGAGTTATGGTGACTTCCTGCGCATCCAGCCCTTGGGTGCGGGCTACGAGTTCTCCATCACGTTCCGTAAGGGTCGCAAGGGTGAAAACAGCATGCGATTCCTCTCCGAACACCGTGCTGACATCATCACCCGCGCACTGGTGAGACCTTCAAGAGCAATAACCATTATGTGATGACTTATGTGGAGATCTTGGTCAACCAGGCACACAAGGCTCCTTGTGTGTTGTCAACACAAGGAGCCACAAGATGCATTCTTTCAAATGTACAGGTTGCCACTGTTTGGAACTGTTCTGGACATTTTTGGACTTTTTGAAGCCATACATGGACAGCTGCGACATTAAATAATTTAAAATTACATGTAGAAACAGTTTTAAGCAGAGGCGTGCATTAGTATATTTGCATTTAAGGTTTGTCTTAAAGGGGCCCTGAACCACCCTTCACAATTGGTGAGATAACATAGTCCGCGGGTATTGTACGTTGCTGTGAACATCTTGGCAAAGTTTTGCTGTCGTACACAGTGCGTGGAGCTCGCAAGCGGATTGCGAAGTCACCTTTCTCTCAAACACTCTTTTCAACCGAAATTCCCCATTCCTCATTCTCTTCTAGATGCACTATTTTGTCGTCAGATGCACTATTTCATCATTTGTTTAGACGGCTGCTATAGGCCGATAGCCAACATCAAGCTGCGGTCGGCTGCATGGCATAGATACCGCGACTGCCGTGGGGTGCCACCACAAGTTCACTGGCTAAGTGCACTGCAGCTTGCCGAGGATAAACACGCTTGGCTTATGTTTACCATGTCGCAGGTACTGAATGAAGGTGGCAGTCGTGCCATCAACGCTAACATCAAAAATGAAGTTTGAACTGCACACCACAGTGACATTCAGAAGGTGGAGTGTTGTGGGCATGCCCCACTGAGACGTAGCCTTCGCAGTGCAAGGCATTAAAGAATGAATGGGAGCACAGCGGAGGCCATGTTTGATTGTCAATAACTCTGCTTCTGCTTGACGCATTCAAGTACTTTCTGTGGCAAAGTATTTCTGAAATGGCCTATTTTCACTTCAAATGCCTTTCTCCACTTTGATAAAAAGTCGTTCAGGGCCCCTTTAAAGTAAGCAAAACATGGATGCTTGATTTCTTTCTCTTGCACTCGGGCTAATGTGAAGCAGAACAATATCGGCTGTTCAGCATGTCATGCATAATAGAATGTTGCAGGCAAATGAAGTGAACACGAAATGGTACAAACCCAAGCACAAAAACAAACTTTTGTTGTGGAAAGTCCAATAATGGCATCGTTACTCTTCCTTTCGGACTATTAGCCAATGGACATGAGTCAAATGAGGCTTGCTGGCTTTTTGTATACCTCAACTACAGTTCTCCTATTTTGTTGCTCTAATTTTATCATTCTTGGTTGTGTTTCACTGGTCTGCAGTTATATCAACTGATTAACACTAAGCTTAGCAAAAATAGCTGCTGTTAGCAAAGTTTTTAGTCTGTGCCACTCGGATGCATATGCTTTTACAGGGCCCCTACGGTTACCAAGTGGAAATGCATGAGTGTGTGTGCACAGTAAGCCCGGGCCACTCTTAGCTATGCTGAGACAAGAAATCGGTAGAATTGGAGGAAAGTAATCTGTGCTAAATGCAGCCCCTGCACTATTTTTCAAGCTTGGTTGTAATTCTGACCTGTAGTAATACTGTAGCCCTGCCCTGATGCCTGCTTTAAAAGACACTCAAGGAAAACATTAAGTTGAGCTTAGGCTTCCATAATAAGAAATTTGTCATTTGTAGCGAGAACAGAGCTTTTATGAGTGCGAAAATGAAAAAGAAAAAGGTAGAATTAGAGTGATGACACCGATTTTAAACTATGGCACCTCTCCTGACATCAGTGTTGGCTGATTCACAGAGAGTGGAAAAAAGAAAGGTCATGTGGAGATCATGTCAGCTCGTTCATTTTGGTGTGGGAAATCGAAATTAAGAAGCAGCAGCTAACAATTTCTGTGGCAATTTTCTACGCAGCATGCATATATTGGCACACAGGACATGATGATGACGTTGTAGATGAATAATCGGTTGATACAACTAGGCCTAATATTTTCCTTTGGTATCCCTTTAAGGACATTTTTTGTCATCTTAATGACAGCCGTGGAGCTTCTTGGGAACCTTGATGTCAAAGTGTGTGCGATGTGTTGAAAAAACAAGTGATCGAGGAGCAGCATGCACATTCAGTAGTTAAGTGCTTCACATAAATATGCAGCAGCCTAAGGCCCGATGACACAGTTGCTTGATGAGTTACGGAACCGTTTCCAGCATGATGGTTACAGAAGTTGACTATCTCATATATTAGTTCTTGTCGAGTAATTAACGCCTATTTATTTATCAGTGTTTGTTAGCTTTATTTAATGCTTTCTTCAATAATATTCAGTTCCCCTCATTGAAACAAATATCTGTGCATGAAAAAGTTGTGGAAAAAGCTGATTGTGGTGTCCAAATGTAAAGAGGCTGAAGTTCTCTTCCCTGCTTGTCCTGTTACAGGATTTCAAGCACCTGTTCGCCGAGCCTTGCAAGGAGACTGCGGTAAGCACGCTGGCAATTTTGCTGATTTTGTCTTTGCAAGTGTACGGCATGTCGTTGATTAGCTCCTTGAATCAATGCTTCTCACTGCCATGTTGCATTGGAGCCTGTAACATGAAATAGTGATAACACAAGTTGTGTTAAATTTTGTCCCTAAACCATCTGAGGGGCAGTTTGTTTCACCAAATACAACTATACAGGATCCATTTTTTTTTTGTTGCAGTTTTAAACTTTTTAGAGTGACCTATTTCGAAAAGAATGTACCGAAATTTTTCTAGTGACCATAAAGCGACACGTAAATATTTTCCATATGTAAGCATGCATTGTTTATTCATGAATACAGATGGGCTTGCATAAACATTTATAGTAAGAATAAAAAAAGTAGATACACTGGAATAGATACATTCTGATTTGGCACTTGGGCAGTCTGGGTTGAAAGAATCACTGTGCAACTCACTTGCAGAAATGCAACTGGCGCACACATCCCTAGCATGATCGAACTGTGTATGTGAGTGCATGCAAGAAGAATTTATGGTTGTGCACTCGTCAAAAAAACCAAAGAAGTCAGAAACTTGCAGTACTCTTTTGTTCCATTGCCAATGAGGGGCAGTTGGTTTTTGTAAGTCACGCAGTGGAGGAAAAGAACTAGGAAGCTTACCAGCAAGTATGTGGCCTGTAGGGTGGGCAACACAGCAACAAAGAAGGTCAAGCGGAAAGTCAGAGAGGCCGAAATAATATATTGTGGGTGGCGGCAATGGAAAAGAAACCTGCCATGAGTAACTACTTAAGAGGAAAAAAAAGAAATCGGGAAAGAAACAATTTATGGTAACTCAAAGGGAAACTCATTACTTTTCAAAGCGAGATCGGGATGCCTTAGAACATGCACCTATAAAGCAAAATATAAGAAGGAAGAAGAAGCATGTGCTTGCTGTGGTAAAGCTAATGAGACTATGGAGCATGTTTTATTAGAATGTGAAGACGTCTACCCAGCGGTCGATTTAGGCACCACTGGCCTCCTTGAAGCCCTTGGGTTCAATGGGAGCAGCGGTAAAGTAAACATGTCCACAATAGGCATTAGTAAGAGGCGATTGGAGGATTAGTGGAAGAAAAGTAGGGAAATGACAAAAGCGCAGTTCGCAATAGGGGGCCAGAAATTTTGAGTGTGGTAGTTCATAGTGTTTTTTCTTTTTTTATTGTTTCATCTAGGCAGGACATTAGGCGGTATAATAGCAAAAGCTTGGTGGCGTAATCCACCGCCCTGTTCCAAAGGGGATGCTCATAACATCCATCCATGCATCGCAAGAAAAATGTAGGCATGGGAGAATCATGTGTACGGCAGCATAGTTTGGATATATCAGCACCTACCTGTGGACAGATGTAATCACACTCCTGTGGGCAATAAATGAGCAAGCATCTAGCGGTGACCCTTTGAGACATTTGAAACCAGATAGACATCAGTCCTTGCGAGCGCGACAAACGGGAACAGCCTGCGAGATGAAACCAAAACTAATCTCCGTGTTCCCACACACGCATGAATGCATGAGCAGTCAGCAACAAACTGACGTAAATAAGTCATGGAATTGAAACGGACTGCGGAAGGAAAAAAAAAGTACTTGGTATCCACACAGGGTGGCAGCTCTTGTTGGGCAACAGAGTTATTGGCATGTTGTTTAAACGTACAGATGGTGTCATAAATACACAACATTGACCATTTGGGACTTATTTGCAGCACCATATGTTTACAACTTTGACCCTCAAAGGGTTAGCATACACTCCAGTAATCTCTCAAAGTTTTGCTTTCTTGCTAGCTTTCTAATTTTCACTATGAAGTCATAAGCAGTTTCATCATCATCTTGCGATCGAAAGAGGATGGTAGGACTGCTAAGAAGAAAGCATAACTTGTAGCTATCTCATTAACTTATAGGACCTAGTGGTCTTCCAAATGCCCAACTACATCTTCATAGCTCAGCTCGTTGACCTTTTTCGGGTGGTCCTGTCCCTAGACCACTAGCGCTGCACTCTGTGTGAGCAATGTTATGAGTAGTGCTTGCTTTCTCATTGGTTCCACGCTTTTGTGGGCTTGAAAGTAAGCCCCCAGGCAAATACGGTATGTCGGCCATATACTTTCCACATCTGAAAACTCTGTTGGCTGCCTGGCACTCATGCTTGCGTGGGTCTGTTCGTCTCGCGCCAACACGTTTCCTTGTCGCCACCGATATGTCACAGTGATAACACAACAAGAATGAACGGGTCTATTCCAGCAGCATGCCTTCTTTTACGTAAGTCTCTGACAATGCAATTTTTTGTCGTCCATTTGTGTTGGCTGTGGTTTGTCGACTGAGCATCACTCACTGCACCTGCTGGCATTGCTGTGGCATTCTTGAACACGAAGTTGTGGAACATGTGAAGTTTTGGTGGAATGCGTGAGCACTCATGTGCCAAAAATTGGGCTTCTGAATTCAGGAAATTTTCGCTTTGTTTCTTGCTGTGGTGCATTAGCTATGGTCTAGCTGAGCTTAATTCGATTGCTTTGCAGGAATACTGCTGTTGACTCAGCGGTCGGCATGCTGAGAGCTTGGTGTTTTTCATCTAGAATTGGACAAGCTTTGAATACCCTTTCGCTTTCTATAAAAGGGACACATCTAGCCTCCCTATTCTATTCCCATTATTCTAACCACTGGTAGGCTCCAACTTTAGGCAAATTATTAGACACATCCACAGGACATGAAGTGCTGGGGTGTAATTTTTTCTAGTGGTGCTCGAATATTCGAAACTTCGAATCTTCCATTCGAATATATTAGTGTTCGATTCTATTCGAAGGGTACTTTTACTATTCGAAATATTTGAACCCTCGAAAATTGCTGTTCTTTTTAAGTTGGCTTCGCCGCAGTAGAAACATGTTATGCGAGCATACAGACTGTATCGAGGTGAAGCATATCTGTCGTGCAGTGAAGCATACTAAAAGTAAGGAGGTACACTGCCGTGGGGCCCTACTTTGTGCTTATGGCTACTTCACACTATTAGTCCGAGTGCCCACACTGTGCTTCCAGAACTTCATGCATCTGACCCCCTGCTGCCAGGTGGAAACCTTTGTCTGCTACTAATCTAGTTAAATGCCTAAAAACATGGTTTCCAAACTGCAAGTTTGACCAAGTAGCAAGCAAGGCCAAGTATTTAAACCATTGTTCGAAAGTACCACCAGGACGCTTCAATGGCCAACTGGACTAAAATACTGGCTTAGAACAAGCAAGCAAAATTTCAACACCCAGGAACTCCAATATGTCCCCAACCACGAAAGCTTCTGAATAGGCTCCTTCCACATGAGCCCTGTAGAAAGGCTTTATTAAGCTCATCAACCAGCTGCAATTTTCCCTTGCTTCTGGCAGTAATTTTCTCTATCAGAAGCACTGGTTGAAAGATATTTGCAGATTGAAATTTTGGGCAAAAGAGAAGATCTAGGCGACTGGTGGTACAAGAATGGTGCCCACTGTTGGCTTGGCTTGCGAAGAGATACTATTTGCCAATACCAGACACTAGTATGCTTGGTCATGGATGGACTGGACCGTGCGCTCGCTCGCTCTCCCCTTATGGCCTTGTCAAAGGGATTGTTTGCCACCTGTGACCACTGCTCCGCAGCAGTGCTGGCGACTGACCCCTGTCCTGCTGCTCACTTGTGTTACGCTGAGGCTCATTCAAGGTGGCGTGCATTGGTTACCCCTGATTCTGTCAGCTAATATTTTCTCTCTTGTCGTTAGAATAGTCAGTACTTACGACATTGCCCATCGCTGTGATTTAGGAAATCATACGAGTTTTGCAGCATCCACCGATGACCTCTTAATTTTGTAGGATAATAACGTCTACCAAAATTGCGCATCTTACGAGGAAGAAATGGTGGTAAATAAAAATTAATTAGAATATTTTTTTTCTTACGAGTACGGAAAATGCTGCTCATTTATTTGCATATTGAATGCAGAGTTACTTCCATATAAAGGGCCTGATAACTTTTCACATGCACATTCTCTTATCAGTGACCCCCTTGATTGATTACTGTGCCCCACTTCTGTGCCTTTAATGGATGAGCTTGTTGCTGCAGCACAGTTAAAAACTGAGTCCTTATCATAGGACCATAAAAAAACGGCTGGTTTATTTGAGTATTATTATGTGTAGAGAATAGGGCATACTTTCTTGGTGGCTTGGACGAGTACAATAATGGTTTGTTTTTGTCAGTGACAACCTTTGCGTGATTGACCAGAAGTAGCCTAAGGAACTTGTCGGCAATCAAATGTGCCGATCACCTGCCGTGGCAGTTGCTGAGGCTTTCTGAGCAACTGAGAACAGTAGAATTTTCCGAGTAGGGCGTTACAATAAAATTCAGCACTTCGTGCATGTTTTGCGGGGGAGTTGTTGCACAGCTTTCTCAAAAAAGCTTAGTGTTGTCCAAAAGCACAAGAAACCTAGGGTTTGGGTAGTGAAGGCCACTCTTATCTTGGTGTTTCACCAACTCAAACGAAACATTATCTTTGCTGGTAGTTGAGAGCAGCATCACGCTGGTTTCACACCCATACTGGATCATGAACTTCATGAGGTAGCCACCAACGTAGGCTAAGCCAGAGTACGTAACTGGTGGAGAGACATTGGATTGCTGTCCCTTTAGGCATTTCAGTTCATCAAATACCTCCTGAGGTACATGTGCAGCGATCTTTTTGGCATCGTCGATGTCTGGCGTGTGGAGCTGCATTGAAAGCTCGCTTTCCTTGACAATGAGCTCAAGGGCTGTTGTGACAGACCTTGCAACTACTGCGTTATTGCCTCCACACATGGACCTAATTCGGCCAAAGACAGCCTCAAAAGGATTGCTATTGAACTTCCTCATCAAGACATACCGGACACCCCTGCTTAAGAGGTACTGTGTCGTCGGCATCGTAGATTTTGTGGTGAACAAGAAGGCATGAAACGTTCCGTCCATGAAGGCATCCCCTCCTGATGCAAGCGATCTTTCTTGGACGTTCTTAATGAAATTTACAAACTCATTATCCAGTCAGAGAAATCGATGGTTCTCCTGCTGTGAAATGGGCATCTTGCAGTCACTCTCGCTGTAGGTTGTCATGAATGTCAAACTACTGTTTTATTTTCTTCATAAAATCAATTGTAGGGCCTGCTTCCATGAAGATTTTTATAGCTTGGTGGCTACGAGAATTAGCTTGCAGATGCTGCACTGCTGCAATCACTTGTGGTGAGAATACTTGTATGGCTCGGAGCGCATTCATCTTCTCCGGATTTTATGGATAGACGTGCTTTTGCATCAGATTTCTAGCAAGTTTCACCGTTGTGTCCTTCTGGAACTCGTACAGCCGCTGGACAAATGTTTCAGTGATTGTGCCTGAGACGTATGTAAGGGTCTGCTCAAGGAACTGACTCCGGATATTTTCCACAACATGGCAGGGATCAAAATTCAAAAAGATAACTCTCCTGTTGTCCCGTGGGTGGCTCACGCTTGTAGACAAACAACTATTTCCCAGCAGCTTAAACATTGTATTGTTTGCAGAGTAGTTATCAGTCACTATCAGTCACCACAAATCTGCATGACTCCACTGCTACTATGACTTTGACCCAGGCAAGGAGGTCCCTCCCACTCAGCTGCTTCGTAAAATAATATGAACAAGGGATTCTGTATGTGCCGGTCACACCTTGAAGAACAAAGCACAATGCTGTATTTGCCAGGGTCCCCTCTACGCTGCAGAATGCGTTGTTCGGTCCGTCTTTGAATTCGAAAATGGCGTCTGCCTTTTGGTCATACAAGCACTTCGGTTTTATTGCAGCCTCATCAATTATCAATGATGCCATGTGTTGCTTGCTGCTCAACATCGACACCTCAAGAATAAGTCTTTCTTTCGTGGGAGCGCTCATTCCTGATGTCGGGCTAAGGCCAACACGTTTCTGTAATGTGCACTTGGTGGGCAGTGTCAAAAGGTTTGATGCCCTTGCATGGTCATAACCTTTCGGCAATGCAAAGCACCAAATGACGCATGCCCTTACGATATCTTCAGGGCAGCTTGGGCCATTTACACCATAACTTTGAATTTGATGCAGTAGGAAAGCCGCCTTCTTCTCTCCTTGGCGAGAATCCTCAACAATATTTTGCACCAATTGTAATCTTCACGGTAAGCAGTCAAATTTCTTTTCTTCTGTTACTTGCCAAGTAAGGTTGCCGCACCTTGAGAGGTAGTAGGAAACTTGAGCATGCACTCTCGCTACCAGTGAAACATAATGACTCACTTGTTGATGGTCCTTGTTGGTGGTCTGTGTGGAAACACTTCCAGTGCACTCATTAGTGTAGTCTTCCGCACCTGAAATGTCCTGTGACGACTCTGCTTCATTGGCTTTTCGTTTATTTGGTTGAGATTGCGGAGGCGGGTCCCTAGCCTTTGGTTCTTTGCGAGGCTTTTTAGAGCTTGGTGCCATGTAAGACGGATAATCGTCGAATACTGTCGGCACGGTGCCAGAACGAAGTTTCCTGATATGGCACCCTTCAAAGTAATCACTTTGAAGAAAATGCCTGCTGACTACTGTTGATGCTGACTTGTCGTTAATTATAACATTTTCCCTTGAAATGCTTTTTGCCATTTTGAACACAGCTGTTTGTCGAATGGAAATTGATGAAATGAAGCGCTAACATTCTTCCTAGGCCGGGATTTGGAAAGCAGCACGCAGCAGTAGACCATTGTCACGGAACTGGCTTCACAGGCTATGTAAAGCACTGCAAATGTTCATGAAGCACTCACTGCGACAAATTCATCCCTGCCGAGTCCATGTCTTGAAGCATTTCACAAAATAATGTCCTGTGGAAAAATTCTACGTGACATCATTTCCCTGTGCACGATGAAGCTGCAGTGCACGTGGTACAAAATGACGACTGGCTGAGTGGCAACATTGCGGCCTCCTCGAACATTCCAAACTGAACATGCTATCTGCGCGTGCTCCCAAGGGTGGGCCCGTGACGTCACCACGCAACGGTTCATTGAATGATCATGGATGGACACACCAAGCATTGCGACCTACCCAGCAATTCCAGTATCCAATATTCCTATCCAATATTCTGTCTTGTGGGCTCTTTGCACTACCATATATTCAGCAGACTGTAACCATTTTGTGGAGCATCGAGTTTTGCTAAGTTTCATGTTTGTATTGTTTGTGTTCTGTATTCTCTATTCTTTTTCACTTGATGGTCTTCTATGCACGCTTTTTCCGTCTCGAGCGGAGCGCCATAATCCTCTGGGTGGCACTTTCTTCTCTCTGTAATCGTTTTTATTTTTGTACACCTGATAGTTGTTCAGTTAAACCCAGCTATAACAAAGAGGTTCATGAGGGAAAATAGTTACATATACGGTAATATCCAAATCAGGATATAGTGAACTTTTATGAGCATATATGATGAGTTCATTACATGATAAAGCAAAGCTGCATGCAACGGTACTGAAACATTCCATGGTGATCAGATTCTTACAGCAGCATGTGTAAGCAACCCATCAACTCAGTACAGTCTATAGCTTTCTATCAGGTAATGCGTCATGTTCTGATTACATGGTTACACGGTAAAAAACGCTTGAAGGGCGAAAAATAAAAATAAAGAGCGGCTGCTAGTGGTTTTACATAGCACGTTGCAGGTTGTAGATGTTCAGAGTTCCATATTTGCGATTTTCAATTTGTTTTAAGGGGTTTATATTGCATGAATATTGCTAAGGTAAATTTTGGCCGTTTGAGGTAGAGCTTAATTCGCTGTATCTGAATTCAATACCATTGGGCTTGACTGTAATTATTTCTTTGATTGTATGGTGGTGCACACACGCAGTGTTACCGGGCACGCAAGGTTCATTGGTCGGACGATGAGCAAACCGTGGAGCTGGAGTTGGGCTGCCAGGGTTTGGTGCAGCGGGATCCTGCCCAGAAAGGTCACGTCCTCGCCAAGTACCTGTACCGTGATTTGCGGGGCATGGCTGCCCTATCAGACGCACCGGGAGGGCTGGTGCTTGCTACTGGACACGAACGCCTGGTAAGCACTACATACAAACCTCTTTGTAATGAAGTTGCATTCTGAAAAAAGATAGCTTAGTTATATCCAATATTCTTTAGTTATGTCTGACAGCATTTCTGGCCTTGTGCCTAGCTCGCTATTTGCATACAGTTCCAGAAACACTGTTGGCCTCATACTTTGATGCATCCGGTGCCAAGGCATTTGTGAAAATAGTAGCATCACATGTCATTCACAATTTCTAGAAACTGTTGAAACTTTTATTTCAATGTAACACCTGCCTTTTCTTATGTTCACATGTTAACCACCCCTTATGTAATACCCCGAATGGGGTCTTTAAGGTAATAAAATGAAATGAAATCTTAAAAAGTGATCACCTGAAAACACAACCCCTGAATTTGCGCAGCACTGCCTAAACTGCTGCTATTGTGCAGTCAAGGACGCACTTTGCGTCATCTGCATCATGACAGGCGAATGCAAAACGCTTCCATAGCCTTCACCATCGTTAAATTTCAAATATAGTCAATGACCGATAATTCGGGCACCTCCACGGCACTGCCACATACCCCATAGTCGTTGTATAAGAACGTCTGAAATTTCGGACGCCAAAAAAAAGAAACCTTCGCTGTTCGATGTTCCAAACTTTCTGCCATGACCGCAGGTCCGAAATTACTTTAATTGAAGCCACTACCGCCACCATTTTGATTATTTCGCGGCCTCGAACAGGCACTCTCGCACGCAGATCCGCTGGCAGTCGTAGCCATCACTGGGAGAATGCTAGGCCTAGTTACTTCGACGTTCGCTACCAAGCTTGTTGCTGTTCGGTGCCGTGTTTTTTCATTGAAACAATTGAAGCTCAGAAAGCATGGCGCACTGCATAATCTGAAAGTCAGCTTCGCCTCATTATAGCAGTGAAACGTGGTGAAGCATAATTAATGTGTGAAGGGGTAATTGTCACGGTTTCCCCTAATTACAAACTTCTGCACCCGTCGTCTCCTGTCACAGTACGAGCACCGTGGGTGTAATGGCAGTCTTTCAGAGCTATTTCGTAAATGCCTGTGGTGATTTGAGCCCTTGGGGGCAGAAAAGACATGTATTCATTTTTTTACACTGTCCAGTTTTCTGCCATTTTCATGGCCCCTAGGAAGTCCGAAAAACTGGACGTTGACTCTAGACCAAACCACAAAACTGCGCAAAACCCTGTAAAGAATGTATTGCATTATATATATATATATATATATATATATATATATATATATATATATATATATATATATATATATATATATATATATATATATAAACCACAAACTTGAATTTTTGCATGAAGATATCTGAATCACAGTACCTAAATTTTAACAAATTCCAGGGATGGAACTGTTTCATTATTTGCAAGAACCATATTTTTTTAAGGATTTGTCAACATCTAGCACTTATGTCAAAAGATTTATGCATGCCCCACAGCGATTCGAACTATTCACTTTGCAATTATTCAACACTAATTACTACTGGATTCGAAACTAAAAATTGGTACAGTCGACTTTCGTAAATTCAACTCTGGTTAATTAGATTTTTGGTTAATTCGATCCCAACCGAAGGTCCTGGCTGGTGCCCATGCATTCTTTTTGGCCCACACTTTCATTATCTTGATTGTAAAATTTGCCTTCTCTGGATAATTTGAACTTGACCAATCAGTGTACACATGCCTGACCCCTAAGGTGGACTCAATAGTGACCCCCTTAGTGGCAGTTTAAGTGCCTATTTCCAGCTTGCTCTAGGAACATTTTCAAGCATTAATAATGGTCCACAATGTGTGACTACAATATTTACCCGATTCTAATGCACACCTTTTTTTCCCCAAGAGAATTACGCCAGAAAACGAGCTTGCGGCATTCATATACTTTGCCTTCTAACAATGCTGTATTGCGGCGAAGCTCACTGTAGGTATCTGGCTCTCAGTGGGTGTACAATACATGTTAGACACTTGTGCATATTTTTCCCTAAAAAATTGGGAGTGTGTTAGATTTCTACCTTGGTTAGGAGCTTCAGTGTCATTTATACATTAGTTTTCTGCTTAGTACACGCAAAAAGCGGGCACAAATTTTATACGTGGGCATGTGAGAATCGTGCAAATGCTGCCAAATGAACCAATGATGTGTTTTGACATTTTTCCTGCATCTTGCCTAATTCGGCTGGCCAGATAATTCAATCAATTGCGTCAGTCCTATCAGGGTCAAAATAATAAAAGTTGGCCTAATAGGGTATGTTCAATTGTAAATGTAGGCGCCATGCTGCATTTTGTAAGTGTCATATATCTTGCCTGGTCATTGCACCTTTAGTATGCTTTCCTTCAGAAAGAAATGCCCATGGAAAGGTATGTGTCTACTGGGAAAATAGGGAATAGCCAAAGTTGTGCCCAAGGTGGGCAATGTTCCACTAAGCACGCAGCCTGTTTACATGCAGGCTCTATGCTTTGTAGAACTGAGACACCTTTGGTATTGAGAGATCAATGTCACTACCAAAGGTGTGAACCAGCGCGGTTGCTTAGTGGCTATGGTGTTGGGCTGCTAAGAACGAGGTTGCGGGATCGAATCTCGGCCATGGTGGCTGCATTTCGATGGGGGCAAAATATGAAAACACTTGTGTATTTAGATTTAGGTGCACGTTAAAGAACCTCAGGTGGTCCAAATTTCCGGAGTTCCACACTACGGCGTGCCTCATAATCAGATAGTGGTTTGGCTTGTAAAACTTCATAACTTAATTTTTTTTACCAAAGGTGTCCTGATCAGCTTGTTTAGCACATTTGGTGAAATGGTAGCACTTCCATGCTTAAAGATTGGCAGAACACCAAGTTAGCCTTTAACTTTTACAGTCAATGTCCATTTATTCGACGTTGACAGAACTGACAAAATTGAGCTAATTATCTGACAGGTTGAATTAAAGAGGCAAAAAAAAACAATGCCAAAATACACTGCTGCCTTGTGCAGCTTGCACAAGCACACTGGAAGAAAATGTGCACGCAGTATTTAGCAAAGTACCAAAACAAGTGTGAAATTATTAAAACCTACTTGGATTCAGGTACACTGGGCCGACTTGACCAAGTGCAGGTGTTGGGCCTAGATTTTGAGGAGGGTGGCTGCGTGACGTAATGCTCCCTCCTGGCATCTTTTTTGTTTCTCTATGCCACTGGCAGTGCTGGATCATGTGACCATGCTGCTGCGCGTGTCAGTCTCCACCGGATGAGCCAGATCACATGATCACATATTTGGGAGGGTGGGGGGGGGGGGGGGGGGGCGAGAACTACAGCATAGACCGTTTGTGACGTAAGATGTGCAAAACATGTTGACTAAGCAGCCGCCGCATTTGCCTGGAAATCGAAGCATACGACCGAGATGTGCACGTAATTTTATTAGCTAGGTGGTTTCTCTGTTTTCCAACTGCCGTAAAGCCACTGCAAAGCATTTAGTTGACTGTGCAACAAAGCGCAACTTTGGCTACAGACTCCTGACAAGATCGCACTAGTCAGGCTTAGCTGGGGGGGGGGGGAAGGGGGGCAGCACGCCATCGTGGAGAGCTCGCCCGTGATGGCAGCACGTCCGTGACAATGGCAGCACTGGGGGTGCAAGATGGCGTACACAAGCTGCACTGATGGCACTGCTCGTGAAGTGGGGTTAACAAATGATCAGCAGGCAACTACTGTGAACGCAACTATTGGCAACTACTGACAGGAGTGTAGGACAGCATGCCTTTGTAGAAAGTCTGCCCTTGATATATGCTTGTACCCGTAGATGAATACACGGGGATCTGATGTGAAATGAGACACACAGGCTGCAGTGACGGCAGCGCTCGTAAAGCTGGGTTTGTGGGCAATCAGCTGGCTATTACTGCGAACGCATATAGGAAAAGTCTGTGTGCATACTGGCAGGAATGGCAAATGCTCTCATGTGGAGTACGTTCCGAATTGATGAATTTGCTGAACGCAGTTTAACCCCTCGAGTGTTTTGAACGAACTATGCTCATCAACGCGATCCTGGTTAATTTTGCTTTGGACTAGCTCAGCTCGTCAGTGGTTTTCAAAGCAATTTGGGTGAACTCAGTATGCCCACTTAGTTTATTTTTCTATTACACAGACTGCTGTAGTGCCAGCTTTCGAGATATAGGGTAATCTTGCTCTTTTTTGTTTACTACATAGATGTCGGCACTTGTTCAGCGCCCCAAAATGTTGATCGAGTTTTCATGTTCTGCATCATAGATGGCGGCTATTTTCTTAGCGCTGGAAGGGTGCATTTATTGCAGCCTTTTTTTTTTTCTGCTACATAAAGGCTGCACCTTGTATGTACTCAAAGACCACACTTTTGCAATCTAGCACTTTTTACACCTTTTGGCAGATTCGAAATGACAGCGTCTGCGCCATTAGCAGCAATGACAAGTACTACATATCATATGGCATAGTAAAGAGGTAAAATGAGGTTTTCATGCTTAAAACATGAAGCAAATTGGATGAAAAAGCTTTAGAAGGGTATTCGCTAGAGTGAAGTTTGGAAATAAGCCTTAAAAAATTTTCCTCCATTCCACCTTGTCAAAGTGGATGTACAGTGAAGCTGGTGCAGATGTTAGACAAGTACCACCACCCCAAATGAGGTCAGACGACGTTACACAAGCACCACCACCACAAGCAATGCACGTCACGTGGGCAGGCGCGTGAGCAGAAGTGCAGCATAAATCCTCATTCTTCTAGGCTGTCTGCCAAGCGCAAGTGCCTTATTGAACTTAATTAGCATTTAAAAGTAAATTGCGTCAGAAAATGCATAAAGTACAACTTACACACAAGCTGCAGACGTGATAGCTTTGGATAGTTATTCTAATGTATGAGAAAACGTAAATCTATTAAGTTGAAACTGGAAGACGTAGCCCTTTTCGAGCTGCCGTTTGAGGTCTGTCTGAGTGGCCATGGCCGCTAGGTCGTGGTACCGTTAGCATTGTGTACATCCTCATTCTTGTAGGCCCTCTGCCTAGTACAAGTGTGTTATTGAACTAATTGAATCTCTCAAAGTAAAATGTGTCTGAAAATTCGTTAAGTTGTACTACTTACACAAAACCTGCAGACATGATAGCATCAAATTGTAATTTGAATATACGAGAAAACAATTCTGTTACGCGGAAACTCAAACACAAAGCCTTCCAGCTGCTGTTTCTTGCGTAAGCACGCCAAGAAAAATCCCGACCAACTAGAGGCTAACAGCTTCTCTGTAAAATAGCCAGTTAAGGTCACTTTAGGTTAAAACAATAAACACTTAAAGGGTTAGACAAACAGTGTCGCGAAGTTGAGGTTGCACGTGCGATATCTGCACTTGACAGTGGGCAATGCAATGGAATTTATGAAAACATTTCTCTATTTATTCTTGATTATGGCAGCACGTATTTATCGTGGAAAAGAGAGAGGAGCTGATGAAGCGTGCTGTGGACTGGGCCAGCCAGCACGTGGGTGTCCAGCTGTCATTCCGTGAGCCAATGACACGGGTGTCAGCACGAGAGGCCCGCCTTGGCCGGTACAGGTGCGTGTCACTCCTTGGTTCAGTATTTCTTGTTTCCTCCATCATGCACAACATAGCGAGTGATGGAGCATCTTGACAGTAGATGAGACAGCATGAAGGACAGGCACGACACAGCGCAGCCCAAGAACATTCTGTCTGTGCTCAACATGCTTCATAATAATCTCTCATTTGTGGCCTACATGATCTTGATGTGCCAAGTGTTTGTACGTAGTTGGTTGTCCTTGTGTTCCAGCATTTGAGCATGTCCGTTGTTAACAGCGCAAGGTTATGTGTAGAGTTGCACTTGGTGCAAGCTGGAAACTTTTTCTTGAAAAAAAAATGATCGCAGGTTATGTTGTACAGTTGTGGAATGTCCTGGTGAACTGCTCCCTCCATTTGCTATGTTGTGTGTCAGGCACTATGACCAACATCGGAAGTTTCAATTCAGGATCTCCTGTAGCACATGTGGTGTTCTAACTTATGGTGTTCCAACTGTCTCCACTTCTTTTTTTTTTTTTGGCAGTACTGACGAGGCACTCACATCTCTCTGCGAGTTCGTGGTTCACAAGATTTCATCGCGCCATGAGGTAAGCTGCATGCTTACGCAGGAATGTTCACAAGGCATGCACCTGCAGCAGCGTTAGCTATTAAAAAAAAATGTCATTCTAAAACAGCAGCACTGTGCCATTTGCATGATTTTCAATTGCAGAGCACTGCCACTGCACAATTCGCTGCTAAGCACGAGGCCGTGGGATCGAATTGCATCCACAGCGGCTGCATTTCGATCCGGGCGAAATGCAAAAATGCCTGTGTGCCATGCTTTGGGTGCACGTTGGAAGAACCCCAGGTGGACGAAAATTAATCCAGAGCCCCCCCCCCCCACACTACCGTGTGCCTCAATCGTATCGTAGTTTCGGCATGTAAAACCCCAGAATTTAATTTTTGATGAACCAGGCAGCAAGACAGTAGCCATTACTCTTGAAATGTTTACTTTTGGTATTCACTTATTGTACATTTGGCTGATACTTACCATGCTTCAACTTGGATTGTAACAATGCAGAGCCGTTTCTAGATTGCAACCAGAGAAAGCGTGCCTGAGCTGTAGGTTCAGCCACTCTGCAGAGCAATTTGTGGGGGCGTTCAACCTTATTCCTCAGTGTATTCTATTCCATACACATATTCTGGCTAGCCGGCATTGTTGCAGTAGAAAGGAGCTACAAATGCCTGTTTTTGTACTTGCACTACCGTTTTCTTTTCTCTGTTACCCCATAAATTGGAGGCTGAAAGGGGAAACTAGGGGTGTGCGAATACTTGAATATTGGATTTCGAATCAAATAGTGAATGTTTGAATAATTCGATGTGCGAATTGAATACTAGATATTCTATTTTTTTTATCTGTAGCTTTTGTAAATGACCTGGCCGTAGTCGGTGACTTGAGGTGCGCAGCGTTCCCACGGCGCCCACAACCTCGATCAGTACAGCGTTCATCCAGGTCGATGATAACGATCTAAACGATTAACGTGACATGGACAAGGGGAACTACAACTGCAGGGAAAGCGAGAGCATGTGTGAAGATCGGTCTGATTAGCCACCGGAAGGCACGCTGATTGCATCGAACAAGCGAGTTCAGTTCAGTTCAGTTCAGTTCAGTTTTATTCCTTAAAGGCCCCCATTTCAGGGGGTGTTACATAAGGGGTGGGATTACATTTGTAGTGAGAAAAACAAACAGCGATGGTGATTTAACATTGAAGGTGATCTGTTACGCGTTCTTGAAAAGCAGGTGTTGAAGCGATGGCGACGATGTCATGGGGTAGGCCGTTCCAGTCCGTGGCTGCTCGAAGAAAGTTCAGTGTTCATGCATGCAGATTCGCGGAGTTGGGAGTTCTCTACCTACACGTGAACACACAGAGGAGCTTGGCACGCATGCTCACAGTTGTTGCCAGCTGGTCAACCGCTGACCCGAACGCCACTTCAGCCGCTGTCAGTCCAGGGATGTAAGCACTGCGCCAATTGCGCCTTCTTGCGCCAAACCATTGAGCTGCACCAACCTGCACCAAAACACTATTTTTGTTGCCAAATACTAGGTGCCAAATATAGCAGGATGCACATGCTTCTTCAGTGGCAACCGCACGACCCGTAGACATGCATTGGCCAGCGCTTAGCCCTGCTGCAGTCCTAGCCTAAGCAATTCATTTCAGCATCGGCGACATTGGAGTGTTGGTGGGTTTGGTGGCATAATTGTAACTAGGTCACACGAAAATGAAAACCGTTTTGTGCTATACAATCCATCACGAATGTTTTGTAAAAGTGTTATGCATTTGCACATATGTGGACCAGCTAAAGATCATTATAACTGGCGCTCGTTTCATGGGGCAGTCCGAAAAGAAAGCCGTGCTGAACGAATAAGGTCACACAGTCTGCTCGTCAGTTTCGCTATATATTTTAGCACTCGATATTGCGCCCTATTGGTGCATCTGCGTCAATAATGGGCGAACGCCATGTGTATCTAAATCTATTTTGCATATGCATCACGTCCACTTACCGGGATCACAGTGAGGCAAGCTGAAAAATAACTTGCTTGCTTTTATGAAACTTCGTGGTCACAAATATCCATTGGAAACCGCAATCGTCACTCAAATTTGCGCACGTGCTACACTGTTTTCTGCCCGGCCACACCACGCAATATCAGGCTCTTGCCACCACAGAGCGCAAGCCGAGGATGTAATGTTTCATATTCAGTCAACCTTAGTGGTGAAATTGTGATTGTAATTAAACGTTTGACGAAAGCACAAACCTCCAAAATTGCGCTCGTGGCAACAATGTTCGTGATGCAACTTGCGCTAATTGAGTCCAAAAATTTTAATAAACCGTCACTCGGCATACGAAATGTCAGTTGCTGTTTTAAGAATATGCTGGCTTTATGACGCCTGTTGCAGAACTGCAAGTAAGCCCGCATAATCGAGCTTCTACAAAACTTTGGTCAACGACACGGACAGGAAAGCCAGTGAACATTTTTTATCCCTTTGTTGTTTAAAAAAATATCTTGGAGCTTTTCCTTGGCAAGTGATGTGAAATACTGGCAAAGGTGCAATGACCAGTACGTCACTTCACGTTTATTCTGCGGTATTCTACTGCCTTGACTGAAGGTCACCGAGAATTTAAAGATTACCAGTGGGCACTATGTGAACGACATTCACTGTACCATGATGGGTGTTGTTAATGGTGGCCACTGTGAATATTTCTCGTTCATTCTGCATGAATACATTTAATTAGCTGAGCTGATCAGTTTGCCTAATTGAAGAGATGTCAATGAAAAAGTTATGAATAATGTTGATAAATGACTGATAACAGCATTTAAAACAACCTAAAATTTATGAAGACTTTTTATCAAGAAAGAAAGCTCATTAAATAAATAAAAAAGAACAAATAAAAAATTATGTGGCCGTGACAATGCTTCTGCATACCAAAGATTGCATCAATCTTTACGCAAACCTCGTCAAACTGGCACTGGGAAGCAGAAACCGCACTTTTTTCTCCTCACACTAGCAGTTTTTGATGCGCATCTTCGGTCCCTATCACATGCAAAGTAGCTTGATCTTGTAACGGTTTGCTTTCCAAACCATTAAAGACCACTATCCTAATTCGTACTCTTATAATATGCACAATGCACTGATAACGTTTGCGTCTGAGACCACTTATACTACTAGTGTGGGGATGCTATGTCACGTGGATTAAAAAAATGTACACAGGTTTTTCTTTTCATTTTTGTCGAAAAAAAAAAAAAAGACCTAGGTCGCTATATACAATATCAGTCATTTCTTGACGCGTTCCACAACCTTTACATTGGCACCTTATTAAATAAGTAAGGTAATAAATGTTAGCTTATTGAAATTAAATATTAGTTGCTTGTTCACAATGAAAAAAAGAATGCATTAGACTAGTATAAGACAAGCCTATGAACTGGCAGTCATTGCATAAAGATGAAAAAGTAAAAGTAACACAGAAAAAAAAAAAGCAAAGGAGGAAAGTATTTACCTTGTGCACACGACTGAAAGCCACAGAGCGACAATGCACATGCCTTTGGCAATCGACACATCACTGACAAGTGTGTAGAGCAGAGCATGGCCTTCGAGATCTCGTGGCGCCTGCAGCCTGATCACAGAATCGATGAGCAGAGGCACGAAGTGCATAGGCTTTTCGGTCACCAGAGCTTTAATGCCTTTTTTTCTGTTCACAAGACTTCTATGGGAAAGCTTGGTACGCTGCTCAAAGTAGCTGCAGTCTGGCACAGCATCATTTGGAGGGCACATAGCTATCGGTCGTGAGCAGTTAACTTGCATGTGTATTTCAGCCAGTTTTTAACTGTTCCTACTGCAGCGTTTAAAAATGCATAAGAAACGGTAAGTCACATGAACACTGTTAACAGCACAATTTTTTTAATTGGTGACTACTAGAAGTACAATAAACGTATGTTTTATTAATTTTGTTATTAAATATTGCATCTTCATTGTTCTAAGAATTCTTTTTTGCTCTCCACGATAACTGCCTCTGTTAACGCACGAACTACAGTGCGCATACGTTGGGTCACTATTGCTAGTTATTTGACTGAAATCTCTGCATTTAATCTGCTTGGCACCCATACTTTTATATGGTCTTTTGGTTCTAGGATCCTGTGAGACGCCTGCTGTGCCTTACTGAGAGCTGCCTGCTGGAGAGGGACCCTTCGACATACACGGTGGTCACATTGAGGCCATTGGCTGATGTGAGTCATGTAGCAACAGTCTTATTGCGCGAGGTTCGTCATGTATGCGTATGTAAGGGAATGTGAATTAAGTGAGCTACTTGGTACATATCGGGGAGCCAAGAATATTTAAAAAAAATCGTGGCACATTCCACTCTGTGAAGGTGGATGACCAGCGAAGCTGTGTAGCACATGACAAAGAGGTGACAGAATATTAAAGAAAGGTATGAACACATTTATTGTCTTGATCAGTGGTCATCGAACGAAAGGTACCCATACACATTTACTCTTATACATATGCATTCATTCGTGTTATACGTTTGTTGCATACATTCGTGTTCTCATTTTGCAATACGTTGAGGTAAAGAATTTGAGACCGAAATCACCACACCGACTAGCAGTGGGCAAGTACCGTCAACACCTTCATAGAGGCAAGGGCGGTATGGGAACGCTGGCATGATGAGCTGCAGCGAGCCAGCTGTGGAAGAAAACGATGACAATGAATGCGTGAGCAGTGGCATGAGCACGTTTGCACAGTTACGCCGAGGGACGCCAACGCGCCATCTGTGGTAGAAGACGACGACAAACGTGCGAGTAGTGGCACAAGTTATTGCTGATGATGATATTTTTCTCCCACACATTTCTTGACGGACATGAAAAATGCACATGACCCTAGCCATAAACAGCTTCTCTGTAAAATGGGACAAGGAGAAGGCACAGGGCTCGTTGATGGATGACGGACGTTTATTGAGTGGAGTGTAACATGTAGAAAGCTTCATTTTGGATACCAGCACCACATTCTGTCTTTGTTCTCTTCTGTTACGAACGACAACAGGCCGACATGTTCATTGCAGACATTCACTTTATTACCGCACTTAGCGACTCTTACACCACACCGTTCAGTCGCACACATTGTGCCGCCCAAGTCTTCCTTTCCCTCTTCTTGCCGCACTCATGCCACCTGGTTCCTCTCTCTGGCAATCTCAGTCTACGGCGCGTGTGGCCTCCGAGAACCACGCCTTGTCTCGCCTCACTTGGAGCCCTCGGTCTGCTTTTGCTGCCACTTTCTTCTCGCAGTTCATTTTACACTGTGCATTCCTTACTCCCCAATATGAACAGAAGGAATAATTAGGGGTGTACGAATACTTGAATATTTATTTTCGGATTGAATAGTGAACATTCAAATATGATTCGCGAATGCAATATCTACTATTTGATTTCTTGACTATTCAATTTTTCGTATATCGGAACCTACAGTCAATGACCCTGCTGTGGTCTGTGCCTCGACACGTGTAGTGTTTCCATGGCACGGAATCTTTATCGGTACAAGGTTTGTCCAGGTCAACTGGACCAATTGAAATGATTAGCACTATGCGAAGAAATGAAACAACAAAAGCAGTGGTCATGGAGAGCACGGAAGCATCTGTGAAGATCGGGCCAATTAGCCACCGGCAGGCATGCTGACTGCATCAAATACGCGAGTTCAGTGTTCATGCACACATATTTGTGCAGTTTGAAGATATTTACCCTCATGCGATTTCACAGATGAACTTGACACGCATGCTCACGGTATTTGGCGGCTGGTCAATCGCCGACTCGAACGCCACTTCAACAGCTGTCAATCTTGCACATACGTCGGATTTCGTGACCTGTCACTGATGAGCCACCCTTAGGAACACATTATTGACAAGCTTTCTGCGATGGTTTTTGACCCGTTATCACGTCAGCCAATGATGAATTTTTGTCACGGCCACACCATTGGCCACACTGTCTAGCTCATTAGGCCCAGTCAGAGCTGTGTCGAGTAGTCAACCACTTGAGGGAAAAAAAATAAAAAATTCTTGTATTGTATTACAAGATAAAATAAAATGCTACTTGTCCAGTTCTGTGGCATTTTTAGAAAACAATTTATTGAAATTACCCTTGACAACGACGCGGCCGGTCGAAAAGTTTCGTTTTCAGTAGACTCTGCACTGCCCCCGCTTTTGCATTTCAGTAGTTTCGTTATCGTGTAGTGCAGTGCTGTTTGTGCTGGCTTGCGAAGCTTGCACAAACTGCAAGTAGCAGAGAATTCAACTTCCATGTGAGCCGCGAGATGCCCGAATGGTCTACGCCATTTGACCAAAAAGCAGCTGCAGAGGCGAATCCACCGCTCTGTCTTTTCTCGGTACCGCCGTCTGTCAGGCGCTGTTTTACCCACCGACGACAGCAAAGGGTGGTGATCGCGTATACGTCACCACTCCGCCGGTTGGGTGGCTGGAAGGTTTGAATTTTGAAAAAGGTATTCGGACCCTCCAGATGCAATTTTTTCTTAAACTAAGTCTTTCTTTAACACGAAACAAGTGTGTCAAGGTTTCTGGAATGGTATATAAACAGTCCACGCCAACTTAATATTTGCCTGTAGTGTTCCTTTAATGAAGTATAATTGTGATCATTAGTAACTGACTTTTATTTTTTTCACTGCTGGGTTTAACGGCTGACCATGCTTGAAGACTTGAAGCCTTAACACGCCATTTTTGTTTGCAGGTGTGCCGCATTGTCCGGTCAAGAGATCAAGTACAACAGTTTTCCATTGAATATGCTCAGGGGGATACACGCCATTACAGTTCCAGTGATCGGTGAGTGTCTTGTCGGGAGTATGCTGTGAGTTCAATTCACATTGAAAAACATGTGAAACAATGTTACAGGGGGTGTTCTAGATTGTCCATATGTGTTGCTGTATCCAGCATTAGATGTAAATGGTATGAGCAGCACCAATAGAGCTATCATGTGATAGAATCACAGTATGTTACTTTTCTGGAATAATACATTAGAACATTGTTCATACGTTGAGGTTGTGAGATAATCAAAATGGAGGCGGCGGTGGCCTCTGTGAATGCTGTTTCGGACCTGTGGTCACGTCAAAGAGTCTGAAAAATCAGATGGTGAAGGATTTTGGCATCGTAAGTGAAATTTTAAACTTTCTTAACAGTCAAATCTCGATATAATGAATCACGCGGGACCGCTGAAAATCGTTATTCTGAAATATCGCTGTAATGAGAAACTTGCGGTTATAAGCCAGTAGACAAACCTAGGAATGAAAATGGCGTACCTTGGCAGTAGACGCAGGTGCAGACAAGCATACTCTCAAATAAAAATGTTTCACTCACTTCAAAGCTGCTTTGTTTGAAGAAATCAGTGATTTTCTTCTGGTGCGTGCAGCACGCACGACCAATTAGGAGTGCATCCATATCTTCCACTTTGCACAATACCTCATCGGGTATGCCATTGCACCGAGCTATGAAAATGCAGACTTTGTTCATGTTACTATATCATCAGTGTTTGACACAATCTCATCTTCTGTGTTTGGTGACCCACAGTCGTGTTCCTTCAGGTCGTCATCGTCACTGGAGACTTTGCGGACACAGTCTCTTTGGTTGGCAGGTCCGCCACCATTAGTGCTGTGCTGTTGCTCTCCATGTAGTCGTTGAAGGAAGAGATGGCGGGCAGCAGTTCTGCAACCTTGGTCCACAGTTCTCCTGGGTTGTTGTCGGTCACCTCCAGGCCATCTTCAAGCTGCGCAGGCGTTTTGACAAGCCCTGCTTTTCGCCAGCAGTTGCTAATGGTAGATGCCTTCAAGTTCCACCAAGCTCCTGTGAGCATTTCCTCTGCCTGACGAATATTAATTGCAGTTGGCTGCTTTAGGCGGAGGTTGATAATCAACCGCTGCACAAGGGGCTGACGAAATTCTGCTTTCACACTCTTTATGATGCCCTGGTCTACGGGGTGCAGCAAGGACGTGTTGTTTGGTGGCAGAAATTCCAAGTGAACGTGCTTCAAGCGAACATTCGCAATGTGAGCAGAGCAGTTGTCGATGACCAGTAGAATTCTTCAGTCATCCCTCCGCATTTGGTCGTCGAGTTTGATGAGCCACTCAGAAAAGAGTTCTCTGGTCACCCAGGCTCATTTGCTGGCATGGTAGTCGTACTGTAATAACATGACATTCTTCGTGCCTGTTGCATTGCAGTAGAGCAGAACTCTCACACGAAGATGCGACTTCTTCCCTCCTTTTCACTGCTGCCCTTTGAAGTGCATCGTCCAGTCTGGCAGGAGCCGATAAAAACATGCGGTCTCATCCGTTTCGAAAATGTCATCTTCAGAGTACGATTCAGCCACCTCTAGAAGATGATCATTGCGCCAGGAATTCGCGCCTTCTCTGATAGCAGCCTTTTCCTCGCTTGAGACTACCTGCCAACCCGCACTGGCGTCGAAACCATTTATTTCAAGTGCATCGGCAAATTTGTGGGCTTTTTCTTGGAGCATTGGGCCAGACATGGGAATGTTTTGCAGTCTGGCATCCTTTAACCACGGGAGAACAGCTTTGTCCACATTTTGAAGGTTTCCCAGTCGCAGCCGTTTCCTTTTAGTAGGTGCAAGTTGCGATTACCGGTGAAGCTTGACAATCTTGTCTTCGTCTTTCAAAATGGCCGTGACGGTCGATGGTACAATGCCGCACTGTCTGCTCGCATCGATTTGCTTTTTCCCCGAGTTGATTTCCTGTAGTATGTCCAATTTGTCCTGCAGCGAAAACTGCTTTCACTTCTTGGCACCATCGCTGGTGCATTCATCGTTTGATCTCTTGTGAACATTGCTAAACCTTTGTCATGAAGTTCTTGATGAAGTTTTTGGTGAAGCAGTTGGCACTCTACATGGTGATGATAATAGCTACTGCACTCTCGGTTTCTGTCTCACGCGAGAGTCGTGGCACTGTTACTTTTAGCCTAATTCGTAATACTGATGTTCCTCGGTTATAAAGGGGAACATAAACTATGAGTGTTATTCTGAAATATGCGGTGTATTTAAATTCGTAGTTCTGAAATATTTTTACATTGAAAGTATAGGCAATCTGTTGGGGATATTTTAGATATTCGTAAATCTGAGAAATTCGTTAATGTGGGGTTCGTAGTAACGAGATTTGACTGTACTTTGACTCTATGGGGTATGTGGCGGTACTGTGAAGATGTTCGAATTATCAGGCATGTCTAAAAAATAGGCTGTACAGTGAAACCTCATTAAACCGTAGCTGGCCGGAGCTCGGAAAAACTACGTACTAAACGGTAGTACTGCTTAACTGAAATAGCATGAGATCGCCCACTTACCTGTCAAAAACGGAACTTGGAGAAAGTGCAATGAAAGGGGAAAAAAACATGCAGTATTTATTTACTTCGCACCACAAACGTGTTATTTTTGTTTGATGCTGTGGTGGCCTAGCAGCGATGACAGCGGCCGCACACTTGCTGAAGCTGTGGGCCAGCTTTTCAGCCGGCCCCTTCTTGGCAAACACTCGCACGGCAGATTCCTCGTTCGCGTTGCATATTCTCCGTGCACAGGTGCGGTAACATTGCAGAAGTCGCGGGGCACCTTTTCATTGCGGGGTGCTGTTCTCGTCGCGACGATTGCATTCATGAGGCTAATGTAATGCGCAGCTTCTGCCACTGTCGCGCCTGAATCGCCCGTGCTGTCGCTTTCCGTGTCGTCCTTATTACTGTTGCTAAGCAACACTTCGGCAACAACAGAGGCAACGATGGCAAAAAGTCAGACCTCTTAGCCGACATCTCTTCGCGGTCGCAGCAGTGCTGCCGAGCAACTTCGCATACCAAATGCCACACACCGTAGGAAACAGTAGACCCATGTCGCATGCTAGCGCCGACTTTTCGCCTCACGTTCGATAGCATGAACAATGTCTGATTTTTCTTCTACGCTATGCACCCGGTGTCTTTTTATCCGAGTTTCGGCATGACGCGAGCTCCCGCTTTAACGATGATGATGATGATGATGACGATGATGATGATGATGATGATGCGCTGAAATGATGTTGATGTTGATGTGGCTTGACGCGCAAATGTACAGGGCACTTGGAGGCCATTGTGCTGATCTCCGAGGCTTGTTGTTCTGCAGGGCCGCCCGATAGAGACAATGCACTGCCGTGTTTGCGCTACGAAAAGTGGAAACACTACATGTTAACTGATGCGTATGCAATAAGCTGGTATGGTTTATGCGGATACAAAACACATTATGTTCAATGGCCGCTGAGTCGGGGATTTCACTTTACTACTTTTAAAATGAAACTATTGTTTGAGCGGGTACGGTTTAATGAGGTTTTACTGTATGAAAAATTGGTGGTTGACTGTAGTAAAAAATGTGAGCGGTCGTTGACTGTAGTAAAAAATGTGATGGCACTCACGACACAGCTGGCTACCAGGAGCAATGATGTCCCAGTGTCTGATGTGTCTTGGCAATCTGCACGCAGAGTGGCAGCGTTTAGCACCACACCAGGTGTCTATCAAGCTGTAGATTGTTGCCATTGCTCGGGCCGTATTCCTAATGTGAGACGGACGCTCCAAACTGATTGTAGCCCCTCCTATCACCTGTTAGCACCTGTGGTTGTCAGCAGACAGTATGAACTGTGCTGCCAGGCATGTGCTTGTATGTTGCTGTTAACAGATCCAAGCTCTGTACAGTGCAGTCCACTTATAGCAATACACTTGAACCCACTTATAACAATACCGGTTTTAACAATATATTGGTTATAACAATGAGAATCTGCTGCACTGTGAACTTTTGTATGTCTTCCATGGTGAAATAACCCGCTTACTACAATG
This sequence comes from Dermacentor albipictus, assembly GCF_038994185.2. NCBI lineage: Eukaryota > Metazoa > Arthropoda > Arachnida > Ixodida > Ixodidae > Dermacentor > Dermacentor albipictus. Next base: position 81,700,359 of record NC_091825.1, on the reverse strand, counting down.
GCCTGATGCTGCATTATCGGTTATAATGACGAAGTCTGGCTGCTGGGTGCCCATGCCAAAAGGTAGTAAAATGGGAAATCCTTGAAAAGAAAAAAAGAAAACAAGAAATTCGAGCTGCTACACGACGGCCTGCTACCCCAACAGTGGCCGCGCACTCATTTTCCAGCCTTCTCCACACGCCTATCTCCTGTCACCCTTGCACCCCTCCGAAACACGAATGGACCGTGCCAACTGCGCTACTCCCATATTGCTTGCTGGCTCCTCATTCAGCGCAGTTCTACAAACAGCTTAATCGCTCGCGCTCATCTTTGTTGGTTGGGTCGAAATCGCTCCTGGCCACGTGGTTTTTCAGCCTCGTTTTACTTGCCACCAAAATGGAAGATGGCTGATCTGCCTGCTGATCATCGACAATCCACTATGTTGCCGGGGAAAAGAAAGCGCATGGCTATAGACTTGGAAACTAAGTGCTTCTAACCAATGAGTCAATTATCGTGAACGTGCTTGCATCAGATTGTGACGGCGACGACGGCAGCGATGACGCAATAGGGCAAGCTGCCTCAGCCATGTCCTCACAGGAGGCCCGGCAGACGATTCAGTCTCTCCGAGGCTTTGTTTTAGTGAGGAATGTTTTGCTGCATTATGTGGACCACCAGGATATCTTGGAGGAGGATGTCATCTAGCTTCACGTCAAGCATGCAAGGCTTGCAAGGCAGGACATAGGGTTTTCTTGTGCAAACCATTGAGAAGTACGTGGCGAGATGCTTGTGGTGATCTCGCCTCAGCGTTTCTTCTGGATTTCTCAAGCTGACAGGCTGCGGTGACAATCTTCTTGTGTATATTAAAAGGCCCCTTTTGGGACCATTAAAGTGATGCCTTGGCGGAGCTCGCATATCGCTTGCCACCTGTGACCCCTCTTTGCAGTTGTTATAGCAGTGCCATTCTTTAATGCCGACAGCCGTAGCTTGTTACATGCGATCGGAGCGGTCAGGAAGTAGTTAAACGAGTGAACACAATCGGCAGCCGGATGGAGGAAGGTGTTGGGGAGGGGCTCTGGCCTCCCCGCCATTGTAGTTTTCTCACATCAGCTCTGCCATCCCCCTATTTAGATTTTTTCATGCAACCTGGTTATAACAATTATTGGCAATAACAATGGATTTTCATGACACTTGAATATTGTGGTAAGTGGGTTCGACTGTACTTACAAAACCTACACCCACAGGAGCGTCTACATCAGCAGGCGTTTGGTGTGTTGCGACACCACATAGCTGAGCACATGAGAATTCGGCCCTTCCGCATTTAACTGTGCGCAGCTTAGCCGTGTCCGGAGAAAAGGGGATTATGGTGGTCGAGCTGATGCTGAGTGTTTGGACTTTAAGGCCCCTTGGAAGAGACAACACACCCCTTTTGCCATGGCTTCACGTAGACGGCATCCCCGGACTGACTCACCCGGGGGAAATCTGTAGTTGCCTTTTCCTGTCTCTCTCTCCCTCCAACCTTCGTCTTTCTCCCTCACTTTCCATCTCTCCTCTCTTCACTTCGTTTTACTTCCAACCTTCCACGCAGCAAGGGTTAACTTGGCGCAGTTCATCCAACCTTGGGTCTATTCGTTGCCTATAGGGTCTATAGCTGCTGAAATTATGGTTACTTCTATGGCTTTTTCGTCGTTACCCCGACTCCCTGATCGTCCTCAGAAATGAGGGCACTCCGAAGATGTTTTTCAAATTTCTTGGCAACAAATTGCCAAATTTCTCCCGATTCTATTTCATTCATTCTGAAAACCATGAAAAGACGATGCAAAAGATCTCACTTTTCCTCGTTTCAAAATGTCTCGCTGAATCTCTTGGCGCAGGCTACAAAGCGTCAGAAATGGCTAATAGTGATCTCTTTTTGGGACCCTGCAATGTGAAACCGCATGAAAATATTCCTGAAGTAGTACCATTCTAGGAAATCCCAGTGACAATATCCCCAGACCAAATTATGAACACCAGCCATGGTGTTGTCTTCGACAATGACCTGATGGAGCTAACAGAAGCTGAACTGTTGGAAGGCTGGAGCGACCAAAATGTGATCAATGAAAAAAAAAATAATGCTAAGGCATGATGGCAAGGAGATCAAAACCAAGCATCTAGTACTTACCTTTTGCTGAAGCATCCTGCCTGAGACACTCGAGGTCGGCTATGTAAAGCTATGGGTCAGGCCATATTTTCCATATCCTCTTATTTGCTTCAAAAGCCTGCATTTCAGCTGCAGTTCCCAGAACTGCCGAGGCCGGCAGACATTTGTAAGATGTCTTCCCGGTGACCATGCTTCTGAAACTTTCGAAAATGCTTCGCACTGTGTGAACTGTGATGGCAAGCATCCTGTATACTCGTGATCGTGCCCGTCTTGGAAGAAAGGAAAAGAAATAGTCACAATCAAATTAAAGAAAAACGTAACAGTTAAGGAGGCTCGTAGGCGGGTGTCATACCTGCAGAGGAGTCGGCAAGCAGCCATAGTCAGCGGCGCCAATGCCGCATCACTTCGACGAGCTGCGCGAAGAGAGATTGAACAAGCACCAGCGGCTGCCAAGGCTGGCAAGCGCGCGCAGCAGTTAAGCCGAGTGGGAGTGAGAAACAGAGATACGGACTGCACTCTGGCTTCCGAGAAATTGAGGTAGATGCAGGACATGATTAGAGACTCCCTGAGCATTCGAGTGCTTGCCCGATGACGAAAGCACTCCTCAGTTAAATTTCGTCACTAGTACGCGACCGCTCGTTGCAAAAAACATCCTTGTATTGTATCATACATGACTCTGTCAGGTCCCGGTGCAGAGCTCTTGCATGTGATCAGAGCAGCTTTCAACTCTTCAATACTGAAAGACCAGTTATACAGTGAACAGCTTTGCCGAAGTGGTGTGTGTCATAATATATGGTACGCGGGAGTGGAAACATAAACATACGAAGACAATGTGCCATGCGGGGGCGAAGAGGACAGTGAATCTTGGTAAATACCCGCAAGAGGACCATCATCATCATCGACACCAATTTGGGAGCGCCGGCAGTGGCGCCTCAAAAAGCGTGACGCGAGAGTGTGGCCCATAGCCCGTGGCGTGGGCAGTGCGCGAGGTTCGGCGGTCGACGGAAAACAGCTTCCTCGCTGGGCGTCTGGCCCATAGGAGCTATCCCCGACCGCGCCAATACCCCACACCTGAAGCAACACTGTCGCCCGCTGGGAGGTTACCTCGCCCCGCTCTTCCGCTGGGCACTGGTCCAGGAGGGCTGGCGGTCCAGAACCGGGGCGCTCGAGCGTTCGGGTGAGTGGCCACAGGGCTGCTGTGGACGCGACCCGGTGACTGCGGCCGGCTACCTGAGCCCCGCGAGGCGGTCCGACCCGGCCGTCCAACCCCCGCTGTCCGACCCAGCCGACCGTCCCGGCCGTCCGACCCAGCTGTCCGACCCGGCCGTCCGACCCAGCTGTCCGACCCGGCCGTTCTACACGGCTGTCCGACCCGCCGGCCGACACTGTTGTCCGACCCCGCTGGTCACGGCTGTCCGACCCACCGGCCGACACTGTTGTCCGACCCCGCTGGCCGGCATCGGTTCAACGAGGTCTCAGACACGGCGACACACGCTTCCGCCGGAACTGTAGGCCAATCATAACCCACCGATCCATAGATATAGTGCGTGTCGCCTATGAGGCATTTTGGGACATTGTCACGTGTGTGTGCCGTTATCTGTGTCGTGTACGTCAATACAAGTCTGATGTGTGTTTTTGCTTTCGCGTGCTGCTTCTCCCTTTTTCTGGAGTGATCCGGCCCCAATAACATCACAGTGCGTTAGGGGGCAGAGCCACGATGGCTTCTGGTGGCTGTCCGGCCCACACGCAGCGAGTTGGCAGTGACGCCATCTGCCCCTTGGCGGCTGCAACTAGCGCTGCTCCGCCACCCCAGCAGAAGGGCGTCTTCTAACGTGTCGAGGCCTCCACGTTAGGCACAGCACTCGGAAGAGTGCGTGTCCAGTGCCTCGCAAGAGGTGATGGACACAACCACCAGCCAGATGATGCCACTAGCACCTAAGGAGCTGTGAGATTCTTGTGATTGCTTCAAGAAAGACAAAGCTCGCATCACGGCGCCTGGAAAAGGCCCATGCGCTAACCTTTGTCTCTTAAATACACAGCACAAAAAGCTTTTGTCATAATGGAGGCACAAATACTACAATGGAATGTTAAAGGACTCATTCATAACCTTGATGATATTAGAGAACTCCTACACAAACATAATTCAAGGTTGCTGTGTGTTCAAGAGACGCATCTAAAACATACGAACACAAATTTTCTTCATGTACAATCAGTGCATTTTACCGGTGCTGCTGCTGCTGTTGATGATGATGAATTGCACCATCTTTCGAAAAGACCGCGACGGGGCTAATTCCTCTGGTGGTGTAGCAGTAGTAGCCGACATGCCGCTCTTCAGACGACCCTTGAGGCAGTGTCTAATAAATTGTTCACTGTATGTTCCATTTATTTACCTCCGAACCATCATTTCGAAAAAAGTCTTTTATAGCCTCATTGATCAGCTCCCCAAGCCTTGGATACTTGCGGGAGATTTTAACACTCGTAACATGGTGTGGGGACACTCATGATGCGATGCGAGAGGTCAACTCATTGAAAACGTGTTTTTAAACTCTAGTGTGTGCCTTTTGAAGAAGGAACTAACATACTATAATCCTCACCATAATTCATACTCGTCAATAGACCTGTCGATTGGCTCCCCTTCTACCTTCCCGGATTTAGAATAGCATGAAATTAAAAATCCATTCGGAACTGATCACTTCCCAGTAATGCTGAACTTATTAACCCAGCATGGTTCCCCTCCGCATGTTCCTCGCTGGAGACTGGCCTCAGCTGACCAGGAAGCTTTTAAGGAATCCACCTACTTATCACGAGATTTTATAAATAATTTTACTATGGATCATGCTGCATCATTCTTTACCACTGTTATCATTGACATCACTGAAAAGTTAATTCCTCAAACAAACGCTACTTCATTCAAACGACGGTTCTCCTGGTGGAATGACGATTGCACACAGGCACGGAGACAAAATAAAGCTTGGGGCAAACTACGGGAATGTCCTAGTGCCGAAAATCTAATAGAATTTAAACAGGTTAAATCCCAGAGAAGGACGCAATGACAGGCAAACAGGGCAAGCTGGCAGAGGTTTCTCTCAGGTATAAATTCATATATTCAAAAGGGTACAGTATGGGACGGGCTCAGAAGGCTAGAGGGACAAGAAATTCATCCGTTGCCCCTAGTGAACGATGAAAGGAACAGCTTGGAAGATCAAACTGACGCTCTTGGGGAACGTTTTGAGCGCATTTCCAGTTCTAATCATTATTCTCAGGCATACCTAAAGCACAAACAAATAGCAGAATGTGAGGCCACCGACCGCAAATGCAGACAGTACAAATCCTATAACCTGCCTTTTAACATTGCCGCGTTGACAGCCTTCTTGACTGCATGTCACAATTTTGCACCTGGCCCTGACAGGATCATGTATGATCCTGTCAGGTCAAGCCTAATCATGTATGACATGATTAAGCTTCTCCACAGTGGTGCTCAAATAATGCTACTCGCACTTTTCAATGCTATATAGGCTGCCGGGTACCTTGTCCTTGTCATTCCGATTCTGTAACGAGGCAAAAATCGAACATTAGTTTGGTGCCATCTGCTAGCTGCCTGGTCACTCAGATGGTAGAGTGGCTGCCCCAGAAAGGTGGTGGTCCCGGATTTGAGTCCTGGACCAGGACGAATTTTTCTTCATCTGTGAGGCTTTTCTTTCGAGGAACCTCTATGGTTTTTCTTTGTAGCAATCGCTACGAATGGGTGGATGTCTGATTTTCCCTTCATTAATGACTTCTCTTCACCTTGCGGGTTTCCGCAGAACTATTACGTCGTTTAGCCCTGTAAAAGTGTTAATGTCTCTACAAAAGCATACAAATCCTGTTTTCATTGAACTTTACTCACTCTTGTACAACACTTATTTATCTCATAGACATGTAGTAATATGTTGGGTTCCTGGCCATAGAGTAATCGAGGGTAATGTGCCTGCTGACGAAATCGCCAAATCAATAGCATCCCAAGGTATTCCTTCTGTTACTTCCCCTGCCACAGTCGTAAAGCCCTTCCTACGAAACAAACTGCGAAGCCACTGGAAATGCTTGCGGAATGCTGGAATGAGCAATAAGCTTCACGTGATTAAGCCGAAGTTCGGTTTCTGACCTCCAACTTAAGAAAACACGAAGAATGGATGTGCTATTCACTTGACTCGGAATAGGACACACATTTCGCACTCGTAACTTTCTGTTGACTGGTAACGAGCCTCCAACCTGTGGTAGATGTGACGATGTGGGGTAGATGTGTCCTCCACGTCTTCCTGAAGTGTTGGGAAGCCGAAGGAGAGGGGAAGGAACATTTTCCTCTTGCATGCCGCTGTTGTGTCCCTCTTCATCAGGCTATGTTTCTTGGTAAAGAACCGCTTTTATGCGAAGCATATTACTAGAGCTCAACCCAGCTCCTCAGGCGCGGCGGTGTCGCCTTCAATACCACGTGACACCGTGACGTCATGACAGAGGAGAAACGGGGCTCCAACTCGCGGCGTCGCTCGCGGCGTCGCCTTCAAGGCTGACCACGTGACACCGTGACGTCACGACAGAGGAGAAACGGGGCTCCAACTCGCGCCGTCGCTCGCGGTGTCGCGGCGGTATATAAGCAGCTGCGCTTGCCTCTGCTAGACACTCACGAGGTGAGATGCCTCCTGGAGACAGAGCTGCTCGTTGGAGTGCGAAGTGAAGGTTGCGGTGTGCTACAGAGACTGTTTCTAGGTGGCTTTGCTACGGCGCAGCAACTATGCGCCCCGCATCGGATGCGGTGAGCGTCGAGCAACGCAGCGTTCGGCGCGGCAACGAAATGTGCGCCTGAGCAAGCGCCGCACGCCTGAGCCGACGCCGACGACACCGGCTTTTCTGCAACACGAGCTCCTTAACGCTGTCGCGTTAAAATAAAGGCTAGTATGCTTCGCATCCTGGGCTTAACCTTAGCTAAGCCACAGCCAGTTTTTTGAAGACCAAAGCAGTCCTTGCTTTTTTGAATGATGTTGTCCTACATGTTGTAAGCCCATTAAATTCATAGCCCATCCTCCTTCCAGAGGATGCTATGTGACAGTTGTTTTGTATAGCACATGCCTCCAGGCCCTTGTGTTTCAAGGGCCTGGAGTGTTTACGCAATTTACAGCAACTATTTTTAGGCCCCTTTACAGCCACATCACGTTAACTTCATAGAACTTATCACTCCACTGCGAACTCATTAACACTGGCATGGCGCTCTTTGGCCATACCTGGCCCTTGTGCCACTAAACACCACAAATACATTCATTTCAAGAAACCTGGAATTCTGATCACTGTCACATGTTGATTGACATCAAAACTGCTGCCAGGAGTACCTGTGCTGTAATGCAAAGGCACCGTTTCAGCAGACAGCACAGACGGTTGCCAACAACATGCTCGTAGGTTGCTGTTAATGGGATCTGAGCTGCCAAGTTTAGTGGGTGTGTTAGAAACCTGGAGGCAATGAACTCAGCTGCTGTTTGAAAGTGCTTATGCAGCATGGTTATCCAGGGCGTGCTCTTGAAAGTGCAAATGTTTTTCTGGTGTTTCATGTAGGGATGCCCTACTAGCCACGCTGCTGGATGGAGTGCGTTCATCAGGTAATGGAGATGTGCTGGTGTCGGGCCAGCCAGGCCAGTGGGGACGAGGCCGGCGAGTGGGGCCACTCGGTTGCCCGCCTGACGAGGATGTCGAGGCCACCTACCTCCGCATGCTTCACACACCACCACCTATTGGTATGTGTGTTGTGTTCGCACATGTGTGCGAGCTCAGTTTCCCGAGATTGTAAAAAGCAGTAACTTACATATTTGCTTCTCCAGGGCTGTGTCGAATGCACAAAAATTGACTTACTTTTGCTCACAAATGTTGCAAGTCGCTTGCGCAGTGGAATGGCTTTTTATATAATGGTCACAATGCTAACCCTAAAAACCCGCATTGCCTGAACATGAGATGCTGTAGGGCCTAGTGCAAGTTTTCTTTTTCTTCATTTTTTTTTAATATGAAGTAGAAATGCGCACACCGCAGAAGCAAGCTAACCTGCATGGATACATACTGTGATGCCATCAGTGTACTCATACTGCAAATTGCATGTCAATGGGCCTGGCCATAGGTCCATTACAATACGTTGTTGAACGGCTGATTGCCATACGTCGGAAACAAGTCAACCCAGGGAGACTGTTGTTTCAGGTTTCGGTTTTGGAACAAACTTCCCATTAGAGTCAGTTGTCTTCGCTTCTTGTTTGCAAGTCTGCTCGTCTCGTGTGCCGCTCAGCGCTTGCCTCTCGGTTTGTTTACTCTTGATCCTTCCCCTTCAGCCGCTGTGTCGCTGGATCCCGGCACTCACAGACACTGTTCAATTTAAAAGTGGCTTTCGACTCGCAGAACATCTGCGTCCATTCCCACTTGCATATATCACTGTGAGCACGAATGAAGTGCGTTCAGCATGAATTTTTTTTAGGATTAGCATTGTGATCAGGTAATCAGACCACTCTGCGACTAGAACAACTTGCGGCATTCATGTGCAAAAAAGTAAACTTCTGTGTTCTAGGCATGGCTTTGGAGAAGCAAATTGGTAAATTCCCACATTTCACGATTTCAGGAAACTGAATATCTTGGGAAACTCTCGGGATCTCAAGATGTGCAGAGTTTTCAGATAAGCATCACATATGCATAATATATTATGATGCAAATTATTAATATATTAAACTATTTCGTGATCCCTTTCTATTTTTGTCTATTAGAGATCGATTGTATTCAAGATTCTCGAATATTTCTTTCTCTTTCAGCAGAAGGGATAACAACAGTTATTGTCTAAGGTGAGAAAGCGTGAAGTAAGCGGGGACTGTTATAAATGATTCTGCTTCAGGACAGCCGTGGATGAAAAAGGAATCAGTTCCTTAGCGAAGGCATGAAGCAGCCAATTCCTGTGCAATAACTTCCGCTCATTCAAGAGAGTGGTTCACATTTAGGCAATCTATGAATTTGTTGTCTCAATTTATGCAAAGCAATGTTTCGCTGTTTCTCTGCAAAGCACTGTCATCTCTATTGGATTTTGGAAAACTGACGTGCAGCTTCAACGAACACAACAGTATACATACATGAGGTGACATGCCGTCCTCTTGTTTCACTACTGCCATTGTTGTGGTGCATAAGATAACTGACATTATTTATCATTTACAGGCTCCTTAGTTTACCAGTTCTCACTTTGTGATTGGCATTACATGCATGCATCAAATAATGTAAATAAGCCATCTTTTATGACACTGGCTCCATGGCAACTTTATATTGCATTTTAGAAGATATTTGTATTCGATTCTAGGGTCATATTTTTTTCAATATTTATATTCAATGCAGATAGAAAATGTCACTATTTGAACACCCCTGCTTTCATAAGAATTGTATAAGGCATACCGTAGCAAAAAGACAAGCTGTCAGGCCATTTAGGTTTTGACACTAAGTTATGCTGCCATGTGCAGTGCAGTAAACTTCCGTTAATTTGACTCCAATTAATTTGATTTTACTGTTAATTTGATTGTGACCAAAGGTACGGGCAGGCGTCCATACATTTCTATTGGCCTAAAATTCCGTTATTTTGATATCAAAACTGGCCTTGACCGGATAATTCGAACTTGACTGGTCAGCTTCACTGTAATACAACTGTGTTATGCATTGAATCATATCAAGACTGGAAAGGGGCCACTGTCATGGGGCATAGTACGCGTTTCTTAATTGTGCACACATGAAATAAGCATACTGGCAGCCATACAGAGCTGTTTCTGACGTTGCTGTGGCAATTTGAACCCTTGTTTTGCCCACCACACGTCTCGTATATGGGACCGTTACTGGGGCCTAGTATGCATTCCTTAATTATAAGCACGTTCACGCACCCTGCACCGAGAAGCAGAGAAAAACCATCTGTGTTTTTGGAAAGGTAATCAAAAGGAAGGTAGTAAGATGAACAACCTTGAAAGTCTAGGGCTCGTTTAGGGTCAACAAAAGAATGAGCATCTATCTAAAGCTCTGAAGGCATGCCAGTAAGTGTATTAGTTGTCTCAGTGCTCGTACTGTGACTGGAGACTGCATAAGTTTGTAAATTAAGGAACACGTGCTGTGTCCCACACAAGGGCACCTTTTCCTGCTTCGTGTGGTTCACTGTATAGCACGGCTGTATTTTGGCGAAGCTAACTTTGAAGGAAAATATTGCCAAGTAAATCAAAATGTTTCTGCGTCTTTCCTCTCTTTTGTTTAATTCAGCTCGCCAGATAATTCAATTGGTTTCGTCGGTCCAATCAAGGTCTAATTAATGGAAGCCGACTGTAGTTGTATGTGTGATTCTACATGAGGTTCATGTAGGCTTGCATTTGTGGCTAAGAACAGCTGTTGAGAAGCGATCATTAATATCATGAGCTATATATTTTGTGCTTCAGTAAGACCCTGCTCTCCTTGTCCTGCAGGTAACTGGGGCTATTCCGAGATTCTGCTTCGCTTCAACAGCAACGTACCTTACAGTGGGCTTCTCAACACGGCTACCAAAGAGGCAAGTGTTACGATAGTCATATTTTGTAAGGGCCCTTTTCCTTCAGTTCTGTTCAGTTATGCCAAGTAGGCAAGGTTGGTGGCAGCCAATGCGGTGACATTTGAGCTAATGACAAAGACTGAAAGGAACACAGAAAGCAAAGGATGGTTGCAACATAAAGTCCTGGATCTTCATTAGTGGCAACCTTCAAGAAGTTCAGTAGCGCAAAGAGCTGAGCTGCTTTGGTAAGTCAGCATGTTGTATTGAAGGAATTACATCCTCTAGTGGAAAAGATGCGAGGACAAGTAAGGAAACAACCAGACAGGAAAGAATGTTCCTTGCATCTAACTTTATTATTCCTCTCCACATCAGCTGCTGTCCTTTAAATGAAGTACAGTAGAATCTCGCTCATACGTTTTAGAGAAAGACATGAGAAAGAATGTGCTAACCGGTAAAATGGTATGACCCGAAGTCACTAAAAGAAATTTTGGCAACTGTAGTTGGCATCTACGTAATACAAAGGGTTGTTCAATTCATTGTAGCATGAGACTGATGCACCAAGCTGGCAGGGCCCTGACGGCCCGAGATGTGTGTTGTCACTTTTTTTTTTGTTTTAGCAAACTTGCGTTTGGCTCCTCGAATTTTGCCTTGGTCAACAGCCTTCGATGGCGCATTTTGGTGGGAAGCTTTGACGTGCCCACTCGGCGAGAATCGTTTCTGCACGAGGCACTGCCGCATGTCGAGCTGGTGGTGCCCAAGTGATCAGAGAAACACTTTGTCGTTTTCCTATTGCGGAGTGTTTTAAGGCTGCAACGGGTACCCAAAACAAAATCGAGCTGGCAAGCGATGCCGGAATACAATGCCACCAAAGGGAACCATTACACTCCGCACTGCCTGCATTAGGAAACGGTGGCCCAGTTAAGTTATCACCTATGAAAAGTGTGTATTGCGCTTCCAGCGGCACTATGCCACATGCCCTGCGAAACAGATAGGTGAAGATGCTTATCGCAGTAGGGTTGCTTGGGATAGCTGGTAATGCGATGTGTGATGACCCGTGAAGAGATTTGCTGATACTGAAAGAGGAAACTGAGTGCTTGTGGCACTTTTATGTGACACCGGCAGACGAGTACTGTGGGGAAGCTGCCTTGGTGGGCACTTACCGCTCTCAATTGTGTGTGCCTTGGCCCTTGTCTTGTTGACATGGGATATAGCAACCAGGAAACTTATTATAGGATCACAGTCTGGCAGTCTTTCGAATGTTGGTGCCAAAAAAAGTGTTTTCCAGAAATATATATATAACCAGTAAAAGGGAAGCATAACTGTATTGGGTAATTTTTGTGTTCTTGATTTTGAATGTTGGTGCAGCAAAATCGTACAAAAAAGGATTGTATCAATGGGGTTCTACGTTAGTTGTAAATCTTCTTTCCTGTTCTGTCGTTTCCTCACTTTTTTCGTGTCTTTTCTACTGCAAGATGTATGAACCGAACTAACCTGGCAGCAAGTAGTAATATAGGAATTACCTGCTAGCACTTCAGCTTTCTGGCTGTGGAAATGGCAAGAGCTTTTGCTCTGCATATCCATATTTACAGAGTCTGCTAGCAAGGAATTTGCAACACCTTTATCTTAAAATGATAATTTTCTGTTATTGTCACCTTCTGGTGGTGCTGCGTTGTATCAGCCGTGGCTTCCAGGGCTTCTTGTCCTTGCATACAGTTTACGTGCAAGCAAGCGTAGATGCCCCGTCTGTGAAATCGGTGAAATTGTCACCGTGAGGGAAGCAAGTGCTGCAGTAAGAAGGGGCCTGAAGGTGGAGAAGAGAATTGCCGCATTTGTGCCCGTTCTGTTTGTGCTTCGATGCCACGGTTCTCGCTGTGCATGTTCACGGCATCTCTTCTTTGCATATGTAGCAAAATGTGCTTTCCCTGCGGCACACCGGGCATGTACCACAGGGAAAGATGCCGCCGTTACTGCTTGCTGGAAGTGATGCATGACCCAGGACACTTGAGAATGGGTGCGGTTCATTCGCATGATTTCTGAGCTGCGGCAGTGCCCATGACACACAGAAGAATCTTGGAGGAAATGTGTTGGGAGTTACATCATATTGGTTAGCCATCAGGTGCTAGACATGGTATACACACCTGTGAAAAATAGTTTCAGTGCACGGAGGAGAGGGCCTGCTATTTCTTTTAGAGCACTAGCTGCTTTTAATTCACCTTGCTAAAATTGCAGCAATTTTTCATGTTCGTTCTAATGTGCTGATGGATATGATGGCTATCATCTGGGTTTCGTCATATTTAATGACTACCCACCGCGGTCGCTCAGCTGCTATGGTGTTGGGCTGCTGAGCACGAGGTCCGGGATCGAATTCCGGCCACGGTGGCCCCATTTCGATGGGGGCGAAATGCGAAAACACCCATGGGTACTTAGATTTAGGTGCACGTTAAAGAACCCCAGGTGGTTGAAACTTCCTCCACAGTGTCCTCCACTACGGCATGCCTCATAATCAGAAAGTGGTTTTGGCATGTAAAACCCCATATGATAATTTAATTTAATAAATGTTTAATGATTAAGCATCACCTCAGGTGCAAATGGAAAATTATGGGGCTGCCCATCTTACACAAAGCGAAATGTATGCAGAAACATTGTGCTGCTCTGCTACACGTACATAAGATTATTTCATAGCAGTATTTCGATGTATAGTTGATTTCCGTTAATGAACTATCACAGGAACAAGGAAATTGGTCAAATTATCTGGCTGGTCGAGTTAAACAAGATGAAAAAAAAAAAAGGCGCCACAACTCACCACTGATTCAATTGGCGGTATTTGCCTGATTCTAAAGTACCCCTGAAACAAATGTGTGCCCACTTGCTATATGTCCAAAGTAGAAGATTAACAGAAAAATCATATAAAAGCTTGTAAACTAATTAGAAATCTAACATGCACCTGCTTTTTAGCAAAAAACAATTGTTGCATAGTGGTGGCCAGTTTTCCAAGTTCTTCATTGCCGCAATACATTCTTGTCATGCGGTAAAGTATGCAAACATTACGACGACTGTTTTTTGATATCTTGTCTGATTTCACTGCTTAAGCAATTTATGACCCAATTCTTACAAAAAAAAAAGGAAGGGTGTGTATTAAAATCGAGCAAATACCGTAATCAGACACTGTGAGCTGCGGTTATGGCTTGAAACACCTGCATTAAAGGGACACTAAAGGAAAATACTAAGTCGACGTGGATTGTTCAAATAACATTCCAGAAACCTCATAATGCTTGTTTCGTGCCAAGAAAAGACTTAGTTTACGAGAAAATTGAATCTGAAGGGTCCGAATACCTTTTTCGAAGTTTAAATCTCCCACCACCCGACCAGGGGAGTGGTGACGTTGCATATGCCATCACCACCCTTTGCTGCCATCGGGGAATAAAACGGCGCCCGACAGATGGCGGTACTGAACCAAGACAGAGCGGTGGATTTACTGCTGCAGGTGTTGCTTGGTCAAGCGGCTTAGACCGTTTGGGCATCCCGCAAGATTACATGGAAGTTGAATTCTTTGCTACTTGCAGTTTGTGCGAATGTTGCGAGCCAGCAATACCAGTGCAGCGCTACACAATTCTCGCTGCCTGTTCCAAATGCAAGTTTCGCAAGCCAGCAGAACCAGCGAAGCACGATGCAATAACGAAACAACTGATACTCCAAAGCACGTGCGGCGCAGAGTTGAGCGAAAACGAAACCTTTCGACCACCCGTCAAGGGTAATTTCAATTTTTTTTTTTCAGAAAATGGAATAGAAATGGACAAGTAGCACTTTATTTCATCTTATAATACAATTCAAGGATGTCTTCTGCAACGAGGAGTTGAGTACTAGTGACTGAATTTAACTGAGGCATACTTTTGTCATTGGGAAAGTGCTTGAATGTCTTGGGGGTGTTTTTAATCACATCCTGCATTTACCTCAATTTCTCGATTATTACCCCCCCGCTCGAAATTTTTTTGTGCTGTCATGCACCGCCGATCAAAACAACCACTGGTGGCGGAAATAGGGCTGGATTTTGCGGCAACGTTCATGCACCGGGAGCCACATATCGTAACTCAAGAAGCCCCATCCGAGCACAGTTTCAAGGGAATTTGGTCTCCTGTGAAGCGTGCCGCTATGGACTCTGTGTCGCGCACACGTCTAGAAAGGCTCGCCAGTATAATGGATCCGTACGGAGAGATGCTGTGCTGTAGTACCTCTGCTGGAGATTAACAGCTGCCGTCACTGCCTTCCCCAGATCGAGGCAACACTATGGGTTGGTACGTTCTGCCAGAGAGGTGACAGAAGTCGTTGCTAAAGGAAACGATGACTGCAGGCACCCGGTGTCGTGTCGTTTCATTTTTCCAGTCGGCGCTTTTGCAGCCAAGCACTGCACATGGATGCCTTCTAGCCATCACAAAACACTGTCGGACTCTCTTCGCACAGCTAATCAGTCTGCTAAGCACATCTGTGTTGGAACGCAAGCCATTTGGCACTTGTGTTTAGGGCCATAGTTACCGATTCGCGAGTGTGCACCAGCGAGCAACACGACGAGCAAGACCACAGAGCGCACGTATCTGATAGCAGACTAACTGGAAGTCATAGGTTCTTGCTTGACCGATCGGCAGCATCTGCCCCTGGTAACATCACCAGATGAACCCTGGTGGCATCACGACGAGCGCTGGGGACATCGGAAAGACCCGGAGAGGAGTGTGGGTTTCTTTTTGAAATTTTTTGCCGCCCCTGTGCCGCATAGCATTGCTGCATTTGGCATCGTTGATTGTGATGGTATTCTGAACTTTTAATGCCTGTGTTTACTTGAACTGTTCCAAAATATTGGAGGTGATTTAGGGGCCTTTTAAATAAAAGGTGTTGCCCACTGACCCACTTATCCTACGCCTGTCTCTCGCGGTTGCATGCAGGGCTTCTTTGCGGAGAACAAGGAGCGGCAGGTTCAAAATGCCCTGCTGTCGGTGCTGGACCAGGAGATGCCCTTGGAGATAATTGAGGCCCAGCTCCATGCTTTGAGGCGCCTCTTTGCCTCGAAGCCTGGCTTCGCTTCCTTCAACCAGATTTCGAGGTCAGTGGTGCTCCTCCCAAGGGCTGGAAATAGGTGGAAAGAAACCCCTCTCCTGTTTGCATTGTCTAATTTCATGGGCGTAGTGCATGTCTTGCTGGCATATATTGATGTGTGGTTGAAATTTATGCTCATTTCTACTATCTTTGTCCCAGCCGCCTGCTTCCAAGGAATACAGTTTAACGTTGATGTAATGTTCTTAAATTTTATGAAATCTTCACTGTAACTAATTGTTTCTTTTCATACCTTGATGTTGTGGCTATGTATTCTTAGCCTCATTATATAATAAGGTGCGCTTATCTACTAGTTTAATAAAATTAAACTTCACAAATGCCGGGAAGGAAGACAGGAAATAAATGGAAACATTGCCGTGAGCGCCAATCGTCAAATAATTGAATTATATGTAGTTAGCAGATGCACCACACTCATCTAGCTGAGTGTTGTGCAAGGTGGTGAGAGATCACTTCATAAAGCATGTACTACAGTAGATATGAAGCACAGATTCCATGCATTAAAGGCCCTCAAATTATGGCACACACATGCTCACCCGCAGTGGTTACTTTGTGGCCATACTGCTGGGCTGCTGAGTGCGAGGTCATGGGATCGAATCCCGGCCACAGCAGTCGCATTTAGATGGGGGCGAAACACCCGTGTACTTAATTTTTTTTTTTTGAGTATTTAGTTGAAGAACCCCAGGTGGTCCAAATTTCCAGAGCCCCTCAGTACGGCATGCCTCAAAATCAGATTGTGGTTTCGGCACGTAAAACCCCATAATTTAATTTAAATTTTTTAATGCACCCATTTAGGGCAGCGTGCGTGTGGAAAGTGGCGATACGTATGTTGCCCGAACAAACCCAGGAGGAAGACGCAACATGAAAAGCTGTGGAGCACTATAATTATAATATAAACTTTGTGATGACACTGATGCTTAATCTGTGAGCTTCCCTCGATCTGCTACTTGCAGGAACAACCTAAGAACAAATCGATAAGATTTTATTTACTGTGGTCGAACATGGGCTCTACTGCGAGGTTGCATAGTGAATAAAATACTAGTGAGGCTTTTTACATAAAAACATGAAATAAATGTAGCAGTTGCACATTTTGCACGCGCTGCAGTGTGCTGCAATGCATGACAGTTTGTCACATCTGCCAGCACTTTTGTAGTGCTGAAAGCTCACATTGATGCAGCATCCAGTCTGTCCTTTATACAGAGTACCTCATGATAATGACTGTGCACCACACTGGTTCTGGAAGCAACTGAGTGGCATTGCAGGCTTTATGCCCCATATGCTGAGTAGCCACTTCCAGTTGTCAGCCTTGGATTCAACATAGATACAGGTGCCACTCAGTTTTCTTGGTGCTGGCCAAGTAATCGATCCCATCTGACAGTTATTTATGTACCTGCACCATGCTAACGAAGCAAAGCTGTTGCTGGCCATTAATGTCAACAAATAAGTGGGCAGAAGTGGCAGCGAGAGGAAAGGACAGAGCTGTGCATTCTTTAGTGTGTAAACCTTGCACTGCATTTCTGACGATTTGAAACCCTTGCTTGTGCAGGGTTCGGGAACGGGTTGGCCTGCTGGTGCTCAAGGCTCTCAAGCTGGATGACGTCGGCGTGGCCCATGCGACAATCGACATGCTGTGTGCACTAATGCAGGCAGGTTGTCATCAGAGAATCGTCACGTCCCTGTTCTCTAAGCTTGCGGGATCCCAGACTGTAAAGTTGGGAGCCTGCTTTCCTGGCACACTGCTGAAGATCACTTGCAGGCTGACCACAAGAAAAACCATAGAAAAACGTGGTTTACAATGTTCCTTGCATGTTGGGCTATTTTGTCATGCATAAATTGTTGATTATATCAAAAGCTTAACAGAATTTCATAATCCTTAAGTTAGGTCTTTCAGCAAACATCTTTAATCTGTATCCCTTATGCTAAACTACTGTGAACTTGTAGATGCTTTATGAAATTTTATGTACTTATTTCTAATGAGGCCCATTTTTGTTTCTCATATGATTTTGACTTCATGCTGGGTTCCTCTACTTAATTTTTCAGAAAGATTTGAAAAAAAGGTTAGTTGCTTAGATTTTGCTAAACTGAGTATTAATGACATCTGCATGATTCGAGAGCTCCAGTAAGGCCAATTTTTTATTGCTTTGTTTATCCTAGACCAAGAGTTGTGAGTCTGAAGTAAACGCTCAGAAAAAGGCCTTTCTGAAAGTCTTCGTTGAAGTCTGCCCTTGTACAACAGTTAGCATTTCTCTCCTAAAAGAGGAATTGAAAGACTTTGAAGACTTTTTCGAAGTCTATCCTAGAACAAGAGTCAGCCTGTCTATCCTGGAGCAGTAGTTCACGAGACTGAACCAAGGTGCAAACAATAATTTGTTTTGCTCTAACTGAAACCACATCACACCCTGTATTTTCAATTTTGTTATGGCATTAGGATGCTTGTTGAAATAAAATATGGCCAACTGAATTGTAGGTTTACGTTAGGTAAAGATTCAACTGTACTAGTATCCCTGGGCATGCCATATGCACAATGGTTTTGTATTACTATGATTGCCCTCATTTTGATCATACATGCCTTTGCATTTTTACTGACATATGGTTTTTCACTGATGCTGCAGCCCATGCACGACAATGGCGACCTCTACCATGAGCAGCAGAACAAGTTGGCATTATTGTCTTCAAAGGGCTTCCTTGAAGCTCTGCTGTCTAGCTTCGTGCAGCATGTGGTGAGTTCCTAGCGGCTACATTTGGAATAGCTGTGGTCTTTATAAGGTAACCAGACACACTGTTGAGGTCAGGCTTGGTTTTCCCACTGGTATTGTTGACTGACTTCATCAACAAGATGGCCCCACATGGCTCGTGTGTCAGTGCGCTGTCTCTGTCACTCAGCAAAAAAGGGATTAGCTTAATCACTGACAATAGAGGGCATAGGTAGACTAGGAATAGCATCTCTATTATGCGAGTAGGCTATATGTATGCCTCATTCTTCCGAAAAATAAAACAACTGATATCCTAGGTATATTTTGCACCACGAAGTATACCTAAGAAATCTAAGCACCAACTTGCCCAAGAAGAAGTCCTTTTGAAACAACTGATAGTTTGTGCTCACGTGTCATGTGTTGTTTTTCTCACTAAAGTCCTGTCTTTTTGAGCAATAGTGTTAATTATGTCGAACCAACCAGCCCACCAAGGGAATATTCCTTAATAACATTTATGTAATCGTTGAAATTAGTTTTTTTGGTCTGTCTGATAATCCAGACATTCTTGTGACCCCATCAGTGTAAGAAAAAATCAGTGACTGTGTTTACTTTGAGCGCACAACCTGAAGAGCCAAAGAGCGACAATGCGCACGTGTTCGGTGCAGACTGCACACCACTGACAAGTGGCCAAAGCAAATGACTCCTCTGTCGCCTGGGCAGTTCCCACCTACTGGACAGCATGCTGCTGCTGTGTTTTTTTTTTTTTTTTGTTTGCTCGTTCGATTCGCATCTCCTTCCCATAGCCTTTGTTGTTCTCCCCTCCGCCGGCGTGCCTCATTGAAGAGCACGTCCACTGCCTCGCTTGTCTGTGGTATGTTCCGGGAACCGCATTATAACGACTATTTCGTCTCGCACTGCTGCACTATAAGCCATATGCATGTATATTGAGTTCTATAGGAAGATAAACTGGAGTCGGGAATGGCCTCATTATATCCGGTCCTGCAGTATAAGCGGTTACATTATAAGTGATCTGAACTGTAGTCTCGCCATTTCGAGCTTTTTCTCTCCCAGTCATCTTAGAGCGAGGAGGGCCCGATCTTGCAAAATAAACAGATTTGCTTTTCAACCTTGGCATTGTTCACCGCCTTCCTTTGTACTTGTAACTTCACATCACTGTGAAGCCACACCTCAAGCAAGGTTCTTTGCAATTCAAAGCTTTTTTTTTTCCTCCTAGGGAACCCCACCCTTGTGACACCCCTGCGTCAAAAGAAGTGCGAACAGCAGAGCGCGTTACTGAAGGTGTAGCGCACCGTCCAGCCATCACCATTGACAGGCGTGCACATCTGGTTTGACTGCACTACACAATGATGCTCCCCATATACTGCAATATTTTCGTTCCTTTTGTGGTACTCTTTTATTTGTAAGTGAAAAATGTTGACTATGCACTAATGGTAACTCCGCAAACTGTACCACGCGTGCTGCTGTTCATGTTTCGTTCGTGTTTCATGTTCGCATTGGGCAATAATACTTGCCCTATGCTGCGATATATTGGCTTTTGTTTTCGTAGATTTGTGTTTTCTCGTGGCTCTAGAACCAGAATAGACATGATAACGGGGCAACATCGTGCAGTGTGGTCAATCTGGATGGGCACACCTGTCAATGGTGGTGAGTGGACAGCGCACACTATACCTTTAGCTATGGTCTCTGCTGTTCGCATTTCATTTGAGTCCGATAGTACATATTTGTAGCATATCATATCCCCGCTATGGTGGCATAGTGGCTATGGCCTTGCACTACTAAGCCCGGGGATGTGGGATCGAAGCCAGGCTGCGGCGGCTGCATTTTGACGGGGTTGAAATGCAAGAACGCCTGTGTCAATATAATTCCAGAGTCCCTCACTACGATGCACCTCGTAATCAAATCGTGGTTTTGGCATGTAAAACCCCAGAATATTTTGGAAAAACACAGGGAAAAGTGGGAGGTAGAAATTCAAGACGGTGAGCAAAACGAGAACAACTTAAAAGCAGGAGCCAACGTTTTGACAGACAAGTCCGCTTGTTGAAACGTTGGTGTGTGCTTTTACCTTGTTTTCGTTTTGCTCATCACCCAGAATATCTTGTAACATATCATGGAGCAGGCACTGACTGCTTGGCTCTTATGGTGCGTGTCAACCAAGAGGATTTCCCTTGCAGGAGCGGGGCACAGGGGCCTTGGTCGTGAGTGCCTTGCTTGACCTGCTGACGTTTGCTATGTGCCCGCCATACAGCGAGACGACAGATGGTGCACAGTTCGACTCCCTACTCGAGCTGGTGGCGTCTCACGGTCGTGTGGTCTTCCAGCTCTTCCAGGTTGGTGAAAGCCATCTTACTCACATGAATGGAGGGCCAAACTCATGTGCGGGCTGACCAGACAGTACATACTGACCTACACTACTAGCTAGCTGCCAGTTCATGCACCCCTTTGTAGAAGGACTGCTTAAACTTAACTCCTTTCTGTTGCCTAGTTCAACTGCTGGACCTTTCTGCTAGACATCTGGTGGCAGCAGTATCTTATTCTATTTCCCATTTGTTGATTAATTTGATTGAGTTGGGTGGGTTTTGGTGTCCCAAGGCAGCACTGGGGCTATGAGGAATGCTATCGTGGAGAGTTCTAGATCAGTTTTAGCCTCCTGAGATTTTTTAACATGCACCTAAATCGAAGCACATAAACGTTTTTTCCACCTTTCCTCTAACGAGATGTAGTTTCTGTGGCCAAGAATTGAGCCCACAACCTTGTGCTCAGCGGCACAACATTGTAGCCACTGAGCCACCATGGCAGGTCTTCCGTCTTCTCATTTGTTAGCCAAGCGCTTTCTTCCCCTGCATGTTTAAATGCGTCCACATATCCTCGCCATTCACACGATGGGCAGGACAGCATAGAGACAGGCAGCCCGTGTTGCATGTTGAAACATTAAGGTTCAACTTATGCCAAGCAAGTTTTCTGCATTGTGATGGATCTGGAATTTGAAAACATTTTTTATGCATGATTTGGGTATGTAGTAAAGAATATTGTACTGTCAAAATTAACTCAGATTCCTCCATTATAGCAGTCTTTGCAGCCCAGTTGTTTCTTTGTGAGGTTGAATACTGTCAGTAAATTAGTCATCAATTTTTATCATCTGCCTATGCTGTAGGCACTGGATTACTCATTACATTGAGAATGAGAAGGATGTTATACTGAAATGATAAGAATAAAGCTATGCATTCTCGCTACAGTGTTATTCAAGTATTGTTTTACTTTATGTGCAAACGGTAGCTGTCGAGCAACAGGCTCATGACAGCCTCATTTACATGTCTTTTTAAAGCATTTTTATACTTGCACTCGTCTTGGGGCTTACTATATGTGCCAATGTGTTCATTGTTTGTCTGATGCAATGAGTCATTTGCACAGTGATGCTTGCAAAACGGAACAGAAATGTAGAGGGTGTTGTTCTACTTATGCAGCATCCGTCGGTTGCCATTGTGAAGGGGGCAGGCCTGGTGATGCGTGCAATCATAGAGGTGAGTGAGTCGCCACTTCAGGCCTCACTGTGAGCACAGTAGAGGGATGAGTGGCTGATGCGAAGTTATAATAGTTGCCACCACACACTTAAGCATGGCTTGTGCCGAACGGTGTTACAATGCGCAGCAATAAGTGTAACGAGCTGCGCTAGTTGGTTTGGGTTTAAAGGATGCATTTTTTCAGTGAAACATTTTAATACGTAGACAGACAAAAGACAGAAAAACTGCTAGTGCGATTCTATAAACCTCCACTTTCTCTGTTTATAACCCCTTTTTCTTAATTTGCAAGTCCACTTCTCTATGTTGCACACTTTCCGAACTTATGGCAGCATAGATGAAGACTAAGATGAAGGGTTAGCTGCACATGCTGGGCCTTGTCTGTTGCACGTTGTTTCGTCACGAGGGTTGCACCTGCATTAAAGTGGATTCGTACGCAGTGATTACAAAAGTGAGAAAACTTTTACGGTTACTAAAAAGGCCCATCCCAAAGCTTTGCATCACATCGACCAAATTCATGTTAGCAACTCTTGCTACTGTCTCATAAATGAGGACAGCATAACTTAGACTTATTCATGCCTTTTTCCACGCTTTCTGCAAAGCAGGATGCATTATTGTGGCTTCCTCTCGGCTTTCTTTTTTTTTTCCTTCCTCCATCATTTCAAAGTGACGTGTTTTAAATAGTCAAAGGCAATTCCTCAGTGCACAGTGCTCACACTGCTGGGACCACATAATTTGGTGTTCGAACCTGTGTCGCATGGACATTGCGTGCAGCGGCGAACAAAAGAATGCAAGAAGGCAATACAGTTCCTTTATTTGATCATTTTACCAGTTTTTATTTGAAGGCAGGTGTTGGCTTAAACCTGCCTTGTTAGTAGGACTTGTGGCAGTAAAGGAGGAGGTTATTACAAGAGACCAGTCTTGGCAGTCAATTTAATTAGCTTAAATTTGTTGGTGTTCAAAGCTGTGTGTTCATTTATTCCAGCCTTAAAGAGAATTGGCCTAGACAAGGAGTTATGAAATGCAGTTTGAGAGTGTGATGTTATTGGGCCGGATCACTCCAGAAAAAGGGAGAAGCAGCACGCGAAAGCAAAAACACACATCAGACATGTATTGACGTACACAACACAGATAACGGTACACACACGTGACAATGTCCCAAAATGCCTCATAGGCGACATGCACTATATCTATGGAACGGTGGATTATGTTCGGCCTACAGTTCCGGCGTAAGCGTGTGTCGCCGTGTCTGAGACCTCGTTGAACTGGTACCGGCCAGCGGGGTCGGACAACAGTGTCGGCCGGCGGGTCGGACAACCGTGACCAGCGGGGTCGGACAACAGTGCCGGGCCGGCGGGTCGGACAGCCGGGTTGGACGGCCGGGTCGGACAGCTGGGTCGGACGGTCGGCTCGGACCGCCTCGCGGCGCTCAGGTAGCCGGCCGCAGTCACCGGGTCGCGTCCACAGCTGGCGGGGTAGCCCTGTGGCCGCTCACCCGAATGCTCGAGCGCCCCGGTTCCGGACCGCCAGCCCTCCTGGACCAGTGCCCAGCGGAAGAGCGGGGCGAGGGAACCTCCCAGCGGGCGACAGTGTTGTTTCGGGTGTGGCGTATTGGCGCGGTCGGCGATAGCTCCTATGGGCCAGACGCCCAGCGAGGAAGCTGTTTTCCGTCGACCGCCGAACCTCGCGCACTGCTCACGCCACGAGCCACGGGCCACACTCTCGCGCCACGCTTTTCTTTTTCGAGGCGCCACTGCCGGCGCTCCCAAATCGGTGTCGATGATGATGATGATGACTCTCTTGCGGGTATTTGCCAAGATTCACTGTCCTCTTCGCCCCCGCACGGCGCACTGTCTTCGTATGTTTATGTTTCCATTCCCGCGTACCATATATCATGACAATACCCCCCTTTTCGAGAAAGTTGTTTACAACTATTCTAACACATGGACGCGGGATGAAAAAAGAAAGAAAAAGGAAAATTGTCATGCACTTTAGTCCGATTGCTCATATGAGCACACAACACACTGTTCACAGGGCGTTGCGCCCAGTTAAAGTACTAACACACAAGTCTGTACTAAACACTAAGCGCTTGAGTGGTCGCATTGTCTAATCACATTTTGATATACGAACAGGTGACCACGTGTGACTCTACTCAAGTAGTCAGCTCCGGCATTATCACAATCTTTCATATAGTCAATAGTAAAAGAAGACTCCTGCAAAAGGAGACTCCAACGCAACACTCTGTTGCTGACGTTCTTGGCGTGCTCCTCTGTGGGCTTGGTTTCGCTGGCCTGGTCTCCGGTGCTTTTTCAACTTCGGCGGCCTTTGTGTCGGCGTTTTTAAAACTTCAGGACCGAACGAACTTG
Source organism: Dermacentor albipictus (assembly GCF_038994185.2). Lineage (NCBI taxonomy): Eukaryota > Metazoa > Arthropoda > Arachnida > Ixodida > Ixodidae > Dermacentor > Dermacentor albipictus. Next base: position 81,676,010 of record NC_091825.1, on the reverse strand, counting down.
TCGCATTCTTGCACGCACACACAAGCACACATTGACGAGGAAGTGGAGCGGCCTGTACTTTCCCTTTAGCTGTTGTCCTTTGGCACTTGTCGCACGACTTCACAAAGCGTTTTACGTCTTTGTGTACATCTGGCCAATAATATTCTTGTAGGATACGATTGGTTGTTCTCCTGATACCTTTATGCCCTTCTATGATGTTTCCATGTGCCCCTTCTAATATGCCAGATCTAAATGCTTTTGGTATGACCACCTGCTTAAAGGTTCTGCCAGTGGCCCGGTGGTAAAGGCGATACAACAATCCTTTTTCTTCCACGAACTCGTAGCTGTGGCCCTTTCCCGAGTTAAACGACTTGCTTACTTTCGCAAAAATATGTTTCAGCGTCGGGTCTTTCCGCTGTTCTTCCATGAGTTGTCCTTTTGTTACGTCACGTAAGACGATTGTCGGAACGCGCAAGGGACGAATCTTGCCTTGTTCTTCAGTTCTGGCTTCAGCCACGCTCGATACATGCTGATGCTTCCTAGGCGCCTTATTCAGCTTCATTTCTATCGGCGACGACTCAGCGTAGGGAGCAGCGGGGTGCTTCCAGTCAGAGTCCGGATCGTATGGTCCTCTGACACCTGGAAGATTTCCCAGAACAAGGTCGTAGAGCGGCTCGTCCATACATGCCACTGTTAACTTGCCTGTAAAATACGGCGTGTTCACTGGCATGACAGCTTCAGGCAGGTAGCTTGTTGAGCCATCCAGAAGAACAACGTTCCTCTTTCTTCCCGTCATATATACCTCTGGAACGAGTTCCCGTCTGACAATTGCGGTATTACAACCGGTGTCTCGTAATACACGAACACTTCTTCCCAGCAGCCGGCCTTCAACCACTGGCATCCCGTCGATGGGGAATGGTACAGCAGTCCCAGGGTTCTTGTCCTCGCTGTCACTTGATTGGCGAATCTTCTTTCCTGGATGCTTTGATTCTTTCACTGGACGAGTCCGGACTGGTCGAGATTCGGTGAATGCACAAGCAGAACTTGGTTTGTTGTCCCCGTACCGAGTTCGGCAATTTTCAGCTGTATGTCCCGTTCTGTTGCACAACTCACACTTCAGCATACGCTTAGGTGGGGCATGGCAGTCAGGAGCCAAATGTGCAAACCGATGACAAAGGGTGCACATAAGTTGCGGTTTCCTGGGAGCTTCAATGTTTTTTCCACCAGAATCCTTTGTGTTATCGGGACCCTTTCCGAGGTTTGTCCAGTTCTGCGCTTCAAGAAAGCGATCCGTCAAGCTAGCAAGTTCGTCAAGGGATTTGCACTCTCGCTCCTTCAAGAAAATGACTAGCTTTGGCTCACAACAACGCAGAAACTGTTCAGAGATCATGTGATCTCGTAGACCTTCATATGTTTTAGGCACATTAGCCATCTCAATCCAATGGTCAAAATAGGCTGAAATTCTTGCTGCCAACTGTCTTCCAGTTTCGCCCTCTACTGCTCGTGCTTTACGAAACTTCTCTTGGTAGCCTTGAGCCGTGAATTGAAATCTCTGTAGCAACGCTTTCTTTACCTTCGGGTAATCTAATGAATCGGCGGCAGTCATCCGACCAATCACAGTTAACGCTTCCCCAGTCAGACACATGCTCAAAGCAAGAGCCCATTTTTCTTGTGGCCAGTCCTGCCCTGTTGCTACGCGCTCAAATCGCTGTATATACGCGTGTAAGTCATCGCGTTTCTCGTCGAACAAAGGAAGTAACTTCTGTGGATTGAGGGATGACGAGGAGGTGCTGGGCGCAGTCAAAAGTTCAGAAGCCGCTGCCGGCACATTCCGAGCTCCTTCCTGAAGCTGCAGCTTTAGCTGGAGGATCTCACGCTGCCTCTCGTCAGCTAAGCGCGCTAATTCAGCAACTTCCTTCGCTGCCTCTCGCTCCGCAGCTCTCTCGTCCCTTTGTTTTGCCTGTTCGGCCTCAATCTATCTGCGAAGTTCTGCGCCTGACAATCCTATTTGGAGTCCTATAGCGGTGATTTTCTCTAAATCCATGGTGCCGTCTACTAATGTGTGTCTGCGCTCAAGCGAAACTGCCCCCTTTCACTGTATTTACGAGTGAATCCTGGCAGGCTCGCCAGTTTGTGATGTTATTGGGCCGGATCACTCCAGAAAAAGGGAGAAGCAGCACGCGAAAGCAAAAACACACATCAGACATGTATTGACGTACACAACACAGATAACGGTACACACACGTGACAATGTCCCAAAATGCCTCATAGGCGACATGCACTATATCTATGGAACGGTGGATTATGTTCGGCCTACAGTTCCGGCGTAAGCGTGTGTCGCCGTGTCTGAGACCTCGTTGAACTGGTACCGGCCAGCGGGGTCGGACAACAGTGTCGGCCGGCGGGTCGGACAACCGTGACCAGCGGGGTCGGACAACAGTGCCGGCCGGCGGGTCGGACAGCCGGGTTGGACGGCCGGGTCGGACAGCTGGGTCGGACGGTCGGCTCGGACCGCCTCGCGGCGCTCAGGTAGCCGGCCGCAGTCACCGGGTCGCGTCTCGTCCACAGCTGGCGGGGTAGCCCTGTGGCCGCTCACCCGAATGCTCGAGCGCCCCGGTTCCGGACCGCCAGCCCTCCTGGACCAGTGCCCAGCGGAAGAGCGGGGCGAGGGAACCTCCCAGCGGGCGACAGTGTTGTTTCGGGTGTGGCGTATTGGCGCGGTCGGCGATAGCTCCTATGGGCCAGACGCCCAGCGAGGAAGCTGTTTTCCGTCGACCGCCGAACCTCACGCACTGCTCATGCCACGAGCCACGGGCCACACTCTCGCGCCACGCTTTTCTTTTTCGAGGCGCCACTGCCGGCGCTCCCAAATCGGTGTCGATGATGATGATGATGACTCTCTTGCGGGTATTTGCCAAGATTCACTGTCCTCTTCGCCCCCGCACGGCGCACTGTCTTCGTATGTTTATGTTTCCATTCCCGCGTACCATATATCATGACAGAGAGTGTCTGAAGCCCCAGTACAGACTGAAGAATTAAAGGAAATAGAGCTGCACATCAGTGTGCGAGCATACGTGCACAGACATCATTAGTTGTGGTGGTCTCGTCCATGCTTTTGGGGCAAAGAATAGACAACACACTAGTGCAAACAGTCGCAAGGGCATTCATTGCACCTTTCAAAGACTAATGCCTGCTAGCTGAGTTGCTATCCACAAAACATGCTGATGGACACGCGACAAATCGAGGAAGTCCGACTCACTGCAACCAGATAGCGAGCGAATATTTTTGCCCCGTGCTGTACACCAACGCCTGGTCGTTCGCATGGCCATACGCGCGAACGGTGGCACGTTCAAACATGTTCGTTCATTCTGATGTAGGCCTCGCGACACGACTTTGCAGAAGCATGGATCAGTGCAGGTGCAAAATGTCCACACCGATTGCCGACCCCTAGTCAAAGGGAACAGCTTTCGCTTTTCTGCACCCAAGTAATCCCACCGTTAGGTGGTGTTAGCAGCGCAACATTCGCGCTACCTCTTGTACTACCCTGCAAGCACACTGACTGCTGCCTAAAGCCACGCGGCGAAGCCAGATTACAGCAGACGGGAGCTATGCAGGAAAAAATATTAGGAGACGCGGGAAAGTCGCGCATCACACAACCAAGCCACACAACCAAGAGTAACAGAGACCCTTTTCCACATTGAAATAACATTTTGAACTCATTATGGCTAAACTAATACATGCATATTAAACACATTCACATAATGTGTGGATATTTATGTTGAAAAATTATAAATACACAAATTACAGCTAATAGACGTAACCATTCAACTATACAGAATATTAATTCACTTAGCTCTGCTAATGAACTACAACTTGAAGTTCTTCAGCGGCAGTGTAAAAATAATGGCATTGATGCCATTGCTATGCAACATGAAATGAAAAAAATTGAAACTACAAAGGAAACCCACATGGCTTTCCTTTGTAGCTTCATGCTACATATGGGTAGATGTCAATTTTTCATTTCATGAACCTTCCTCCACCTTGCAGAATTCTGCATAACTGATTTGCCAGCTGTGAAACATATTTGGTGCTATAATCTTCAGACTTTGTTTACAGTAATTAGTCTTTGTTCTGGGTTCAGTTCATTGCCTGAGCAAGTTTAGTCAAGACAAGTTATATCTTTTGGGTTTGCAAGTGTTATAAAAAAAAAAAATCGGAAGCGCATAGCAAAAGGAAAAACCGATATAGTAGGCCATACTCTTAAGTGTCTGACACATGCAAGATACAATAAGGCAAGTGAAGTTTTGAAGTGATGAGGTATTCAGTGGTTATTGATGGTTCAGTACTAACTGAGTACAGTCGAACCTCGATATATCGAACAGCGCGGTGATCGCAAAATAGTTCGATATAGCCAGAATTCGATATATAAAATCACGTAGAAAACGCGTCAAAAACTAGCGCAAATCAATCAATGAACCAATCATGGCGCAATAGATACTCACATGAAGCCTCAAACAAAGTATTTATTTAGTTCGCTGAAAGTACTGAAGCAGCGTAGCCTGCTTCATATTGGCAACCGCGTGCTTGACCACGGCGTCCTCAACATAGTCCAAACGGTTCACAAGAGACAGTCCAGTGCCTTCTATTGCGCCGCAGTAGCGGCGTACAACGGCCAAAGCAGTTACAGCCTCAGTTGCAGTCGGGAGCGGGGCAACATCAGCGTTTGCTGGATCAGCCTCGGCAGCGTCTTCGTTTGGCCGCTCGGCAGTCACTTCTGCCGCAATCTCCACGTCTGTTAACTCCGCCACTGTTCCGGTGCCGTCGTCACCGCCAACGAAGTCCGAAATGCACATGATGTGTGGCTCAGCACCGACAAAGCGCTCCAAGCTCCAACTGGCTCCACGGCCGCCTCGATCACGCGCGCATAGGTGCGCGCGTTCTAAGCTAAGCATAGGTGCTGGTTCTAAGCACGGCCGTCTCGATCACGCGCGCACGGCGGGGGCAAGCCTCGCCGTGCGCGCATAGAACAACTGTGTGCGCGCGTGATCGAGGCGGCTTGCCCCGCCGTGCGCGCATAGGTGCGCGCGTGATCGAGGCGGCCGTGCTGGCTCCAAGCCGCCGCGTGTGTACGCCGCTACGTTCAAATGGCGCCCTCGGCGCAACCGATGTTGGCAGCTGTCGTACGCAGCAGTCTGGAACGTCGATCGCGCCGCCGCTATCTTCGAGAGTGTTGCGGGAAAGCTCGCCTCCTGTCAACAGAGCGCACTTGGTCTGGGGCGGCGGAGTTCGATATATCCATTTTACATCCGGCCCCGTTCGAAATAAAGAATGAAAAATGCATGCGATTTTCCATGTGGTATAGAAATTGTTCGATATACGCAATAATTCGATATATCCGTGTTCGATATATCGAGGTTTGACTGTATTCCCTTTATGTGGACCATACTTACATCCCTCACATTGCCAGTTTTCCCTGACAAAGTGAGTAGTTTGGGTGCTGAACTGGCTGTTACCACTACAAATAAGAAATAAGACTGTGAAGGTTCTGTAGACAAAGAGCAGCCAATTAGCGATACCATTAATTCACAATGAACATTAGATCGAAAAAAAAAAGAAAGGCTTCAAGACATAAAATGGACATTGTTCTTTTAGTGCTGTAGAAACTTGGTTCTTTACATAAAAGTTAACAATAGTGTGGCGAACAGCAGCCTCTGCGAGGTCGGGCACAAGAACATGTTAATTGAATGCATCACCAATGTCGTTTGTCATGTAACAGTAGGTGGCAAATGGGCAGATGCATTAAAAGGGCCCTGAACCACATTTTTTTAAAATTTGATAATGCATGGGAATGAGTATAGTACTTCTCAGAAATATAATACTGCAATAATTTTTCAACAAGACTCAGTACGAGCGTACATACTAGGAGCAAAATAGTTACCGTTCCTATTTGCCCTCAACGTCATCTGTTCTGAAGAAGCGAGGCAGCGCCGGTGGTGGTGCCCCACTTACGGCGTTATGGCCAGAGGGCTTGTTGCAGCTACGTGCCACTGTAATTGCATGGCAGGGCTGCATTGCACGCACGCATGCTCTAGTCTGGCCGTGTTATGTGGTGCAGACCGGCTTTGTCCTGCACAGATAGCAGGCGAATCCAGATTGCTCATTTTGAAGTGCTATCAACAGCTCAGTGTGGAGCACATCTAGCCAGGAGCAGCAGGGCGTGAGCGCCTGTCCCTTGTAGATGCTAACCGCCATTACTCACAAGGAGCGGCAGGCACAGTATACGTGTGGCTTGAGCACAAGTTTTGTGGAATTAGAGGCTAGTTGAGTGTTCAAGACTAACCAAAATCTGCGAGGCTTGTTGGCTATGGCACCAATAAGCAGTCTGGGCAAAGTTTTATTTCTACATGGGCGGGTGCAGTCGAGCATGATAGCCACGGCTTCTTTTGGAAGTGTGCAATGGTTATCGAAATTCAAAGTGCAGATTTTTACTTAGTTCAGCCTGTATTCTAGCACTCTCTAATACAGCCTGTTTTGTTCGCATTGACTATTCACAGTAACAGCAGTAGAAGTGCACTGATTGAAATAGGCGTCTTGATTGATGTCAACTATCAGCCAATGGTAACGCTCTATGGGAATCTGCCCACTGATGTCAAGAGGCAACTGTCCAGCTGCCCTGATAAAGGTTAGGAGAAGGCACCTCTGTTGAAAAGAGAGTGTTTGAGAAAAGGGTCACCTTGCACACCACTTGTGAGCCCTACGCACAGTGCACGAGTGTGAAATTTGACTGAGATGTTCACAGCAGCTTATGCTATCTGCAGAATGGGTTTTTTAACCAGACCCGAGGGATGGTTCAAGGCCTCTTTAATGAGAGGCTCTGGGAGCATAATTACTCTTGCAACTACGTTGCACACCTTAGAAATCTAGCTGGGCATTGTGCGGCATGCACATCTGAATGACGCTTTAGGAAAGAACTAAAGTTAATATGTACTCTTGTGCTCAGACAGAGATTAATCAGGCATCCGAATTGCACCATACTGATAAAATGCACTAGTGCGCTGTTCGTAGCTGTAACCAAAAAGGAAATAGAATTCTTGAACGCTTCGTGGGTTCAAAAAGGAAAGCATCTTTAGCACACATGTGGATGAGGGAAGTGATGTCATGTTTGAAACTGCGGCACTTCGTCTTTTCGAAATATTCAGCGCATACACAATGATGTTGGGAAAATAACACAACACGGGCATTGCGTTGGGTTCTCTTCCTTACTTCATTGCTATTTATGTGCGAACATTTCTTGACATAAATCACTACCAATTTGGTCAGTTCACTCTCTTTATTAATTTTTGTATTGCTGTTCGGTTTTCACTGCCTCAGATTTTCTCTTCCGAATTCTGTATGTAAGTCCCACGCTTGAGCAAAATAAAACCGTTGAGGGTTCGCACATCACCTTGTATGGGTCACCTTCTTGCTAACTCATGCTCTGTTACACTATGAAGCAGCGTGTCTAGCCGTCAGCACCCCACCCTTCACACCCCTTGGTTTGTGGCAGGAGGGAGACGCAGAGACGTCCCGGCGCATGCAGTCGCTGGCCCTGGCTGAGGCGGCGCTTCCGAGGCACCTGCATGGTGCCCTCTATGGCGGTGGGCAGGAGTCCCGGCTAATGGCTCTGCGGCAACTGTGTCGTCACCTTGTGGGCCTCTGGGTTTCTGGCCATGAAGCGGCCATGGCGGCACTCAAGCGCATACTCCCACCCGGCCTGCTAGCATTCCTTGAGGACCCTAACAAGCCACCTGCCGACGCTGCAGTTCCCCGCCCGAGGGACAACCTGCGTCTGGCAAATGTCAGTGGCTTTGTTTCACTTAATTTCTTGACCCTTTAGCCTTTCCTGATCCAAATTTTTATATGAAGTGATAATTTTATGTTATGTGCATCTGAATAACAAAAGTTGGGGGGAGAAAAATTTGCACTGGAGTTCTTGGCAATGAATCAAAGGTGTTTCTCATGGATGGCAAAGTGCTCAATGTGTTCTAAGCAGCAGGTAGTTCTTCAGGTTTCTTAATTCACAATCATAACAATGTGAAGTATGGCCACAGATTATTTGAAGACCATTTTTGTGCCGCTCAAGGCATTAGGCTGCAGGCTCCCAAAAATAGTCAGAGGCCTAACCTCGGGGTGATGCAACGCATTGACATTCAGAAAATTTCAGGAAGAGCCACATTTATTCAGTCGACAAATTATGTAAATTAGCATTGCTGACACTCACATTTATGAAAATAGATTTGTTTGTTTTTGTTGATGTCTGATATTTTCTTTAAAGCGTTTAAAGCGTTCCTAGGAACAGGATTCTTTGGACCAGAAAGGGTTAGGTGCTGCCCCCGGATATACTAGTCTGGGCACTGATGCACACCCCAGGCCATGCCCTAGTGAAGCCATGTTACACTTTTTACCTCCCCCCCCCATCCCCCCCGTCTTTCTTAAAATTATTCATGAACATGAAACACCCTTGACTGGTCGCACTATCTACACAGAAGTTGGTTAATGGCAGGTTTGTTTTATGCGAAGCATATTACGAGGGCTCAACCCAGCTCCTCAGGCGCGGCGGTGACCATGAAATCACGTGACACCGTGACGTCACGACAGAGGAGAAGTGGCTTTGGCTCAACTCTTGCAAGACGGGCTGGGTGGGAATCGAACCAGGGTCTCCGGAGTGTGGGACGGAGACGCTACCACTGAGCCACGAGTACAACGCTTCAAAGCGGTACAAAAGCGCCTCTAGTGAATGCGGTGTTGCCTTAGAAACGCGCTGTTTCTAAGGCGTGCGTCTCTTGCTCAGGCGCACATTTCGTTGCCGCGCCGAACGCTGCTTTGCTCGACGCTCACCGCGTCCAATGCGGGGCGCGTAGTCGCTGCCCTGTAGCCCATTGTCTTACACCCCTTGGCGGGTCGACGGGAACGCTGTCGCGTTCCACTCTTGAAGGCGAAGAAGTAATGCATGAGTTGTTTCTTCGTCTAGCCGAACCAAATATAGCCAAGCAACAGCAGTTCACCAGGCTAAACAGTGGTTCAACAACTAAAATAAAGGCTAGTATGCTTCGCATCCTGGGCTTAACCTTACCTAAGCCACAGCCATTTTTTTATACAACAGATGAATAAGGCTAATTTGTCGACGTTTTTAATGTCTCTTCTTTTCTGGCATGGTGGACCAGTGCAAGAAAGCTATGCATTTTGTTAACAATGCAGAAATTAAAGAACTTATGAACTCTGTTTTACACCTCTATTACGAGGTGTATTCAAGTGACACTGAAAGCGATGAATGGGCCATGATGATTATGGTACAAAAATTGTCCTTATTAAAATAATTATTTTAATTTTCTGATGAAGAAACTTTGTAAGATGTTCAGCAACAGATCGCCAATAAATGGCATTTTAATTTAAAGCCCACTACGGTGCTACTTAACAGAAATAGAATTTGTTGCACTTTGGGAAAACCTCTGGCGTTGGAAATGCCCGAAGCACCTGACACCCTTAAAGGCTAACTTCAGTCAAGTTTAGTTCCTTGTAAGAAGCCTTGTTTAAGGTAGTGTAGTGATAGAGCAGGGCTTTTGAAGTCTTACATTGGAAATATGAGTGGACGCATCACAAAAAATCTTACAAAAGTGAGCATTTTTGATAGCGAAACTGGGAAACCTGCTGCCATTATCATGCACTAGATGTGACACAGAATTCAGAATGTCGAGAAGTCGTGCCACATGCCCAGCCAGGTCATAGGGGGGGGGTAGGCAAAGGGTGCTCTTCCATTAAAAAGGAGCAATAGGCAGGTTACTGCTATTGGCTTATTGGCCCTGCCTTGCCCTGCCCTAGCTGAGAGTTATGTTTGACTTGAGGGTTGATGGGGAAAATAAACATGGCTCTCGCTATATCTTCTTTTATATTTCAGGTTCTGTTTAAAATTATTTCTCAAATATATTTCTTGAGAGGTGCACACATTCGTTAAGTTGCTTGAGTTTCAAGAAAAAGTTTTTAAAGCACCCCCCTCCTCCTGCCTTTCCCCTGACCCCTCCATGGTGGGGGGAGGGGGGGAAAAAGAGGTATATACATCTACACTAAGATGTAGCAGATAGTGATTTGTACCATGGCTGTTCATAGTCAGCAGGTTGCAGCAAGTAAATTCCTCAAGGGCTTTGTCCATTGTTGGAATCAGTTGAGAGTGTTCATGATTGTTCCGTGATCTCTTTAAGATTTTTGACATTTCTCAGCATATTGGTTCTTTTGGCCGCAATTTGGTGCAGTTTGATTTGAACTAATTCAAGCAAGTATTTCACCATCTTCAGTCCCCGAGTTACAACAAAAAAAGTCAGTGCCATAGAATAATCTCTAAGCATTTGTAAGCATCTGGAAGCAAGTCAGTGCCGTACCTTAGATCAATCTTGCAAGCATTTTAAGAATATGGAATGGCTGTTGGAAGAAGGTTGTTTAGGCTACCTAGGTAATCTTTCAAGTAATGACAAATGAAGTTCTTGTTTTTTATGGCTTCTCTTTTGTTTGGTGTTATGTTTTTTAAGGGACAAAATTTATTTTATATTTCGCATGAATATGCGAGTTAAAACCTGAGACCCTTCCCTTGAGGCTCAGCTGCTGTGTTCCCCATCGATTCTCACACATAATCCTTTCCAGTCTAATAGCCTCAATGCTTATACCAAGCATGCAGTGTCCCCTTGCTTGACACCCGTCTTCAGTGGGCATTTTCCCACTTATAAGATGAAAGTAGCTGTGTAATTTTAGTAGATATTTTCCTAAAGTATTGATGCATGCTTCTTCTAGTCCTTCACTACGTAATATGTCCATGACTGCTGGTATCTATACTGAATGTAGCACATTTTCATATGTGAAAGCCATATATGGAAAGGCTGGTTATACAGTAGAACCTCATTAATACATGCCCACTTAATAAGTGATGGACCGTTTAAGCCGTAGTCGCTTAATGCATGCCAAACGGCTAGTGCGTAGTATTTACTCCATTTGCCAGTGCGTACTAGCGTGAAATTGGTGACATGTTGTGCATTCAAACTATATATATAGCAAAACTGCAATGCGTGGACCTTTCCTGGACTGCAATCACCATCGATACTGACATCATAACATAGTAGCCATGATGTTTTTTCTGCTTCCATAGCTTCTAGCACTTCCACATCGTTGTCACAGATGTTGACATGAATGATGGCCTTTCTGTATCCGACGTGGCTAGTTCGTTGACCATCATGAGGGTGTTCGCAGTGGGGCCTGATGGAGAAACTGGCTCGCGCCCTTGTTGAGTTTGAAGATGCCATTGTTGCTGCAAGACCGCCGTGGCAGCAAGTGAAAATCAGATTTCTTGCTGCTTGCTTGCAAACGAAGCTTGTCTGAATGTCTGTTTTAGTGAGAATTAACATGTTTTTTTCTTTTAGTGGTAAGTCTACACTCGTTCATCCGCAATTGTGAGTTAATTAGTACATCACTTAGTGCGTACCTGATCCACGTTTCCTGCCAACTATGTTGTGGCAAGGTTTTACTGTACTCCGCATACTTGTCACCTGATTGATGACACGAAGGTTTCAATTAATCAGCAGATTTTATTTGCATGTCTCCATGATATTGCATTTCTGTTCACGCAAATAGGACCATTCGAGTAGCAGGGCACCCTCGCGGGCTGCACAGCAATGGAAAGCAGTTGAGCGACAGGTGGACAAGTTCCTCCAGCACTGGAGGCAGCGGACAGCACCGCCTTCAAATGCCAATGACACGGTGCGGCCTGTTGTCCTCCGCAAGCGACGCCAGCGTGTCCGTGTTGAAGCCAACTGGCCCATGTTCTACTACCAATTCTACCAGGACCACGCACGACCAGACCTCATTTGGAACTTCAGGGTGGGTATTTTGTTCTGAAGCAAGGTTGTTGCCAAGTTTTGCTCCTTTTTGCCGAGATGACTTCTTTTGGGATGGTCTACATTGCAATGGCCAAATTGGGATCTGTAAGCTACAAAAATTTTGACTCCTCTACTACATGTGTACCTTTACGCTGGAGCATATATACCCCCACTTGGAAGATTTGCAGTGCGGTTGTATGAAGCTCAGTGATGAAAGTTGGCACAGCACCAATAATGAGGCCAGTGGTGCAGCTGTCATGGCAGATGAGGGATGACCTAGATAAGAATAAAAAGATACCGACAGGCCAAACCTGTCAGCCTCCCAATTTTCACCTGTGTAACTGGAGTCATTGCTGAATGAGGCAGGCACATCTAAATGCAGTCAGTCATAATGCTGGTGCGTGGGGTTCGATAGTTCAGCATGTTTATGTATGGTGTTCAGCATGTACAGGATAAGGACAAAGGATGAGAATGTGGATGCTATTTTCTTGATATTTTCCTGACGCATGCCAAGGCAAACATGAACACATCTCATTTGATGACTGCAGACACTCGCTGTAAGGACAATGTGATGATGAGCAGCAGCAGTGGTGAGGGAATCGCCTTTCGTGCCGGCGCTTGCTTCAATGTGAACTAGGCCTGAGAGAACACAGTGCACGCAAAGCCATCAGCCATCTAGAGCTTCCTCCCCTCATCACCCACTGCGGATTACAGTAGACTCTCTTTAAACAGAACTTCAAGGGACCGAAGAAGTTGGTTCCGTTTATCAGGAGTTCCATTTACTGAGAGACTTTGCAGAGAGTATTGCATGAATACAAAACCAACCAAACATGAGGATGGTGTTCTGTTTAAGCGGCACTTCCGTTTAAGTGACTTCTATTTAACGAGATTCCACTGTACTACCAAGATAGGGCGCGCAGCTGTGCTCAGATGCACCATGGGCAGCCGAAGTAGAAAAGAAGCATGCTAATGTGCCTCCTCCCTTCCCTGCTAATGTGCACACGTCTCCCGACACCCCCCTTGCGCATGTGAGAAGACGGTGTGGATCCTCCCTACTTTTCTTCCTTGTGCGCGCAACATCAAGCCACTATCCTTCTCGGCCCCATCTCAACTGCTTACCCCTGCGCCTACAGCATAAGGTGCACTCTCGTGATCTTATCACCCAAGGACTTTATGCAGAACATCATAACAAGGCCGACTGTAACAATGACGACGAAAATTGGCCTGGAGTGCCCATGTAATTGCTACCACAATAAAATACAGTTGACTTCCATTAATTTGACCTGGATGGGGCTGACTAAATTGAGCAGATTACCTAGCAGGTCAATTTAAACAAGAGACAGAAGAAAAAAATTTACCTTCGATTACAATACTCCCTAATGCAAAGTTTGAGCGCAGCTCTCTGTGTTTTCATTTCGTGATATATTGGCTGGTGCAGACAATCTGTCTCATCTGGCACATTGCAAACGGAGTGAAGTGTGGCGTGACTGCCTCGCTAATCATGAGATTGCGAGAGGCAGCGAATGGGTAATGTGTGGGCGCGATTCACAACAGCCGCTGCAGGCAGTCCTTCTTATGCGGCGCTTTGTTTCCATATATGGTATTGGTGGCATCATCGGTGAACAGACGATGAGTGCTACTCTGCGCTCCACATTCGCCCTTTCATCCTTCGCTGTGCTCGTTCAGGCAGTTACGAGAAACACTGATGCTGACCGCAGGAATGGCCGCCTAAGAGCTGGGCTCTAAAATGCCAAAATACAATGCTGATTTTAAGAGTGGAATGTTGGGCTACTGGGTATTTTGACATGAGAACTATTTTGAAGTACAGTGTAAAGGATGGCACAACAGAAAGGAAGATGAACTAAGTATTTGTCTGATCCTTACATGCCCCGAATCAAATGTGCACTCACTTTTGATGGGTTCGAAGTAGAAAAATAACATAAAAATGACATTAGAGCTTTTAAACAAAGTAGAAATTGAAATGCGCACACTATCTATTAGCAAGGTAATGTAGCATGCCACTGGTTCTGGCAATAAAATAAAGATGAAATCAACAAATTTTCATTTGCAGAATGGAAATTTATTTACATATAATTTCTATTGTTACCACTCCCGTAGCAGCACTGTATACCAAGGGTGTGTGAATACTGAATAGTAGATTTCAAATCAAATAGGGTCATGCCGTGCCATACATCCCAGACATTGTGCTCGAGCTTCTCCGATTCTAATCTAAAAAAGTGTGGTCAATTGTTTTGGTGTGCTATTTGCCTACGTAAACTACATAAAAACTATTATTTTTACTAGAACATTTTTTTTGCTGTCTCTTGCAGCTATTTGAATGTTTCTGTGGTGGACGAAACTTGGGTTGTGAAAAGAACCTCTAAAGAATACGATACTATGCAGACTGCTTTAAATATCTGCTGGTTGCTTAATTAATTGCACTTTCTTATTGTCTCCTATTGGCGGCCGCTACTTTGTCTTACAGTGTGCTTTGTGGTGAAGCAATACAGTGATTTTGCATCAATTTTGACTATTTACAAAATTCTACAAGTTTTCCAGACACAATACTACTGCATCACTTAGCTGGATAGGGATGCAGTTGAGAAGTGCGTAGTGCAGTGAAGTGGACTTATAGTCCAGCACTCAGCAATGCAGCAGACACTCAACAAAATTTTTTTTCTCGCATAAAGCAAAAAGTAATCTGATTAAACTTTCAGAAATGAATCTCTCTGGACACCCTTCCAAATGAACTTAAGCATGCATTTTTACTTGGACAGCATCAGCAATCTACATCTGACTGAACGTGTGGCATATTGCACATTTTTCAATGCTTGCGCCTCTTCCACTTCAAAACTACTTGTCCATCGAATTACACACTTACTGCCAACTATCCAACCAAGTGATACACTTGTATTGTGTCTGGAAAGCTTGTAGAATTTGGTAAAAAATAGTATGAATTGGTGCAGAATTGCTGTTATCTTCAACACAAAGCACACTGTGAGACAAAGTAGCAGCTGCCAATGGTTGGAAATAAGGAAGTGCAATTCTTTTACTAGCAACCAGAAGATTCTTAAGGTGCTTCATGTAGTATTGTATATTTGTGAGTGTTCTTTTTCAACTTAGGTTGCACCCACCGTGGCTACATTTAATCGATGTAAGAGGCACAAAAATCTTTTTCTTGAAAAATTAGCTTACAGAGGCAAACAGTACCAAACAGTACCAGTCTGGGATGTTTGGCATGGAATGACCCAATATTGCATAAAAAAAAAATGAACATTGAATCAAATATAAAAATATTTATCACTAAATTTAATGCTTGTAAATTTTGTGCAAGAAATCACGGTGATGCACATACTCAGGAGTCTAGTAGCATTGCTTAGCAAGAATGTTGCGAGCTATCAGTGACTTAGGTGTCTAGTAATCAAGATTTACAGTATGGTCTACTAAAAGGTACACCACATTAGTATGCCAGCACAGGTCACAGCACATTTCTATGTGAACGTCTGGAAAAAATTTTTTTAGTCAATAAATTATGTGTTGAATAGAATGAAGTGGCTTTTCACCCGCTGAAGCAGTAGTGGTGAAGTTATGTTCTACTGAATATCTTACGAGACTTTAAGTTTAATAGTGTAACTCTGTGTTATGGCACTCCTTTATCGCGTAGAAACTTTTCCAGGTTTCTTCCAAAGTACAGAAGATGTTTTTTTTTTTCTAGCTTTATGGGCAGACGGGTGTTACTGGTTATTGTCAGTTCATCAAGGTCAGTCTAGCGATGAGCGCAAGTGTGGAACCCGCATCACGCGACTTGATCACTGCGTCGTGTGTAGCCATCATTGGTGCTGCACGGGTCAACTGTGGTCACACACGACGGTAAAGAACAGGGGCCTTTTCATTGGGAGGGCCATGGCAACCTTCATGCACCCCTTTTTCCTGGTCCCTCTGCTGTCTGTGCAGGTGTCTGCAGCTGGGTGGTCAGTGCACTGTTCACGTGATACTTTGGCTCCCATAGCGTAAACTTGAAGCTCTAAAGTCTTGGGCCTGGTTATTCTAAGCTTTAAAAAAAGCCGATGGCTTTTTTGTCGGGAATAAGAGTTGGTGCGTCGCAAAAACGGCGGCTGTGAACAATGTTGGTGCCATCACATACACTTCCTTTCATTGGTGAGACCCTTTGTCGGCTTTCCTGATATTGGGTGGCTGCTGCAAATAGGTCTCTGTCAATTTGGCACCAAACTGTAACTTTGCTCGCAGTTGTTTGGCGAGACAAAGCAGCACCAATTAGGCTTAATGGCCTGTATAGATTAAATTGATGGCTGTTCAACCAGCATTCAGGTTCACTGGCAACCGTGTCAGAGGCATATGTGCCAGTTTTGTCTGATGATTAAACTCGTGTGTGGATAGGAAGCTTCAAACTGTGTGAATACGTCTGTGTGAACACATGTATCCGATACGATCTGCATGCCTACCGGTGCCTAATCCGCTCGGTAATCACACATGCTTTCGCGCTTTTTTAAATATGCTATACTTTTTTCACTATTCCCTCTGTTCACATTATTATTCCGACCGGTCCTGCTGCCTAACGAACCTTGTACTGACTGACCGCACACTGTGACAGGCTGCACGCAGGCACCAACCACTCTAGGTGTTTCACCACACATACTGATTAAAAATATCGAAAAGTAGCTGTTTGATTCGCAAATAGAATTATTCGAACATTTACTATCCAATTTGATTCTTTGATGTTCAAGTATTCACAAGTGCCTACATTAATGCTGCCTATGAACCACTACATGTCCTCTGTACGGTCCATTGCACATTTCATGAGTGCACATGCAAAGCTGGTAAGTGTATTGGTTGCTGGCTTATTGCCAATAAATCCAAAGCTCGCTTCATATGTGTGGCCATCGGTGCAACTTATACACATCATCTTACACCCCACATCAAATGTTGTCTACAGCATAGCTCCCTACAATAATTACCAGAGGCAACTCTGGCCGTATTGTCTACGGGAGTTTCAAGCTAGATGGTTAACCATCGCAGGAATGATGGTTAGCAAATGGATTTGCCTAAACTTTGGCCTTATGGCTTCGAATGGCATTACGGCCTTGCAAATTATACATTTCCAACAAATATTTCGTAGCACATTAATAAATAAATACAAATAAAACTTTCTGATGGCTAGTAGATTTGACCAGAGGACCTTTAGCATAGAGGCCTGATATTGTGACCACTATGCCATGGATGGACGCTTCGACAGGCAGAATAAAACTTCCTTGTGAATTGTCTTCGGGCAAACCCAGCGTGTTGAGACGCTCTGACACGTTTCAATTTGGCCACGGATGCATGCCTCAAGAGGCAGAATTGCTGCAGTTGACAGTGATTATGTATTTTAAGTCTTATTAGCTTCTACATTTAGCACAGTATAGATCTTTTATATACTCGGCTCAATGAAGGCAGATAAAAGGGTAGTAAACAAAGCCACAAGAATGTCCGAGGCCACAAACAAAAAGATCAGACAAATACATGTACTAATCATCATTCCCATGGTGACTTAATGATTGCAGCTGTGCCGGAGTCATGCGCCCCTTGCCAGGAGCGTGCAAGGAAGTTAAAATAATTGAATATCTTGAAAAATCTGGTATCCAAAAAATATGTCTGACTGTAGTATAGCTAGGCACAGCTGGTCCCGTTTAAAGTAATTTGAAAAAGCTGAACACGATTTGCTAGCTTCTGCATTCACAATATGAGCCAGGAGATCATTGTATTTAGGTGACCACAAAAAAAAGTTTTTTTTTGGTATGTATGTGTGTCACGTTCATTACGCCACAAAATGAAACCCCATGCACGTGCACACGTGTACGCAGACTCGGGAGGAACTGCGGGATGCGCTGGAGGCAGAGTTGCGTAGCTTCTGCCAAGACCGGTTGGTGTGTGGTGCCGGCCTGCCCGTGGCCTGGAACCACTGGGAGTTTGAGGTGCTCTACCCAAGCCTGCAGGAGGAAGTGCGTGTAGGGGACTACTTCCTGCGCCTGCTTCTCGAGGACGACCAGCCGGCTGACGGTGCCTCGGCATCCTACATCCGCCGCTCGTGAGGAGCCACTTTCTTTTTTGTCCTCTGCTGGTTTCGTGATCGGATACTGCTTTTGGTGTCGCTCAGAAGAAAAGTATGCACAGTTAACGATTTACTGAAGTGAATGGAGCCTGAGAATTTTGTTATATCGAGAGCTTCCTTGTATAAAAACACTTTAAGCACTCCGGAGAATATTATATTTCTTTAACCCTTTAATCATGCGGCCTATAGATACACAGAAAAGTGTTTATTTTCTAGCTAAATGTGTAAACCACACCAAGAATAAGCATAATCAACAGAAAGGAAAACATATTTTGCGGAAATTTTTTCATCCATCTACCTTCCCCATCATTTTACTAAAACATTTTGCACGTTATTCAAACTTGAAGTAACATTCCACTCGGAAGTGTTTCAACATGTGCACGACACATTTTAAAAATATTTACTTTCATCAATGCTTTTACTGTTCATGCATTATCTTGGTGTACACGATTGTGCACACAGAGCCTGAAAGGGTTAATTGCATCTGAAATCTTTTACATAAATTTCAAAAAAAAATTTATTGGCTGAGAGTGATTGGCTGGCTACCCTAACAGTTAACTCTGTTCATTATGCATAGTGCAACAGATGTGATGACAATGAAATGTGCTTCTTTCTTCAGGTCTGAGTTCTTCAACGACTTGTACCACGCCTTCCTCTTGGCGTCAGATGCAACACGACGCTGCCAGTGTCTTCAAGCCATGGCGCTTGTCTATGGCCGGCACTACATGGACATAGGACCATTCAATGACACCAAGCACATACTCAGCAAACTGGACAAGGCAAGGTTTCCAGTGTACAACTGGACCTTCCCGAATGTCTGTTATGGAGCATGTTTCTTACCCTTGGAGTGACTATGGGCAACAATAGATATTTGTTAAATAGCGTTTATGAGGCTGTTTCGTTGCATTTGCGGCACAGGCCGTCGCCATGGGCTGGTGTAGTAACTTCCCACTAATTATCTGTATTCTGTAGTCACGCAAACAATATAATAAAGCGATTGAGAAAAAGAACATGCTTCAGGTGGGAAAACCAGTGGCCTTCACTTCCAAAAGTGGACACTCAAGCCAACTTTGTCATGGACACCTGAAGAGCGCAACCACTAAGAAAATTGAGGAAATTGGTAAGCATAAAACTGAGTGAGCCAGCACAAGATGGGTAATTGAAGATCACTGAGAAGGGCCTTTGTCTTGGAGATCGACGTATGTTAGGCTAATGATCATCATCATCATTAAGATCAGCATTTCCTGACAAAGCAGTGGTTCTGGTTCACAGCACCGAGGTGAAAGAAGTTACTGCTAGTTGGAACTAATGAAAGACAGGAAAATGGGTGCAAGTAAAAATTGCCGATCTCCAACAGAGATTATTTGCATGCTGTTGCCAATATTTTGCGTAACTGGTACCATCTCCTGCCACCCGCTAAAACTACACTACAAGGTACAATTGATGCCCTTTCAGTTTGATTCAGTTTATTATTCTTTAAATGCAATGAATGGGTAAGATACAATATACAGACAACGGTCCCAAAGTCAAAAACTGCAATGGGACCCTTGGAATCATTAAAAAAATCGAAAGAAAAAATGTTTCAATTTGAGCATGTTGAGTTATTGTACTACTGTTTTTGAAGACATCGCATTCTTTTAAAATGAATTCATGAAATGAATGAAATGTCAAATGAAATGAAGTTTTGTCCTGAAAGGGCTAGAAGCACAAAAATGTAGCTCTGCTGCCATTATCCTGAGTGCCAATGGCTGTGTTCCAATACTTGCTGTAGATTGTTGTATAGACAGCACGATGAACAGCGGCCATCTTAAGTCTTGTTCCAATTCAAGTGGAGCCGGCAAACAACATAGCTTTGTGAAGATAACATGGAAGTAAAGAATAATGCAAGCTACTTTGGCAGTCCAAACAAGAGTGCCACTGAGCAGCCTGCGTGGAAGCTCAGCAGGAAGTTCACCTGTGCTCAAGAAATGTATTGCTAGGCTTGCTTTTGCAATTTTAAATTAAGCCACATTGTGTTCTTTTGTAGGTTTACATGCCCAAAGTGTTACGATATAGCATTAATTTCTTTCTTTTTTTTTTTAGTTAATGCATTCTAACACTTGGGATCGAAGCTGTCTTTAGTGATCAATGTAGGCAGGCTTTAATGCTGGCCAGAATTGTAACTCATTCAATGTGAGCCTTTATTGATGTTGCGGTTAACTTGAGCAAGTACGTGTGAGAGTTACTCAATAAATCAACATGACAAGGGAGCAAGACTGCAGAAGCTATTAGGGTTTTTATTGGTGGACAATTGGTGCATGGTCATGTTCTGTGACACAGTCATGTGATGGCACTGACTCTTTTGGTGCACGTCCTGTGGATTGACTTGTGGTACTCTCTTATCACAGTGCATGGACCGAATGGAGAGAGACCGTCTGCTCATTTTCCTCAGCAAGCTGATTCTTCACAAGGTGAGTTGTTTGAGGAGAGCAAAATTTAAAAAATTGGTTGACCTATAACACAAGGAGTAAAATTTAAAAAGAACGCAAAGCTACAATGCAAAACGAAGACGTAAGACAAGAGAAGCGACGACAGCAGCGCTGAAAATACTTGAGGAAGCATTCTACGCGACGATGATTCACACTTTACTTGTTCTCGTCAGTTGCACTGTCCGAAGAGGGTCCCTTATCAAAGACATTCTCCCACAGAAACTCTTCTTCAGCGCCGTAGTGTGTGTTTGAAGTCTTGCACTTTTTCACAGTGCGAATGATTGAATGCTTGATTGAATGATTGCTTGAATGCTTGATTGAATGCTTGAATGATTGAATGCTTGCCAAAGTGGCTACAATTCATTTTAAGAGCATGGCGGGAGGTCGCTGCTAAGCCATAGGGCAGGAGTTACTGCAGCTCTCCTGACCTCATCCAGTGCCTGTAGTAGGCAGTGGTGGGAGTGCTGCCAATCTAGTGCACACTCGTGGATGTTCGCAATCCGCCATTAGGAAACTTTGTGCGCCATATTCGCGAGTTGTGCATAGTATAGGATGAAGTTCTGTCGAGCCTAGTAGTGTATGCTTGGCCCATTTCACGTTGTTCGTGTGTCCCGCATTTGTACTTTGTACCAGTGGTGTGGCCTTGGTGGGAGAGGTCTTCCTCAATATGGTGGCTGTGTCATGGCAGTCGGCAAACTGAAACTTACCCCCTTGCATGTTATTAGCTGCTTTGCTGGATTGCGTTTAGCTGTGTGTGCTCATAGCGCAGCGGATTTATAGCTCGGTCATTTTACTAGCTAGGCAGTTCTAGGCCTAAAATAAAAATTCTTGGTCATTCTGCACACCACATGACTGTATTTCCTTAAGCTTTTTGAGCCTTTGTGCTGCTTGCTTTCCAGCTGGGTGTGCGTGGTATTTTCTTTCTCGAGCATGCAGGTTGACCTGGCTGCGTGATGGTTGTAATTTGTTCGAGTTGGGGCTGGGGGTGCCTAGATTGTCTTCCTTGAAATATTTTTGTAGTGATGTGCACTATTATTCTGGAACTATTTTTGACCTGCAGGAATAGTGTGCAACCAATAGCCATTGAAAATCATCATTGTTCACTGCTACAACTGAAACACTCTTGGCCGTTCCCACCACTGAGTAGTGCTTGACACTGTCCTTGAAGGGTTTGTTTATATAAACGTCAACCAGTTGCAACTGGGATGTCATGCTTGCAGAGATGAGGAGTTGGGTGCCGGATTCACGCAGCAATCGCTGTGTGAAACCAGAACTGCAGATTCGGGCTGATTGTTTGGTTACACATATAACACGAGTCTCCAATGTGATATGTTAAAAATCTGGGAACAAGAAAGCCTTGTATTACAGATGGGTTTTTATGGTACTTCTCAAAAGGTTCATCCTGATTTGAGGCTCCGTCTTCGTTCACCTCTATGCCTTTTCAGTCTTGACCCTTTGAAGGTTTTTGCTGTACATGTACGGCGGCGGTTTTCTGTCCCGCAAGGTCTTTGCCGTACGGGTACGGTTTCGACCCTCTGTTTGAAATTTCGCGCCATAATGACGATGCGTGCTCACTGGGAAGTGCTGCCACCTCTTAGGACTTATAAGAAGCGTTTGAAATGTGTGCTACCTTCTTGGGGAGATAAACGGAACTGATTTCTAGCTTCAGCGTGTCGTGCAGACTGCGGCAACACCCCTTTTGCGGTTTCGGTTTCGCTGCGTGATCGCAACGGAGGCGCGCGAAATGTGATTTTCCTTTTTGTCCGCACTCTCTTGCAGAGGTGGTAGAGGAGGAGGAGGAATAAACTTTATTTGTGCACAGCAGATTTGAGACCTAGGCCTCTACCTAAATGACGGCCTCGAGCCCTTGGGCCCTGGCGGCATCTTCGGCATGCTGGATTGCCTTGGGTTGGTCTTCCGGTGCACAGCTGAGCAACGCGGTCTCCCACTGCTCTCTGGTGGTAGAAGTTGATTTCTATCTTGATTGTCGCTGCTCTTAGCTTGTTTATAACCACCGCTCGCGAGGTATTCTCGCTCTCAGCGGCAACACGGTTTCAATTCCTCCGCGTCACCGCAGCGGAGCTGTGCGAAACGTGATTTTTCTCTTTGTCGTCATGCTATCGCAGGGGTGGCGAAAGTTGATTTCTATCTTGACTGGCGCTGCTCTTCGCTTGTTTATCACCGCTGTTCATGAGGTATTCTCGCTCTCTGCGGCAACACGCTTGCGCGAAAGGGTGCCTCAGACCTCTGCCCAAGGCAGCCGCACGCACGCAGGAAGTCATGTGTGTGCCAACACAACTCGTCGCTCCAAGAGAAGAACAAACACGCATTTTAGGTGTGCAGACTGCGATAAGGTGCTGTGCGGAGACCCATGTTTCAAGGAGTACCACACTCTGAAATACTATTGAACATTTTGCAGTTCTGAGTGATGCAGACACCAAAATACTCTTCCCATTTTTTTTTTTTACTATTTATTCCCGACTTTATACATCTTGTACATTCAAGATCTGCAATAAAGTAATTTGACCACCTGGGAAAGCTTTTTTCAAAATATAATTCGACCTCAAAGGGTAAAATGCTGCTAGATGCAGGAATGACCTTGGGACCATGCCACAAAGGCAGCAAATTTAGTAAGGTGCAAGCATGGCTTGAAAAGCCTCTAGTACATAACAGCTGTGAATCTGTCAAAAAAATTCACAGACTTTCGGATATGAAATTTGAGCGCAGCTCTATACATGTTTTCATTTCGCGATATATTGGCTGGCGTGGACAATCCGTCCCGTGCGGCACGTTATAAACGAAGTGAAGTGTCATGTAACTGCTTTATTAATTGGGAGATAGCGAGAGGCAGCTTGTGGGTGACGCATGGGCGCGATTCGTAGCAGCCGCCGCAGACCGACCTCCGCCCACGCAGCGCTTTGTTTCTATACTATACATGTATGGTATTGGTGGTGTCAACGGTGAACAAACGACGCGCGCTACTCTGGCACCGTCTCGTAGCTATCATCGCCGCAGAGCCAGTCATGCATGTCAGTACGCTTCTCACGCTTTCACCATACCCCCCTCCTCCGCTTTCCTCCATGTGCCCTCTTCGCTGTCACCGTCTTTCATTGCCCACTGCTCCCCTTGTTCACTCGGTTGCACCAAGGGATGCCGCCGCACGCCACAGGAATGGGCATTTAAGAGGTGCACTTAAAAGAAAAAAACATCTTCTGGTTTCACCTTGCATTTAAAAAACTCTGTAGCAATTGATGGTGGACCTTTAGGTTCAGTGCCCTGTGTTGTTGGACTATATTGCCATATATTCCTAAAAAGAATTTTTTTGAAAATTTGGGTACGAATTTTGTGTGTGTGGCCCACGTATGAGCAAAAAGTAAGTATATGTTCAGCTGCTTCGAGAGATGACCATGCTTGCTACTGTAAGCAGGGACTTTCAGAAAACTGTGTGCTAGCTTTTTTTACCTGCCAGTGCAAGCAGCTATACTGTGTGAGGTTTAACATGCTAGTGAGACCTTGAGAGAATCTGTTGTGCTGATTGATCTGACTTTGACATTTCAGCGCAATGTCAAGGAACTCTTGGATGCCGGTGGCCTGACTACCCTGGTGGAGCTGGTGACTTTGGCCCATCGGCATGTTAGCCGTGCACTTGTCCCAACACAGGTATGTGTGCTCATTTTGCTTCTTTTTTTTTTGCATTTTGGCAGCTTCAGAGTCAATCTTGTGAAAATTATGCGCCTCACTCAGGTCATATCATGACTGTTGAGGCTTATATCTTTTCCTGTGAGCCTCGTTTGCCACTTACGATTCGCGTTTATTATGGTCACATGTTTTTGTTATGATCCTTCAGGGTCAGTTATAAGCATAGCCAAATAATGGGTACCTAATCAGCCTTGCTGGCTAAAGGCTGGTGAAAATCTTTCTGCCACAACAGTAAAACCTTGTTAATTCAGATTTCACGAGACCGAAAAGAATGTCCGAATTATGTGTATGTGGAATTATCAAGGGTATCAAGAAAACGATAAGTAAGTGCTTACTACGTCAACACGCTTTTATTTACTGAATGAATGAGCCAATCTCATTTCTGTTTTGTACAAAAGCAGCGTGGAAGCTGCAATTCTCATCATCTCATGGGTGATTAGCACTCACAGCAGCCTAGGCCTTGCAAATTCCTTCACACCGTGGCTGCAGCCCACGTTTTAATCTGAGGCACGCTTTTCACTACTGCATGCACATCCCTATTATTTTTTTTTGCGAGTGAACTGGTCGCCATTCATCACACTGTAACTGGTGCTCTTCATCCTTGAAAGCTTGTCAAAATGTAATGACTGTTTGCCGCAACCGCTGCGAACAAAACTGCGGCCACTGTCGACGCAATCATAGACGGCGACCTTGCAGTTCTGAAGGCACGCACCCGCGCGTTTACCGAGTCAAAACGAAACTGCTGTTTGCTGCAACAACTGCCGACGAAACCGTGGCCGTTATCGACGTGATCATGTATGGCAGCTATGCAGTCATAAAGGAATGTGGCCAACGCGGTGCTATGTGCGGTGGTAAACACAAGAATAAAGGCACAAATAGACCCAAAGCGTTTTAGCATTACTGTCATTTGCGTACAGTTTCCACTGATGACTATGGCAATAAGGACTCTGCTGCTTCATATCCGGTTGACACTAACACCATTTTTGCTCATTTGCATCGCACATTTGCAGCGCTTAGAGAGTTGTCCCAATTAACCCATGTGCGGCCAAATAGATCCATATTGACAAGTTTCATTGCATTAAATAATACATACTTCTCCCGAGGTCAAAGGATGTGTCTGGATTATCCGCTTTTCCGAATTAACAAGGGTCAAATTAACAAGGGTCAAATTAACAAGGGTCAAATTAACGAGGATCGAATTAACAAGGTTTTATTGTACCAGAGTGATCACTAGTTTATCACACCTATCACTGTTATGAGTGGCAAGCATGTGGTGGCTGGTAAACGAGCAAACATATTGATGCAAGAGAAGTTTTGAAGTTTGGTGAATGAGTGTGTCAGTGCTTAACCGTTTGTGCATGTCTTTTAGTCTTTAGTAATGCCAGGTTTAGTCAACTGTCGGTGCTTTGATGGTTAAAGAGTCCTTCAGCAAGCCCCGCCAGAAATGTCTCTTACACACTGGAAGTTGTAAAGCATTGTGCAGGGAGCATCCTGCCTCAAGAAGTTTTTAAACATGTTTAGAAATGGCCAAGGTAGAAGCAAGTAAAATGTTGCGAGGCAATAGTGTGAGGAGGCAAGCTACCGTCCCAGCAGCAGAGGCTTTCTCTCCCATTGAAAGCCTAGAAACGACATTCCTCCCCTGCTTTATCCAGTACGAAAACCACGGCCCACAATAAGGTCATAATGCTGGCTCCCCCTTTTTAATGCAAAGCATCCTTTGGCTCCTCCCAGTCACTTTGCAGTAGTTAGGTAGGTTCCTTTCTCGCCTTATTTCACAAAAACAAAAACCAAAGTGCCTGATTGTGGGATCGAACCTCTGACATCGAGCACAGCAGCCCAATGCTCAAACCCTTCGCCCATGATTGCATGCATGCTTCTCTCATGCCAGTGCCAGCTAGTTCTTTGAAATGACGGGCACATGCATCACATCACATTGCACAGCTAGAGCATGTATGTGCGCGCTAGTTTCCATTTGGCCAGAGACTTGACACTTTCCCTTACGTCACAAGCAGGAGCTAGTCAATTTTTCCCATTCTTGCCTCATGATAGCTGGCGCTTCGAAATGGTGCAACTGCACCACCTTCAGGATTGGCCTACATTCTCAAATTTCGTCATAGCAAAATGCTATGAAGATGCTGCACGACATTGTACCACATTTTGGATTAGCCGAGGTTGTAACGAAACAGATTGTAGTGTTTCTTTCTGGAGTAAATGAACAAACAACCAACCAAACAAGAAATTGTAATGCTATGACCATCATAGTATCGCCACTGTCTTGCTTCTCTTGTCACACACAGGTGTGTATCAAGCACAACTGCTCGCTTTGCACAAGCAGGTTATTCCATCTCTTTCAAACCCCAAAAGGTGCTGAATAGCTGCCTACGTGCACAATGCTTTGCATAACATAGATTCCCACAGTGCATGGTGTCTGCATAATTTTTTTCTTTCTTGTCTTGCTGTGTGTTGCATTTCTGGTGAGGGTCTTGTGTGCTCAGCGATTTATGCTAATTCTGTTGTCTGTCTCTGCTATGTTGCTGCTGTCTGTCTGTGAGCTGCAGGCATTTCATATAGACGCCATCTGTGATGTTGTCTCTACTAGCAAGGGCCTTTTTGGAAGGAAATAGTGCGGTCTTTCATTTCAACAATCGGCACTTTTCACAGTGTATATGTATGTAATACCTTTGCAGACAATCGTAACCATGTTATGTATGCACTTTGCTTGTCTGTCTGTAGTGGCCAAACATGGTGAAGGAAAGGGCTCTTTTCTGGTTTTGGGTTTTGGGCTCTCTGAACGGATGAGCACTGTGCATATAGCATGCAGTGATGATTATGTTCACGAAGTATTGTAGATGGCAATGCTTTCAGTAGTTATCCCCAAATTGTATGACAAATTTGTTGTCCACTGACAATGGATACACAACAGTAACATACATACCTTACCTTGTGCAGATGAATGTGATAGAGGCATCACCTGAGATGGCACTTTGCCTGGAGAAGGAGTGGCATGTCGGCCGTGAGGACAAGGACCGGCAAGGGCCCTATGGCTACGATCAGGTGGGCCGTCTTTGTGGTTGCGTTTCTGGAGTGCTTTAGCCTGTTGTAGATGTATCAGCGTGGATGTGTGTTGGAAGACAAAAGGTGGCAACACCAGTGTTGCTGGCAGACATCTTGAGACTGCATGTTCTATCAATGCATGCATACTCTGTTGGCATTCTGGTACTCATCATCTTTGCTACTACACCTGGACCAGGCTGGAAAATTTTGCACGCTGCCTTTAGGGTTAGCATAATTGGGCGAAACTGACCCCACTAACTAGAAAAAATGAGTGTATTGGGTGCGTTGACCTTGTGAGAATCTTCTACCAATGTACTCAGATGCTTATGTCGACTTTCACGTGACTGTGAATAGACAACATATTTAGACTAGCCAATTTTATAAGCACTATGTAGAATTAAAAAAAAAAAGATTATTAATCGTCCCTGTCTCACTCTACCTTCCAAGGTCTGAAGGCCAGTGGCAACGAACGGGTTAGTAGGGGAGTCTGTATGTTTATATTTGCTGTGAATAAACCTGACAGCCTTACGTTTAACAGTCTCTAGTTTCTTAATGTTAGTCTTAGGATGTGGAAACTGTACTGTATTAGCGTAGTCTAATTGTGGCCATGTTGTCCCTGCAAACTTCTTGATCTCATCCACTCACTCAACTTTCTGCCGCCCCTGCTACGCTTCCCTTCCCTTGGAATCCAGTCCGTAACCTTTAATGACCATCGGTTATCTTCCCTCCTCATTACAGGTCCTGCCCATGCCCATTTATTTTTCTTGATTTCAACTAAGATGTCACTAACTCGCGTTTGTTCCCTCACCCAATCTGCTCTTTTCTTATCCCTTAACGTTACACCCATCATTCTTCTTTCCATAGCTCGTTGTGTCGTCCTCAATTTAAGTAGAACCCGTTTCGTAAGCCTCCAGGTTTCTGCCCCATACGTGAGTAGTGGTAAGACAAAAGAGTACTGGCGAACAAATGTAAGATAGGCTAATTCGCGGACATTTGTTGGCGTCTTACGGAGGTTCCGGCGTAAATATCCCAAGGATCAGGAAGAATTTCCGCAGATGTTGTTGATATGTGGTCCAGAAAAGGTTTGATGTCATGGTTACTTACGTCTAGGTATTTGAAAGAAGTAACTACAGACACAGGATTGTTATTAATATAGTATGAAAAGTTGGAAAGGAAATGTTTGCGAGTGAAAGACATTACATTTATCTGGATTAAGCGGCATTAGCCAGGTGCTACACCAACTGCTAATAAGGTCAAGATCATTTTGAATTTTTACGTGGTCATCAGTACTAGCAATTCCTCGGTAAATTATACAATCCTCAGCGAAAATCCGCACATGAGAAGATATGTTATTCGGTAAGTCGTTAATATTTATCAGGAAAAGTAGTGGAGCAAGGACACTGCCCTGTGGCACACTAGAGGAAACTGAAGAGAGTGGGAGGAAAAATTGTTGACCACAGTGAACTGCTCCCGATTGGTAAGAAAGTTCCAAATCCAAGATAGCATTAATGAAACTAAGGACAAAGAAGACAGTTTAGAAATTAGTCGGTAGTGAGCTATGCGATCAAAGGCTTTTGAAAAATCTAAAAACATGCAGTCAGTTTGCAGGTTTTTGTCCAGATTAAAATGTAATTCTGTCATGAACTCAAATAGTTGCATGCCGCACGATAAACTCTTCCTAAATCCATGTTGGTTCGCGGAGAAAAAATTATTCTCTAAATGATTGTAATATATGGGAGGAGATTATATACTCTAGCATCTTACAGCAGATGGAAGTAAGTGAAATGGGTCTGTAATTTAGGGGTGAATTTCTATTGCCACACTTAAAGATGGGAATGACCTTCGCAATTTTCCACTCTTGGGGAAGCATTCCTGTCGATAGCAATTGCCGAAATATATGAGATATTTTACTAGAGACTGATATTGTGTTTTTTAGTATCTTAGAGTTTATGTCGCCAACGCCTGCTGGCGTGGACACTTTTGGATTATTTATAATGGATGCGATGGCGTCGACATTAATGTCGATGCGCTCTAAGAAAGAGTAGTCAAGATGAGCTACCTCAGGCACGTTTGAATCATCTTCTATGGTGTATACTGATGAAAAAAATGAATTGAACACGTTTGGACAGTCATGGTCTGGAATTGGAATGTGGTCGTTATTATACAAGATAATGTTGCTGGCCTGTTGCTCGGGACACACTGATTCCCAAAATTTTTTTGTGTTAGTTGTGAGCAGGGATGGCAAATCGTGCGACAAGTATTTATCTCAGGCAGCGCGTACTCTAGAGCAGTAGCTTTTCAAGAAGTCGCTGTATTTTTTCCAAGATGTTGGAGTACATGTGCATTTTGTGGCCATGTACAATTGCTTCTTTTTATTTCTCAGTTTGTTAAGTGACTTAGTGAACCACGGGTTGCGCTTATCATTTGTTATTTTAATTAACGGAACATGTTGACGAACCAGTGTTAACATGTTTTTGAACAAATCTCAGTTATCTTGAACTGTTCGGTTGTTGAGACAAGGAAGTTATACACTAACAAGAAATGTTTCAAGTTCAGCGTTAACAGCACCGTAATTTCTTCTGTTATAGTCACGAATGATCTTAGTTGTGGTACCAGAAAAACGGGACGGGACTTTAAGGTTTGCTTGTAGTAACTTATGGTCACTGAAACCATCTAAATATGTTATTAACAGTATTAGGGAGCATTGTCAATACTAGATCCAGCATATTGGAATCACGAGTGGGCTGACTTACGATCTGTGACAGGTTGAAATCCGATGTTAAGGGAATGAAGTCTGAAGAAAGGTGGCAGGTCAATGACAACTGCTTCCAGTTTATGGAGGGAAGATTAAAGCCGCCGAAGGGAAAAACACTTTCAGCCGGACAAGACCTAATGGCATGAGTTATGCTGTTTCGCAGGCCGCTAACATACAACACACTTGAGTCAGGAGGATGATAGCAGCAACCTAACAATAATTTTTCAAAGCGCGTCATGCACGCAACCCAGACAATTTCTAGGTTAGTGTCGGGATCAATTAAATAAGACGTTACCGTCTTCATAACGCCTATAAGCATGCCTCCGCCTCGTTTACTAGTGCGATCACATCGGTAAATATTATACATGATATGTATGGGAGTTATTTCATTGTCTGAAATGTCAGGATGGAACCATGTTTCCGAGAAGATGATAATGTGAGAACCTGTATCGTCTAGCAAAGAAGAGACTTGATCGAGCTTGCGCGTAGGTTGTGTCCTCTATGTGCATTCGGTCGACGCCGAGCTTGAAATGCTTTTTTTCGCCTTCACGAATTTGATAAGTTTTCTTCTTGCTTCTTGTGTAGCTGGGGAAAAGTCTTCTCGTATCGAAAATCCAAAGCCCTTAAGCATTCGTACAGCTGACAAGATGTGTTCTTTATCCTTATAAAAGGTCAACTTCGCTATGATGGGTCTCTTTTTGTTATCGGTGTGCTTGCCTAATCTATGCACCCTTTCGAAGTGCATGCCTGATAGGCTTAAGTAAAGTTTTTCAGCACAGAAATCAACAATTTTCTGCTTAGATGCAGCCCAGTCCTCTTTTTCAGCATCTGCTGTGTTAAAGGAGAGAAGGTTTGAGCATTGCATTCTATTCTCATTGTCATCGCACCGTGAAGAATTGTGGCCAATCGATCAGATCTACCACGAAGGATATCGGCACTGGCTGTTGTAACATCCGAGCTTCCGGATGCGGGAGTATAAACTAGGTCGGCGATCTTGGCGTTCAGCTGCTTGATTTCGCCTTCAGTGGCCTCCTGTTTTTGTTTCAGAATTTTTTAGTCCAGCGAGTAGTGTTATCTGCTTGTTTTGTAGCTTTTGAAACTTGTTTATAGCTGCCGTATTACAGGCTTTGACACTAGTTAGTTGAGAAAGCAAATGTGAGTGTGCTTCTTCTAATTTCTTAATAGCCTCTAGTGCAGCAGCAAAAGCTTCTTCTTGAACCTTAGTCATTGGTCCACGATTTGTTTCAATGTCTCCCGACAGCATCAATGTTATTGCAGACAAGGCATAGCACATTTCACAGGCAAGAGCTGAAAACTGTTTCAGCACATCATTCAGGTCTCGTGGGCACGACACCAGATACAAGCTATAATTACTGGATTTAACGCAAGCAGCACCTTCGGGTAACTAACCTGAAAAGGCAACGGACGTAAGCCTGCCATTATGGAAGTGGTTTCGTGCCCAAGTGAAGTGGCTGCCAGCTGATGATTATGAAGGCAGCCGGTGGCGTCCACTGTAGTTGTGCTGGATCCATGTTGCCGGATGAGCTGGTTGGCTGTATCCAAGCTTAGCGTCTGGCACAAGCATGGCAGCCGTGCTGGAAGCGAATCCTTTGCAACAACATGGAACGAACTGAGCAGTCCGGAACACGCGACCCAGGTGAACGTGACCTGAAAAGGCAGCGGACGTAAACCTGCCATTCTGGAAGTGGTGTCGTGCCCCCATGTAACAATCGATATTGGTAATGAAGTAATGTATATAACAAACTAATCTTGGCTCCCTGTTCAACTCAGTTATAACAAGGTTTTACAGTATCCAAAAGTTTTCAGTACTATAACTTGAGTGATTTTTTTTTTTAATGTTTGGTTTAAGGACGAGCTCTTCCCTTAAAGCTTGAAATTGTAGACATCTGTTTGATTCTTTGTGCTTGTGTATGCCAGATGTTGATCTGGGATGTGTTGCTGTCCCTGTTCTCCCCTTTGGGTGTGCAGTTGCAGGAGATGTGGGCGGAGGGCAAGCTGTCTGCGCGGACAATGTGCTGGGCACAGGGCATGGCTGGCTGGCAGCCCCTGGTGCGGGTAGCACAGCTCCGGTGGGGCCTGCTTGCCACAGGGCAGGCCCTGCTCAATGACGGCGAGCTCGCGGCAACTGTGCTATCGGTCCTCTCGGCCATCTGCTCCTTTTACCCGTCACGCGACTCGGACGGTGCCGTGGTGCGTCCCATCCCTCGTGCCAAGCGGCTCCTTTCTGAGCGCTCCAGCCTGGTCCACATTGTGCAGGTGAGGTGGAAGCAAGCATGTGGAGCGTGTGCTTGTGTGTATGCATGAATGCACGACTACAAGTGCCTACTACTACAAATGCATATGGGGTGAGAGCTCCACAAAAAACTTAATTTTTTGGGAAACTTGTGCATACTGGCAAGAAGTCATATTTATATTCATGTGAAAAAAAGAAAAGTAGTGAATAAAACAGAAGGAAGGGACAAACAACGCCGTGTCCACTGCACCTTGTGTCCATTATGTCCGGTTTACTGTGCTGTTTTTTCTGTTCAAGCCAAGAACCAACCAGCACTAATGGGAAACCGACCTACAAATATGAACTTCTGCAGTTCATATTTGTAGTTTGCACTGTATGTATCAGGCACGTACCCAGGGGGGGGGCCCGGGGGGGGCCCGGCCCCCCCCCCCCCCCCCCCCCGAAATCAAGTGGCATACCCCCCCCCCCCCTCCCCACCCACGCCACCACTCCTCACACATTCCTAAAGCACCGCCAGATCAATGTTGAGACTTCGCAGCTGTTCATCGGTCAGCATTATGCTGCCTTTTTCACTCCTTTTAGATGGCGGTAGTTATCGCCATCTCTTGTTTAGTGAAGGACAGTTTTCTCGTAGATTCCGCACCCGCGCGATTAACTCGAGATGCGTGCAGTTGTCACCATCTATTCAACCGTCACGCGCATAGCTGTTGCTTTTGTTAGTTCAACCTTCTTTGTTCAGGCTGATCCTGGGACCAGCAGAGGGATGCGGCTGTTACTCAGCTGGTCTGTACTCTCATGGAACGAGTTGCGGCTGGAGAAAACGCCAAGTGCGTTTAACTTGTCCCTTTGCTTCATTGTTTCCTTGAGTTACGGCTCGCCGCGACGCTGGCAGATTCCCGGAACCATATACACATGATATGGGTTAGATAAGGTGGGAAATAAAATAATGTGAAAGAGCGTCCATCATGGAACCCTGCAATAACCCTTAGACCCATAAGCAAGATGACTATCGCCCGTTACCTCGTCTGTTTCTCCCTAACTGTATAGCACTTTTCGTGCAAAATTGGCAACTGGAAACAAAAATTGCAAGGAGTTGAGAAATTAAGCGATCTACTAAGGGAGAAAGCCAAGGCAACAACTAAACTGCAAGCAAAAGCAAATAATAAAAAGGTTAAGCATTGTTTATGAGAATATTTATGGATCAACATCTTTTTATTTAAAAAGGAAGTAGAGAAAACGCCGCCGGAAGTGGACAACAATTACTTGTTTTGAATGACGCTTCTAGAGTTATCGGTCGAACCGCCTCACGTAGCCACTTCTCTGCTGTGATTATGTGGGTGTTTTTCTAACCTTTCGCAGTGAGCGCAGTTCGTCTAGAATCGCAGAGTCTTGCGCTCTACGCGGTTGTATGGGACTGGCGGCCGCACAGCGTTACGCAATTCGCGGAACTGTCAAAACTGATCAACAAGGCAAAAATAACTGATATTCGAAACTATAACATGAGAAAGACTGAAGAAGCCGCAAAAAATGAACGCAGCCTGAAATCAGTAAAAAAGAAACCTGGCATAGGACAAGCCATGATGCATGCACTAAAAGATAAGAAGGATAATATAATCAGCAATCTCGAAGATATAGTAAAAGCAGCAAAAAAATTCTAAGCTGACCTGTATACAGTACCCAGAGAGTCACGATAGTTCACTTAGAAACAGTAATGAACAGGACACAGAAACTCTCCTATAACTAGCGATGAGGTCAGAAGGGCCCTGCAAGACATGAAACGATGAAGGGCGGAAGGATAAGGTGGAATAACAGTCGATTTAATCAAAGATGGAGGAGACATAATGCTTGGAAAACTGGCGGCTGTTTATACGAAGTGTCTATTGACTGCAAGGGTCCCAGAAAACTGGAAGAATGCAGACATTATACTAATCCACAAAAGAGGAGACGATAAAGGATTGAAAAATTATGGGACCATTAGCTTGCTTCCAGTATTATATAAAATATTTACCAAAATAATCTCCAATAGAATAAGGTTAACACTGGATTTCGTCAACCAAGGGAACAGGCTGGCTTCAGGAAGAGATACCTTACAATGGATCACATCCATGTCATCAATCAGGTTATCGCGAAATCTGCAGAGTACAATAAGCCTCTCTATGTGGCTTATATAGATTACGAAAAGGCATTTGATTCAGTAGAGATACTAGCAATCGTAGAGGCACTACGTAATCAAGGAGTACAGAACGCTTACGTAAAAACCTTGGAAAATATTACTACATGCGTGAGGTATTTGTTTGTTTGAACGAGGCGCGTAGGCGCCATCACTCCAGAAAAGAGGAGGAAGAACGAACTGGGCTCGCGCTGTGAATCTAACCGGTCAGCGCATCAACCGTTGTTGTAAATATAATCTGTAAATAGTTTCTTGTCTTACTGACTCGTCTTTCGCGTTAGAATATGTACCGAAGTTCTACAGCTACCCTAATTCTACACAAGAAAAGCAGGGAGATACCTGTAGAGAAAGGGGTCAGACAGGGAGACACAATTTCTCCAAAGCTATTTTCTGCGTGCTTAGAAGAATTCAAGCTATTAAACTGGGAAGGCTTAGGAGTAAAGATCGACGGCAAATATCTCAGCAACCTTCGGTTTGCCGATAACATTGTTCTATTCAACAACAATGCAGACATGTTACAACAAATGATTGGAGACCTTAACAGAGAGAGTGTAAGAGTGGGGTGGAATATTATTATGCAGAAGATGAAGAAAATGATAAATAACCGGGCAAAGGAACAAGAGATCTGGATGGCCAGTCGGCCACTAGAGACTGTGAAGGAGTACGTTTACCTAGGTCAATTAATCAGAGGGAACCCTGATCATGAGAAGGAAATTCACAGAAGAATAAAAATAGGTTGGATCGCATACGGCAGACATTGCCAGCTCCTGACTGGAAGCTTACCATTATTATTGAAAAGTAAGGTGTGCAATCAGTACGTTTTGCCAGTGCAATATGTCCAGTGCCAATGCATTTGCCAGTGCATTTCCCAGTGCATTTTGTCAGTGCATATGGGGCAGAGACTTGAGAGCAAGTTAAGGACCACGCAAAGAGCGATCGAACGAAGATTGCTAGGCATAACGTTAAGAGGGAAAGAGAGTGGTTTGGATCAGAGAGCGAACGGGTATAGACGATATATATTGACATCAAGAGGAAAAAATGTAGCTGGGCAGGTCATGTAATGCGCCAGTTAGATAACCGTTGGACCATTAGGTTTACATAATGGGTACCAAGAGAAGGGAAACGCAATCGTGGACGACAAAACACTAGGTGGAGCGATGAAATTAGGAAATTCGCGGGCGCTAGTTGGAATCGCTTGGCGCAGGACAGGGGTAATTGGAGATCGCAGGGAGAGGCCTTCGTCCTGCAGTGGACATAAAACATGATGATGATGATGATGATGATGATGATGGGGGTGGTGGGGGTGGTGGGCCCCCCCCCCGAAAAAAAATCCTGGGTACGTGCCTGGTATGTATAGTAGCACAGTGGAATCTTGATGATACGAATCTCACGGGATCGCGCAAAATATTCGTATTAGCCGAAATTCGTATCATCCAAACAAATAAATCTAGCTAAATAAAAGAGTGAGAGGTGAACTCACTCAGGCACGCGTACGTAAAAAGCATTTATTTTTTGAAAAAAAAAAGTCTCTAATGTCCTTCTGCTTCTTTTTCTTTGTCAGGTCAATCAGCAGACTGTTCAAATCCATAAAAGCACGTGCACGTGTCGTCGCTGATTTCATCCGCGGCCATAGCACGCCTCAGAACTTCGAGCGCATGCAGCGTTTCAGCCGCCGGTGGTGGTCCTTCGCCGTCGCCCACGTCTAACACAAAGAACGCAGCCCAAAGCACAGATGTCACTCCGTCCGATGACATGCGGAAAAGGAGGAAAAGCAACAAAAGCAACAAAAGCGCCACTTCTTCAAACTCTTCCCGCCCAGTCGCGGCCTCCGCGCTGTCCGCACCTCCGCACCAAAAGAGAGAGGGAGAAATCGCATAACTGCGCTGTTCTCTTTCACTGCTGTCGTTGGGGCTCATGCTCGCGGTCGCGTCCGTCTGTGCGCTGGAATCGTGCCAACTGTGGCCTCTCCTCCGCACAGTGGCGCAACCTCCTCCCCTCCTTAGCAACCGGCGCGCCGGTCGGGGATGCAGCTGCGCATAGCAACCGTGACGTCACACTGTAGCAATAGAACGAGCGCGCGGGTGTCGGCAGTGGCAGCTGCACCGCCGCTCCTTCGTCAGACGTCTTGTTGCAGTCGAGTGAGTGAGACCCATGGCTCCGAAGCGACCCAGTAACTGCATGCCAAGCGATTAGGGGAAGCGGCAGCGGATGCCGGATTCCCCCAACATCAAATGCCAGAAGAACAAGGAGCGAATGCGCATGCGATGAATGAACATGTCACAAGATGCGAAAGCAAGGGAGGCAGAACGGAAACGCCAAGAGCGACTGATTAGATTGCCGGGTACCAAAGGCAGGAAAGCAGAACGAAAGCAACCGGCCATTTCACCGAACAGCAAAGCCAGGGAAGCGGAGCGCAGACGGCAGCAGCGTCTGGCTTTCGCCAAGCACATTTTCAAATTTCCAGTGTCTTCGGTTATTTTCGTATCAGCCGACGGGGGTCGAAAATTGATTCGTTACAACCGCTCTCTAGCATGTTGCTAAGTAATGGGGCTCGGCTAGGACCACAGAAAAATTCATATCATCCAGAAATTCGTATTAGCCGTGATCATATCATAGAGATTCCACTGTATAAACAATGGTGTATGTGTTTACAAGCCACAGACCCAAACTGCATAAAAACTCAGTTCCTTGGCAGAACCCCCTTCTGTAATCTTCTTTGGTTGATTGTGCAGCCTTTGTCAAAAGTTGTTGGGCCATAACTTGCACAAACACATTGCTTTTACATTTTTTTGAAGCAGCTCCTGAACCACTTTTTGCACTTCAAGGCTGTGGATGGCAAGTAAATGTATCCTCCTCACTACTTAGAAATTAAAGGCTGGGAATGCAATATTAATTCACTTACAATTGATATATAAATTGACTTACAATGTTGACCGACAAATTTTTTTTTTTAAAAAGGCGAGGTCCGGGTGAAGCTGACTTAAGGGTACTGGACGCCATTGTGCAACGAGTATGAGGTCCTAGCTCATTTTTATTCCTAAATAATTCGGCGCACAATATATTTGTACATCGTTTAGTGCCTCCTAATCAGATTGTGGTTTTGACATGCAAGACCCAGAATGTAATGAATTTAATTAATCAATTGCCACTTCTGAATGTGCATTGCAGGTCCTGTTGACATTCGACCCCGTTCTGGTGGAGAAGGTTGCTCAGCTGCTGCTGCAGGTAATGGAGGAGAACCCAGCCGTGCAGCAGCTTTATGCCACAGGCTTCTTCTACTTTGTGCTCCTCTACACTGGGTCTAACCTGCTGACAATCGGTGAACTGCTACACCGGGCCCACACATGCCAAGCACACCGCTTCGACGAGGTACGTAGCAGTCTATTACACCTCCCACTATTAACATGGACATGTCCTTCACCAAAATTTGTGTAAGCCATAATGAAATGAAGTGTTACTTGTGTACTTGTGTAGCACGAGGCTCTTTGAAGGTCTACGAAACAATTTTGAATGTTGTGCTGAAGAAGGAGCCTGGTTTAATTGGCCCTTGCGACTAAACCGCTGATTCGCTTGCACTCGAGACTCATGCACAGATAGTATTTCACAATGTGATGCTGTGCTTTGGACACTGCTTGCCTGATCTGTCCAAAACACAAAGACCTACCTAAATGTCTCTGGCAACATTGGATGACGAAAAAATGTAGATACAGTCGAACCAGCTTATAACAATAGTATTCAAATGTGAAGAAAATTTATTGTTGTAACTGGGTTGCACAAAAAAAATGATGAGAGAAACATAGACAGATTTTAATTTAAAAAAGTAAAGTGGAAAGCATTACCGGTTTTAACAATACTCGTATGGAACAATGAGTAGCTATGGCACCGGGAACCTTTGTGTGTGTTCTATGGTAAAATGAGCTGTTTACTACAGTGTTCCTTAGCTGCATTACTGGCTATGACAATTAAATGTGGCTACTGGGTGCCTGCACTGAATGCAATATCCTGGTAAAGAAGGTACACCACAGCAAAACTCATCACATGGTGACTGTCAATGGTAGTGCAATTAGAATTCTAACAATGTAGCGACACCATATTTCTGAAGTCACATTTATTTAACGACTGTAGTGGTCATGCAGAGACCTCCGCTGCTTCAGCTATATGCTACA
The DNA here is from genome assembly GCF_038994185.2 of Dermacentor albipictus. Classification (NCBI taxonomy): domain Eukaryota; kingdom Metazoa; phylum Arthropoda; class Arachnida; order Ixodida; family Ixodidae; genus Dermacentor; species Dermacentor albipictus. Next base: position 81,637,459 of record NC_091825.1, on the reverse strand, counting down.
TATGAAGGTGAAGGTGAAAGTTTATTTCCTTCGATTACAGAAACTATTTGAGTATCATCCCACATTGGCCTGGCACTCACTTGCAAAGGTCGCCCATGATGCAGTGCTGACAGTGGAAGGATGAAGCATTGTTGCAATAGAACGAAAAAGACGGTGTGATGAGTATGGCATTACAACAATCAGATAATGATTCTTAAATGATGATGATGACGATATGAGGGCACTGGAATGACAATGAGTGTATGAAGAAGATAATGTGGCGATGACGGCATGACGACAACTAGACAACAAAGCTGGCATGGTGATGATAACACGACAATGGTGGCATGGCAACGATGGTATGACAATGGATGCATGATAGCAATTGTCTGATGACGACGCAGTGATGTCAGTGGCATAATCACAGTTGGATGACGATAGCATGATTATTACGACAGAATGACGAAGAAGGAATGATGTCAATGGAACGACAAAGGCGTTATGATGACAACGGCATGATGATGACAGTGGGATAACGTTACTGAAGTGATGACGATTGTAAAAGGACAGTGTGACAACAACTGTATGACGACAGTAGTGTGGTTATGACTGTGACGACTATATATGCCGAGAGTCGGATGAAGTTAAAATGACTATGCTGGAATGGCTGCAATGATATCATGATGGTGGTTCAACAATGATTGCATGGCATCATCTGCGTGATGGTGACCCAATGATAAATGCATGACAATGGTATGAAAACAATGGGATGACGACGAGTGTACGACGAGAATTGTGTGATGACTGTGTCGTAAAGCCTGTATGACAGTGATGGCATGACGACGACCTCATGATGAGAGTCGGATGATGAAGCTGGAGTGACGACACTGGAATGACGACAGCATCACAATAGTAATGCGACAATGAATGCATGACAAGAGTCGGATAACGAAGTTAGAATGACGACGAAGGAATGAATACGATGACTGTAAGACAACAACACGATGATGGAATGACAATGTAAGGACAATGCGATGACGACTGGTGTATGACGACAATGATGTGATGACGACTGTATCACAAAGTATACAGTTGTCGACCGATCAATCGAAGATCGATAATCCGGATATGCTTGGTAATCACCAACAATGGCCCCATAGATTTAACGCGTAAACATGGCCAATATTTCTGACAGCCGCCAGCTCTACATTCGATTGTCTGAAAAAGGCATCACAACGGCATGACAAGAGTCTGATCATGAAGCTGGAATCATAACGGAATAACTATGCCAGCATCACGACCACGAGCACATACTAATGGCCCAGGCTTGCAGACAACTTAGGTCATTGGGTCGGTGTAAGTAGACAGACATAGACAGACTGACTGACTATGACTGTGACTGACTGACTTAGAACGGCTGAAGTAAGCAAGGGAACTCTTTTCGCTATGAATGTCGACGTTGGTGCGATTAGCAAAGTGTCGACACAACACATTGCCACCACAGAGATGCATCACCTGCGGCGTATATGCCAGCCGGGCTCTTTTGTGCTTCCCTCTGGACATTCTGCATCGTTCATCGGCGCTACCGCAAAGTCCAAGCATAGCGCTTGTGGGCTGAATTTTGTGAGCTGAATGTGAAGTCTGTGATGACTATAGTGCTGTGAAGAACGAGCTCAGTTCGAAGACTTCCAATGTGAATGCAATAGTTGCTTAATCATAGTCATTTTTGCCTGCGTAAATGTGGCTTTAATACAATAAAGTGTGTTCCAGAGATTGACATTTTTGAAGTAAGTTTCCTAACTTCAAAGTCGTTAAGTGTTGCCACTTTTCAGTCATGTTGCCAAGAAAAAGTAGTCGGTCACTAAAATAGAATAATTTGTGGTAAGCGGTCATAAAAGTAGCTAAATCCAGTGATGAATTGCAAGATTTCCATGAGGGAGTAGCACAGTTTGCACGGGAAAGTAGCTCTGGCGTACTAGCCATGTCCGCCATGATGCCACTGGAGTGTTGGTTCCCGGAGAACAATCTTGGCAAATGGCCGTTGCTACGCATCAGCTGGGGGACGAAGCACAGGTAGGCACCTCGATCCTCACAATATACTGATGATAGAGTGATAGGTGAAGCAGAAAAATAGAAGGCACAGCTCCCTACATTTCTAAAGATGCAAAAGAACTAGGGAAATCACGGAACATGTGTGTAAGGTGACCATCAGTATCGTTATTAGTCACTGAATTTGTATACCTTGATAGCAGTTGGCTCACACCCCCATTTTTTCTTTTGTCTTGTTTCTTTTAGTATTGCCTTCTTTCTGCATGTTTCGCTTATGAGATGTGTAAGCATTTCATGCTTTAAGTAAGCAAGCTTTAGTAACGGCTTCTCCTGTCTTGGGGGCTCCGTTCTGTCTGTCTTAAATAGCATGTAGATAAATACCAGAATGCACATGGTTTGATGCAGCTTTTGTTTGACATTATGAGTGATGTGTTCTCCTGGTAGATTGACTAGCTGGAGTATCGCCACGTGCTGCCTTCTTGCAGGGTACCTCACTCACACAGCGCAGTATTCTGGGCCCTCTGCTACCAGAAGCCATGGTGTGCTACCTCGAGAACCACGGAGCGGCCAAGTTTGCCGAGATCTTCTTGGGCGAATTTGACACGCCCGAGGCCATCTGGAACGCGGAGATGAGGTACGGCCACAGAAATGGCAGCCCACTGTAAAAGCGGTGCCAGTGCACATACTTCCTATTTATCGTACATGCAAGTGCTGACTAACTTCACTTTATTTGTTCTAACATGCATTGTTGTGGAGAGTCTTCTGGCGATTTTCATGCATTTCTTTTTCTTTGATCATTAATTATAAAATAATAAAACATGCTGGATCCGGTGCTTTGTGGCAGTCCTAAGTTACACACCCTCTTTAATATGGGTAACAAAGGCCACCCACAATGTCACCCTCCATGCAAATTATATCTGGACATGTCTACACACCAGGTGATGACTTTTTTTTTGTCTTTTGTTGCAGCTAGGGTGGTAACCACATGCAAATGCTGGTTAGGACCAAATTGGCCTACAGTTTAACCCGTTTATAATGTCTCCACCTAGAGTGATTTCTCACCTGGTACAAACAGCCTGTTATCGAAATATTTTTCCAAGAAGCTGAGCTGGCAATTTCAGGGGTCAGGCTCTGCTAGGCATTACTGCCTCCCACGTGTCAGATACTACAGTGCAAAATCCATTAAAATTTAATGAACTCATTATTTTTTCATCTTTTTGATGTTGAAATGCAGCTCAGGGTTCTTTATCATTGCTTGACATTAATTTACAAATTATAAATGGAACATGTTATGTCATTGGAGTTGATACCATACATTCAGTGAAAGCACCAATTTCATCGTTTGTTTACATCATTTTCTTGCTTATGAAAGCCTTGTTGTTGGAAAGAGCAACACATTGGAGCACAAATCAATTGTTTTAGCGTCACTTGTGGTACATTTGGCAGGCCGCTTTAGAGTGCTGTGGAGGGCTTTACATTTGGCTGGCAAGCTCACTTATTCATAGCCAAGTGCTCTAGCTCAGAGTGCTCAGAAGTGCTCCCACCCTTATTCTAGGATCGTGAACAAAATGTGCCCGAGTTCCAGTTGCGTGGCTGTTGCATTTTCATTGCTGGTGCAACGTCTCCCATGGCAGGAGCTCGGTAATGGGCAGTAGCGGGAGTAATGCCGTTACGAAGGCCATGTCCACCATGCTGGTTAAAAACAAAAGCAGTGCTGATGTGTTTGTTTGCCACCTACTACAGCTCTACTGGGTTGCTTTTCATTAATCTCGAACTCACTGTCTTTGGCTTCGTACTTGAGCAGGCTCATTGTTGCAATCCTAGTCTGAGAGAGAGAATGTGATTGTGGAAAAGAGAGGTACTATTTTCTGCAACCTCTTAAGAAGCACGGTTTGGTGCCTTGGGGAAGGGAAGGGGACATAACGACGAAAGCAGAGGCGGAAGGCTATCACGGTCACAGGTCCCATGGTTGACAGCAGCAGGCATTCAGACAGCACATCTACAGGTTAGATATCAGCCCTGCGTCCTTCAGGAACCTAAGGAGATGCTTGAAGGCAGAGCTATGGTGCTTGCCAGGAAACAGAAGTTGCGAGGGCAGGCCTAGGCATCGAAACAATGTGGAGAGAGATGTCACTAACCTGCCCTTAGAATAGGTGGGGCAGAAGCAGAGTAGATGTTCGATTTTATCAGCCTCACTGCACGCTGAGTGGGCTAGGGATGGAGCCAGGCACTTGCTGTACCTCTCGGATACTGTCCTGGAGCAGCCAATGCAAAGGCATAGCAGCAGAGACTGCTCCAGCCTCGTGAGGCCTTGATAAACCGAGTCTAAACATAGCAGGAACCAGTCGAATGTAATATTGGTACTGTTAAAGCTCGATATAACAAATTTCAATGTAACGAAATTCTTGATATAACGAAATATTTAACTTTTCATTACCTCTTTTCCATAGAACACGATGTAATTAGAACCTCAATGTAGCAAAGTATTTGTATGCCATTTCAATATAATGAAAGTTCGCTTCCGCTGCAAAGGAATGCCGAGACAATAAATGGAAACTTCTGCAGAGGCAGATGGTCAAATGATTGAATTACAAGCGGCTGCTTGCAAACGCACTTCTCAAATCGCGTGCGGTGTGACAAGAGCGACTGCCGTAGTGAAGCCGCATCATGTTCTATGTAAAGTCTAAGTGCAATAAGATTCTATCGCACCCCGCACACTTTGCGCTTTAGGTACGAGTGAAAGTCTGCGAGGGTGAGAAAGAAAGATGGTGGCTTCATGTGCGAGTGCCACCTCTCTGCATGAGCAAAAAGAAAGAGGGGGAGGGGAGCGAGCTCACAGTAATGCGATCAAGCGAGGGCCGGGCCGGGGAGGGGTATGGCGCGCGTCGCGATTTCTGGTGTGCGTCTCGACCGTAGATGCACATGGCTGTAAGCGGGGCTGAGCGTAAACACAGCTGCATACCCTGCTTTAGAGGTAATCTACCACGTGTGCAAAGAGTGGGTGTGCCGAAATGGTGTGCCATCGTGTAAGCTGTCTTCTCATGCGTTTAGTATTGAACAATGCGTAATCTCGAATTTCTGTGACCCGTTGAAATGACAGGCAGACGAAGTATTCGTTCCCCACTGTCGGCGCTTTTCATGATAGCATTGTCCCAGTGTGAACGATGCTATCAGCTGCAGGGGCAGAGTGCACGGGAAAGCGTGGCTGGCTTCGTTTAATTCGTACCGCCTATGTGAAGATATCGTCGACGTGGCATGAAAGCATCTCATTCATCGTGGACTCCCAAATGTATCAAAGTGAATTGTTTTCTTATTCAAATTTGCTTTTTTCGATTACCTGATAATTCGAAAAATTCTGCGGCACCTTTCCGTGTAAGAAAAATCCATCGGCGACTGTACTTATTTGCATAAAAGGTCGAATTTCAACATAATGAAGCAAATTGCTGATTTTAGCTATTTCGTTATATCGAGGTTTAACTCTATTTGCCTTTGGTTAAACAGGATCCAACAGTGTGTTCCATTAGAATTCGCTTTTGGTGTCCTTTTGCAACTGGCCTGCATTATCTGAAGGAATATATGGTGCTCACTGCAGGCGCTTCATGATGGGCAAGATTGCGAGCCACATTGGAGACTTCACACCGCGACTCAAGTCCAACACACGCGCCCAATACGACTACTGCCCGATCCCACCAGTGCGCTATCCGCAGCTGCAGAATGAGCTCTTCTGCAACATCTTCTACCTGCGGCACCTGTGCGACACCCAGCGCTTCCCAGACTGGCCCATCAAGGACCCCGTGAGTTGAAGTCAATAGTGCTGCCTGTAATACTGCTTTGAAGAAGGAAGTGCCATATGTAGCATACCTGGGGATATCACTTCGAGGTCGGGTTCTGAGCATGCACTGGTGAATTTCATTAGGATGGTAAGGCGGGCTAGTTGGTTGAAATTCATCATGAATACTAGTAGACGCAGCAGTTGGCAACAACTCAAAAACAGCCACAGTTTTGGAAATTAGGCACCTGTCTTTTTCCTGTCTGTTCTTGTACTTTAAACTATTTGTGGTATATTTCAGCATAGCAGTTTTAAAGGAGTGAAGGTGGCTTGATATGAGATTGCAATTTTGCATTGGTAGCTGTTTCATGGATGTTAAAGAGCAGCACTTGCCTTTTTTTTAGGCTGGTGAATTATTTTTTAAAAACTTAATTTGCCTTTAGTTTGATGAAAAAATGTTAGCTACTAGCGGAGAAAGCAAAGTAACAAAGTTTCCTTCCTTGAAGTTTATGCCCAAAGAAAAGCACCATCACATTTCGATGTGTTCAGATGCTTTCCAAATTTTGTGACATCGTAAGAAGTTCGTGCAGGAATTTTGAGCCCGTCTTTTGTCTTGGCATCTTTTCTGTCTTACCACTTACAAAGACATTGCTCATGATAAGACTGACATACCTGGTGTTCTGGAAGTGTTATTTACCAATCCTGCCCAACCTAACATTGCTATTTATTGTCTCTTTAACAGTTACTACGGTATATCCAGCTTTCATGGCACCTGCCCTTACTATAGAACTCTCCCTAACACTCAACATGTCCTTCACGCCCCCCCGCATGACCAAATACACCTAGGTAGTTTTAATTTCGATGCCCGCTGATTTCCTGTCAAAATGTGTAACATAATATTTATTATTTTATTAAATTCCAGAGTATCACGGGCCAAAACCACAATCCGAATACAGCTAAACCACGATATAACGAAGTATTTAACTTTTCATAACCTCTCGTCCATACAACGCTATTCATTTAGAGCCTCAATGTAACAAACTATATTTGTATGCAATTTCAATGGAACAAAATTTTGCTTACGCCGCAAAGAAATGCCGAGACAATAAATGCAAGCTTCCGCGCGGATGCATATGGTCAAATAATCGAATTACAAGCAACTGCTTGCAAACGCACTTCTCGAATTGTGCGCGGTGCGACAAGAGCGACCTGCCAAAGTGAAGCCGCATCATATATTCTGTGTAAAGTCCAAGTGCAATAAAGTACTATCGCAGCTCGCACACTTTGTGCTTTAGGTGCGAATGAAAGTGTGCAAGGGTTGGACAAGAAAGACGGTGCCGCCTTTCGCGTGAGCAAAGGGAAAGGGGAAATGGAGCTTTCTGTGCGGTAACGTGAAGGCCGGCCGGGGGAGGGGAGGGTAAATTGGCGTTTCGCGATTGCTGGTGCGCATATCGGCTGTGGCTGCACATGGCTGTAAGCGCTGCTGAATGCATATGCAGCCGCGTGCCGAGAGGGTGTGGAAAGAGTGGGCGTGCCGAGAGGGTGTGGCATCATGCTAGCTGTCTTCCCGCGCATTTAATATTGGAGGTTGTGTAATCTCGAGTTTCGGTGGCCCGTTGGAGCAAGAGGCAGACGAATCATTCACTCCCCGCTGCCGGCGCTTTTCATGATAGCATCGTCCCAGTGCAGGCCATGCTATCAGTCGCAGGGGCGGAGTGCACACAAAAGCGTGGCTGGCTTCGCTTAATTTGTACCGCCTATGTAAAGATATCGTCGACGTGGCATGAAACCGTATCATTCGTTGCTGACTCCCAAATTCATCAAAATGAATTGTTTTCTCAAATTTGCTTTTTTTTATTTCCCTATAGTTCGGAAAATTCTGCGGCCCCTTTGCTTGTTGGAAAAAAAATCAATCGACAGCTGCAGTTATTTGCATCAAAGGTGGAATTTCAGTACAATGAAATTTTGATATAGTGAAGCAAATTGCAGATTTTGCATAGTTTGTTATAGTATTGAGGTTTAACTGTATGTGGCACATCGTCGTGGGCAAATCCTGATGAATTTTGGTCGTCCGGGGTTCCTTTACATGCACCGAAATCTAAATACACAGATGTTTTTGCATTTCACACCCATCGAAATTACTGCACCAGGTACCTTAAGCTTTGCAGCACAACGCCATAGCCACTAAGCTACTGCGGCAAGTAAAATCTCCAACTGAACTTATAACACAGTGGGCAGATGTTTGAAGTGCTGGGGGAAGCTCTCAAAGCTTCAAGTATGTTCACATTGTCACGTGCTTAGCTTCTGTGTTGATCTCGTACGTTAATTTTGAAATCTTAAAGTCCAAAATTATTTTTGGTTGTCCAGGGGTTTGACTTATGTGGCTGTGCTTATGAAGGTCTATGGCATGGCTTGTATAATGCAGGTAGCGCTACTGCGAGATGTGCTCGAGCGATGGCGACAGGAGCTGGATCGCAAACCGCCGGCGCTTTCCATGGAGGAGGCCTGCGCAACCTTGGGCGTCACACAGGAGCAGAGGTCAGCAATTGCCATTACCACTGCGCTCCGTAACCTCCTGAGTAATGGCACAAAAAAATTTCTATCTTTCAATCAGTAGCATTTTAATTCGGGCTTCACAGAATAGGAAATGAAATGTCGGAATTAGCCAAATCTTGAGTTACCGAGTGAACAAAGCCAATGTTTATTGCACCAGCATGCCCTTGCCGAGTGACCACATTTGGTGCCCTCACTCACACATTGCATGAAATCCGTGCAACAACTGCAATTTTTCTTGGCGTTGGCAAGTTATCCAGCACTCGTAGGCTTTCAAGAGAAACTGCATGCAAGTGCTTCAGATAGGCGATGGCCTTGTGGCCTTTTTCTTTCGCAAAGCAGCAGTAAGAGCCTGCATACCTGCGTAGATTTCTCAATTTATATACATCTACTACTACTATAAACTATAGAAACACTTACATAATACAGACCCAAATGTAATTCGCCGATATTTGGGGGCAATAAAAATAGGAAAAAAGGAGTTTTGATTTGCATAAAGCACTAGCAAGGAAAACTTACTTACAATGGGAATGAAAGATGTAATACAAGAGAGCTAGGTGACATCAATCAACACTGAAAACACTAATTATGAGCAATAATAAAGGAAACCTCCTTATGACAGTGGCTGTAAAGAAACAGTAACTGCAAAGTTGGGCTGAAGCTCGTTTGGTTCTGCGTGTAATACAAGGCATACATTGGATATGCTAGAATCTGGAAAAGAAAATGTTGTAATATACACGGGTGTTTATAGTATGTGCGCCCCTTTTGAGCAACATGAAAGGGAACACTGAAATCGCCTTCGAGGTCACAGTGGCTAAATGCACATCTCCAACATAAACAGTTCAGTGACATTAAACCTCAAATGGGAAAGCTACTTGTTCCATATCAACACGTCAGATTCGAATCTACATATGATTAGTAATTATTGCTTAAACATAAATTCTGTGTTCCCTCTCTTAGCTCACCAAAGTACTGCTGTACCTCACACCAGTCTCGTGTTTGAAACTGTATCGGTGGTGCTAAATATGGGATGGCAGCAGCGGACAGAGCACTATGAGGATAAGTGAAAAGTGTGACAACTTGTTATCTGTAGTGAGCATAATATGCCTTGTTATTGTTTTTGATTCATGTGCCTGTGCATTGATGCATACAGCCCTTGTGGTGAATTTAACATTACCTTTATCTATGTTTAACCAAGCAATTCAAAGTAGCTTTAAGGGCCCTCTTTAGTTTTATCTAGAGTAACTCAAGCTAAGTTCTTTTTTTTTCTCTATTCTTTACTAAAGTTTCTTCTTCTTCTTCTTCTTCTGCTAAGGTCAAGGTAATGGAAATGTTCTGTGTTAACCCTTTCACCCGTAAGCCCTACCTGTGCTCTTTTAGTTTGCATCGATCCTGCCAAGAACGAACCTTACTTTCATGGTGTACTATGCTGTTCTCTGCAGTAACAAGTCATGCGCATCAGCTCGTTCCACTAATAACTGCTCATTGCTTATCATTTTATAGCTTACATTTGTTTTGCTGTCATGAGTGCAGAGAACTCTATTGCAGACTTTTGTATATGTTGAAAAAAACTCCGTGCTGACATCTCGGTAAATGTTTTTATTGGAATTAAGGGTTGATAAACCATGCAATTAATACATATTTCGAAGAGAATATTTCATGGGAAAATTGTCTAAATAAGAAAGATTTTGGAAATTTGGCTTTTCCAGGAGAGAACCTGGGAGTTAAAAGCATTGAGCATCTGTGTGAACATGTATGTGCACCAGGTTTCTTAATCTTTTGCTCATTGGCTGGGCAGGTCAGATGACTCAGTTATTCGGCGTGCCTACTTTCGACTTGCTCAAAAGTATCACCCTGACAAGAACCCCGAAGGAAGGGTAAGCATTAGATTTTCTCACTTACCATTGCTTGCTTTTTCTTGCATGTCAGCTTTGGAAAATACGACTGCAGCTACTTTTAAAATTTGCATTGTGTGCTGATGTTTCCTCATTACAAAATAAGGCCACATAACTGGTGCTCGCATGCCATGCTTCAGTTTCATTTACAAGATCACATCTTTGTCAAGCTGTTAAGCATATTCACAAACAGCTAAATGTACTTATTTTATAACCATAGTGAGTATTCGTGCTAATGATGGTTTTCCACTACCAGCTTTCATGTGTGTCGCCTTAATTTTATTTAATTTTGTCTTTACACGTATTTTGTGTCTTGACAGCATTTTGGGCTGTTAATTTCCTGGGACTGCTTTAGAACTCTCCTTGACACACTTGCTGATGTTCTTCCTAAGCATACAGTGCTAAAATGAGGCTTAAAAAAAAAGGGTTATAACCCTGCAGTGGTAGATAGACTGTGGAAGCTCACACCTTGCACAAAAGGCAATTATGTGCCGACCCCCAAAAGGAAAGTATAAGCATGGCGATATCAGAAGATTGGTAACGTATCAGAAAGGCAGTTTGGTGTATTGGAAGTGCCTTGTAACTGAAATGGTGGTTGTGTATTGTTATAAGAAAGGTATGTTATACCGGGTGATAACATTACACCAAAGCTAACTGTTGCCTTTCCAAGTGACTTGAAGATTTGTCAAGCATGTTCTTTATTTTGGGAAATCCTTGGCGCACGCGCACACACTCGCAGTCTGCGTTCCGTTCCGCTGCACCGCACGCGGCTTGCTCCGCCGATTACTTCACTCACTCAGTTCGTTCTTGCGCGCTCCCCGCATGCCGACCGCGCACACACGCCTTCCATGTTTTCCCTCCCCCCTCCTCCCCCCCCCACACACCGTTGCGTACCGTCCTGTGCCTGCTGCTCTACACAGTTGCCGACGGTCTCGTGCCTATGACTCTACGCCACCTGACGTCGGCCCGCTACACTTACAGTTTTCAACTGTCGCTTATTAAGTTTGGGCACTAAACACTTGCCCTTTTAATTGGGTGTAGTGCTGACAGGAGTGAACTTGTACTGCACTTAGTGTTAACACAGCTTGTCACATGACACTCTTTTTATTCCTGAAGGGCATAAACACTTATGCCTCTTTGAATAAAATGAAAACATTTTGTTTTCATCAGGGAGCAAAAGGGTATATTTTGTGCTCCAGTTTAATGTAATGCAATGCTTAAATGTGAAGTTTCTACCGTCGAAGCCAGCCACACATTATGAACACTTGACATATCTTTAGTGTGTTGCTACTTGGCTTCTGCACACCTCTCCTACATTGTATGATAATGGCGCGGTAACGTTGGCTGAAATGTGTTCCTTGTGACCATTAATTAAATCTGATACCCCACGTTATACATGGGGGCAATTACAGCAATGTGGTTATTGTCCAGCATGTGATGGATGTTCTGACATTGGGTGACTGCACGCTGAAAACATGTTGGAAATGTGTCTCATGAATGACAAATCAGTTTTGTGGAAAACCCACAAAGTGATTGAAGCTTTATTAAAGGGAAAAATTATTATGTATGCTTGCATTCAATGCCAGTGAGGCATTGGTACCAGGTTCCTCTTCAACTGTAAAGCTTTCCTTCCGAAACATCCAGGTGGGTTTCCTTCGTAGCTTTGGGATACTTTCTGGTGGGTGACAATTTTCCGCTTTCATGTGTTTTATGTAGTTGGCAATTTTGTGTTCATCATCATCATCATCAGCGGCAGCAGCAGCTTATTTTATGTCCACTGCGGGACTAAGGCCTCTCCCTGCAATCTCCAATTACCTACTCCTGTCCTGCGCCAACAGATTCCAACTAGGGCACGCGAATTTCCTGATTTCATCGCCCCACCTAGTCTTCCTGCAGTCCTCAGCTGCACTTCCCTTCTCTTGGCACCCATTCTATTACCCTAATGGTCTACCGGTTAACTAACCTGTGCATTACATGACCTGCCCAGCTCCATTTTTTTTCTCTTTATGCCAATTAGGTATCAGCCCTTTGCTCTCTGATCCAAACCACTCTCTTTCTATCTCTTAATGTTATGCCTAGAATTCGTTCCATTGCTCTTTATGTGGTTCTTAACTTGTTCTCGAGCTTCTTTGTCAGTCTCCAAGTTTCTGCGCCATGTTTCATCACTGGTGAAATGCACAGACTGTACACCTTCCTTTTTAATGATAATGGTAAGCTTCCAGTCAGGAACTGACAATGTCTGTCGTATGCGCTCCAACCCATTTTTCTTCTTATGTGAATTTCCTTCTTGTGATAAGGGTTCCCAATTAGTAATTGATCTAGGTAAACGTACTCCTTCACAGACTCTAGAGGCGGGCTGGCAATCCTGAACTCTTATTCTCTTGCCTGGCTATTCATGATTATCTTTGTCTTCTGCATATTAATCTTCAACCTCACTCTTACACTCTCTCTGTTAAGGTTCTCAATCATCTGTTGTAACTTGTCTCCAATGTTGCTGAACAGAACAATGCCATCTGCAAACCGAAGGTTGCTGAGGTATTCGCCATCAATCCTTGCACCTAAGCCTTCTCAGTTTAATAGTTTGAATACTTCTTCCAAGCACGCAGTGAAAAGCATTGGAGAGATTATGTCTCCTTGTGTGATCCCTTTATAGGTATCTTCGTACTTTTCTTGTGTAGAATTAAGGTAGCTGTGGAATCTTTGTAGATATTTTCCAAGATATTTCCGTAAGTGGCCTGTATTCCTTGATTACATACTAATGCCTCTATACTACTCGTATTTAAACACATTATGGTCTCACTTTTTCTATTACTGATCCCATACTTGAGCCGCAGTTCTTTTCAAAAGGTATCTGTTATCATCTCTATATTCCCATATTCCCGAGCAGTGATGTACTTTGCAGCTTGGATCTTGTTTTATTTATTTTTTTTATGCCAAGTACTGAGTGTTGAGTAATGCATTCTTCGTTTGGATGGGACCGACAGGAGCAGTTCGAGAAAGTCAACAAGGCATACGAGCTGCTCTCTGACAAGACTCAACGCTGCTTTGATGGGCCCGACCCGATCAACCTTCAGCTGCTGCTCAAGACACAGGCCATTCTCTTCAGCCGGCATGCTAAAGGTCTGTTTCCCCACATGGCAAGACGGCTTCTTAGAAAGCATCGGGCATATGTCCTACACCAGAGGTGGCCAAACATATATCCCGTGAGCCTCGAGGAAGAACTATTCCATTGAAGAGCCGTGCCAAGCAAGGGCATTGCATATTTTACCACCGTTGACTGTGCTTCCAATGTCTTTTGACAGTTCCCCATCTTTACTAAGAAACAGTCACTGACTGAGTTTCTAAAAATGGCTAATAACAAACATGTCATGAAGCATGTTTATCTGTAGCTCAGCAAGAAATTTAATGCAATATAAAGTGCACAAAATGCAAAAAAGAGCCTTATACAGTAGTACCTGGTAAAGTGGCCCTTACAGCCTGTCTGATTGGCTGTGATACACAGATCAACCCACAGAGAACCACACTTTGGCCCTCAATGTCCTACACATTCAGCTGTGTCCTGGAATGATCTTACCTACTGTAAGATTAACTGCAAATTAAATGTAGCAAGGACTAGACCATCCCTAGATTTTTTAGACAAATTTTACATCTAAGCTAAATTGTTTCAACATGCAGTACCTATGTATAGTTTACTGGATTGAACGGATTAGAATTCTCGAAATTTGTGGAAGCTAACAAGTCATGGTAGCCACCTGCTGCTCACTGTTAGCAAGCTTCAAATGGACATTGTCTGGCCTCGTGAGGTGCATGGCAGTTAATTCTTATTAACAGCTTCATAGATGACAGTCCAGAATGGCCGCCATGCTTCTGCAGTCGAACCTACCTATAACAGTATTCAAGCGCTAAGGATGTTCCATTGCTATAACCGATAATTGTTATAGCTGGGTTGCATAGAAAGAAAATGAGAGGTCCAACATCAAATATTTTAATTAGACAAAAAAAGAAGTACAGTCGAAGCCACTCATAAAGTTTGCAGATTTAACAATACTTCGATTCAACAATGAGCAGGCTCGGCACCATGAACATTTATGTGTGTTGTATCATAATATAAACCTGCCTACAATAAGGTTGGGTGTCTGTGCTGAAAGGAAAAAGGAAGCTAAACCCTGGAAAAAAAAAACGCGAGCCACCACATTGTGTACCTTGCGTGCTTCTCTCCTGTCTCCTTCCCATCCCTTTGACTTGTGTTTCGAAGATGTGCAAGGCAGATGCATGCGAGATTAGATGCAGCGAAGTCATGCAGGGCGGCGTACATGGCACACCATGTAGGTGTGGTGCAGCAGCTCTTGTTAAGAATCTTGATATCTTCTTGCGGGCAAGCATATCTGCCCCGTTTGTGAAATCGGCGTGATTAAGTCAGAGGCTGCAGGGCTGGGAGAGGGAAGCGAGCACTGGAGGAGGAGAGGAGGAGTGCGTGGCAGAGGGGGAAAAGGAAGGAGGCAGATCGTTGCGGAGAAGGAGGGTAGGTGTAGCTGTGCTGGTTTCACCTCCTCTGGCAATTTCTACGAACTCTGTGTGCTACGGATGTACCAGGTTCGTCTGGTAGTTGAGAGGCCGAGCACCGAGCAAGAAGGATGCAGCAACGCAAGTGTTTGCAGGCCTAGCGGGACTCAATCAACCCCGAAGTTGTCTGCAAAGCAGGGCAGGAGCTGAGCAAGGCCAGTAAAAGGTGTGGGCTAGGCGTGCCCAGGAGACTCCCTAGGAACGTGCTAGGTGGCTTGCCACAATGCAAACATTCTATACGCAATGCACAAAAAGGGGAAAGCACTCGTACGCTTTGCGCAACCCACGTTCACGAGGTAAAACGTGAGTATAATTTTCTTTTCGTCGCAGACACCCAGTAGCTAGGTTTAATTATTATATTCAATAATGTGGCATGGGAACATTGTAGTAAGCAGTTTATTTTACCATAGAACACGTATAAATATGGACGGTGCCATGTTTGCTCATTATTAGATCCGATATGTTGTTAAAACCGGTATTATGATAAATGGGCTCATCTTTATACCGCTTGCCATGCTACTATACCACCTGATAAAAGCTCAACAATGCACACACATGCACTGTTATTACCTAAAGTGCACAGCTTGCAAGAAGTGGTTCCGTATGTATATATGTTTTATGTGCTCTTCTAAATAGAGGGTAGTTTATGATTGTGTTCGAGCTGAAAGATGACACTCAACTTGTGTACTCCTGTCCTCGAGTGTTGTCTCTGCCCTGTTCTTCCTGAACATGACCCTTGTCTAAATTAGGTACACACTCACGTTTTTTTATCACTTCATATAAAATGGTGGCTGTGTGACTATGGCACTATGCTTTGCCACTGTCATCATTTACTATGGGACAGTTCACTATAATAGCTTCCCAGCCTATGCCTTTCTTTCACGTGTAGAAGGGCTTGTAAAATTATACAGTCGAACCCGACTATATCGAACCCGTTTACATCGAATTATTCCTTATATCAAACAATTTATGGACACGGTATAGTTACAATGAGTATATATAGCAAAAATTATGCATACATCGAACAAAACTAATAGCGACTCCCGATATATCGAACGTCAAGCGGCGGAAAGTGCCCCCGGAAGTTGGCTTTCCCTCGTGGTGAAGGGAAAACCCGGCGGCGCGGCTCCATCCAACCGCTCCCCCTATGCGACCGCGCTACCTCGGAGCCGCCGACACCTCCCTACAAAAAATGATCCTGGCCCGCCCGCCTGCAGCGCTTGCCCAGACAGCCAATCAGAGGCTCTTGTGCCCTCGTCATGCAAGTTGGCGAAAGTGCGAGTTGTCTCGCTGCTTATCTGATTCATTGTGTGCGCCTTCTCCCGCAGTGTTGCCGTGATGAAGCGTCAGAATTCGCCTTTCGTCGTGAAGCTCGAAATCATAAACCGGGTCGAATGCGGTGACAAGTCGGATGTCTCTGCAACGTACAAGATTCCGAGGTGCACTCTCGGCACGATCTTGAAGGGGGAAATTAGGGCTAAAGCGGCCTAACTCGCGACCCGGTGCCCGTAGTGCCCGTGGCGCCCGACGCGTATGCACGGCCGTGTACGAGTGGTTCATCCAAAATAGCTTCAGCCGTACCGACTTCCGCGTGCTCGGTGATGACTGTAAATTCTGATTAATGCGACGAAGCCGTTGTCGTTGTTGCCGAGGTTTGGAGCCAGCTGTCAGAATTTCCGGAAGCTGTTGACGAATCAACGGTGCGCGAGTTAGTGAGCGCAAATGATGGTGTCGCGACCACGGTAGAGCCCGGAAACGAAGACTACATTGCCGACATCGTGCCGAGCACAACTGAAAATGGGCACAACGAGGAAAGCAACGACCGTCTTTGGCCCACATCCTCCGAAGTGCGCTCGCACTAGTCCGGTGCTTCTGTGCGAAAGCGGAATGTTGCGGCCTCAGCTGCTCCGACTCCTTAGACAATTTGGGGAAGTGCGTGCCTCGCATGCAGCGAAATTGCCCAAGCAGAAGAAAATGCAGGACTAGTTTCATCAATGCAAGCTAGTTTCATCAATAAAGTGATTTTATAAATGGTATGTGCATTTATGACATCCAATTATTTAGCAGGCTTATATCGAATTATGCTCTGTATCGAACTGATAGGCGTTTTTTTGCGAGTTCGATATAGCCGGGTTCGACTGTACAGAAGTACAGAAGGGGAAAAGTATGGGCAGAAGGACAGAAGGCGAAAAGTATGGGAGCGTATTGGTACTGGCTGTATGTGGTTTTTAGCAGTGTGATCAAGTGGTCTTGTAGAAGCTGCAGGATCTTCCAGCTTCTATATTCTGATTAGTTTCTATTTGTGGAGCTTGTTTATCAGGGTTATTTGTCAAAGCTTTTGATCAATGTATTTCTTTCCTGGCTGTTGTAAAACTTTGCTGCATCTGGTAAAATGATGAAATATGCTTCATTAAAACTGGCACAAATTTTACTGAAGATGCATAAATCGGTAAGGGAAAGTCAAAATCTCTTCGTTATGACCACTAGCTTGTTATATGTGATATGCACCATCTGTTTTGGCACTATGCCTTGTTTGTGCATTACTTACTTAGCTGATGAAAAATGGAAGGGTAACTTGGAGCCAGGTTTTGTAACAATTCTTTTACAGGTCGATTCTTTTTGCCTTTTTTCACCAGCTCGTATGTATTGTATAGTGCTGGTTTTGCGTGATTTTGTCACCTGGGACAATTGTTATTGGCACACCACGCCACCGCATGTCGCTTAAAGGGGCCCTGAACCGCTTTTTATCGAAGTGGAGAAAGACATATGTAAGTGAAGATAGGCTATTTCAGAACCACTTTGCCACAAAAAGTACTTCAATGCGTTCAGCAGAAGCAGAGTTATCGGCAATCGAACACGGCCTCAGTTGCGCTCCCCTTCCTCCTCCAATGCCTTGCACTGCGAAGGCTATGGCAGAGACGTTACCGGGGCGCGCAGTTCAAATTTCCGATCTGGTGCCTATGTCACGCTAAACGTAAGCCAAACGCGACTGTCCTCGGAGAGCCGCAGTGCGCTTAGCCACTGGACTCGTGGCGGCACCTCGCGGCGGCCGCGGTGTAGCCGAGCGCAGCGACCAATAGCAGCCGCGTGTTGGAGTGTGCTTTATGACGAAATAAATCACATAGAAAAGAGCGAGGAGCATGGGGTTTTTGAAACGAGAGCGTTTGAGAAAAAGGTGACTTTGCGCTATGCTTGCGAGCTTCACGGACTGCGTAAGACAGCAAAACTTGGCTGATATGTTCACAAAAACGTAGGCTACCCGCGGACTATGTTATTTCACCAAGCTCGAGGGGTGGTTCAGGGCCCCTTTAAGCTGGGATTGGCCACCCAGCGTGATGAAGTAAAAAAAAAAAAGAAGCTTGAACAGTAATCATTACAATATGTAGTCCCTAAGGTTATTTGTCTGAGTTGGCATCACTGACTTGATGAAAAAAAAGATTGAGAGAAAAGAGAAAGCTGACCATGTTACTTGTTTCATTCCCAACAACCTGTGTGCAGAAAGAAGCACTCTTTTTCTGTGGCTGATACTTGGACTGGGCTTGGCTTCACAGTGCAATGTACATTGATGCACAGAGCTGGAGCCGTACAAGTATGCGGGCTATGGGCTGCTGCTGCGGTTAATGGAGTCGGAGCTTGACGACCCCCAACTGCGGAGCAAGGCCACACCCTTGCTGGGCGTGGCCATCGAGACCGCCTGGCACACGCTGAGCTGTTCGCCACTAAATGTTGAGGAGCTGCGCAGAGAAGGCGGTCTCCAGGTACTGTGAGCTTCTCGAGCAAAAACACCTGTGTTAACCTGTCGTGTCTGGGCCTGTCATGGTGGCCAAATGGCTACGGCATTGTGCCGCTAAGCACGAGGTCACAGGGTTGATACGTGGCTGCACCAGCTGCATTTGAATGATGGCAACATGCAAAAACTTTCGTGTACCGTGCTTTGGGTGGCTTCCACTATGATGTCCCTCATAACCTAGGGCACACTTTTGGGGTGGTGAATTCTGTAATTTAACTTCATTTTGCGTCGTCTAGATGGCGTTCCACGCACTATGCACATTTGTTGGGCTGGTGTATGCAAGCACTTGAGCTGTCATCAAGTTGTCGGCATACTGTACTTGTGCTGCAGTAGCGAGTGAGCTGAGTGTTTTGGGCATGTAAACCTGTTGGTGGTTGGCTCTAGGTCTTCTTTGTAGTACAGTCAAGTGCCTTCATTACGAAGTGCTTGGGTCCTTCAAAACCATTCGCTGTATAGGTCACTTCCTAGTAAAGGTTGCACACCGCATAGCTCGCAGTGGAACTGAGACAGAATTATTCCTTCATTATGCAGGTTATTTGAGCTTATTTCTTGTAGAGGTGCTCAACTGGTAACTTCATGTGTGTGCTTACTGGGAGGAGCAGAGAATGCTCATGCTGAAGCAGTTATTGCCAAACTGATTTCTCATAGTGTGACTTAAATGTTAACTGCAATAAAATTTTTGACTATGTCAATAGCCTTTTCTGATAAGTGCACATACCTAAAGAGCAGCCTCCACACAAAATTGTACATCTGAAACACCAGTGGATGCATCTAAAAAAGCTTGTGACAAAAAAAAAAAAAAAACGCTGGCTTTTTTGTTTGCCAGAAATGCCAGAACATTGAGAACCGGTGTCCAGTTCTGGAATGTACGTATCTGCTTACTACCAGGTGGCCATGTCGTCTGCTAAGGTGCTATTTAAGAGCATCAAATCCAAGAACTAGACAATTGCCAGCCCTATGGCATAGACAAGATTGCTTCAATAGTCTAAACCACTCACTTATATAAAGTTCTAGCCAACTTAAGCAAAGTAGAATTTCATTGCAGTTATCTGTTTTAAGTGCTGTCAATGTATGCTCAGTGACAAACAATGTATATTGCAAAGTAACGACACACACTATACACATAGGGAACATGACATGACCAACTACTGCATAACAAAATGTCACCTAGAAGGTATTGATGTGCATGACTGAGCAAAAATCTATTAAAAAGCTTTTCGTTCAGATGGTGTTGTAAAAAGTAATAAATTTTTTTTCCTTGCATAATAAACTGCCTGGTTTTAAGACATTTTTGTGGTTTATACCATGTCTGAAAAAACTGGTCGACAATCGTGCATTGATCTTTTGGTCATGACTTTACCTGCATAAAAAGAATTCTGCTGCCTTAATGTTCAAGCTTGAGTAGTTCTGGGTGGTACAAATTTTGGACAATACAAATATCTAATGGTGCTTCGTCAGACTTGTATAATTAAAGGCACTCTAACGGAAGGAAGTCGAGCTAGATTGAAAGATTTGGCTTCCATAATAATTTTTCATTTGTACCTTGAACAGATATATTGCTAGCTGAATATGGCAAGAATGAAAAACCTGAGTGGTGCCACTTGTTTTGGACTATGGTACCTCACATGTGCCATCAGCCCTGGCTGATTCACAGATAGCAGCAGAGGAGGAAGTCAGGAGGCAATTGCAGAAACTCGTCCATTTTGGCGCAGGCAGTTCAGATTGAGGAGTAGGCGTGGCACCTTTGGTGGCAATTGTGTATGCAACAATCGTAGGCGGGCAGGAAACGATGACCGACTTCTAGACAAATAATCTAACAGTCCAACTAGGCCTAATATTTTCCTTTAGTGGGACCCCTAAGATCCTACTGCACGTGGTTCTGACATGTGTCAAAGAGTTAAAAACGTGTCCCTCTTTCCCTTCGCAGCTGCTGGAGCGTGCACTGTCGTGCAGTGTGGAAATGTTGAGCCACAGCTCCCAGAAGGGTGCCCTGGAGGTGGAGGTGCTGATGCACACGGCGCACTGCCTGGGCGTGGCAGCACAGTTCCCAGCCTGCCGGCAGGCCCTGGCCACCATGCAAGGACTGTCCAGGGACCTCTGCCGAGGCTTGTACTTTGATGTGAGTGTTGGGCTTGCTCGTTTGCCGTGCTTTGTTCTGTGCTTAAAGCCTAAACAAACACTAAAGAGAAGATAAGTGTCTGGTGATATGAAAGGTGTAAAGGTCGGCCAGCCACTGTCCAGCCAGCTACTTTGCACTAGGGGAAGAGGAATAAAAAAAGGAACAAGATGGCTAACGATGACGATAGAAGGAAGATGCAAAACACATGACGGGTCAGTCTATTCATTGCCTAGAGTCCTTACTCGACTTTTTAGGAAGTCCAGAAATGCTTGAATAGCTTGGAAACTAGGCCTACAGTCATGCCAATTGTCCAATACAAAGTCCTCTAACAACAGTTGGCTGTTGAGGTGGGCAAGATCATTAGTCAACTGCTGTTGCTCTTCACATTTTGAAAGCAGTCACATAACAGATGCTTTGTGGATTCACACACATGGCACAGCTCAGTCTGGAGACTTGAGGCGTTGCATTAAGTGTACGCAACGATGCGTAAATGCGACTCCCAGCTTCATGCCGGCATGATCATCTAGCATGTTGTTCCATAGCACAAAAGATGAAACAGAACGTGAGACTAGACTGGCCTTGCTGCACTTCGTTTTTTTGGACTGTCTTCTTTTCTCATATGGGACATCGTGTCTGTTTTATACTGACTAAACCAAGTTCCTGTCTTGCATTGTCATCAACATATGTTAATCGTACTGCACAACAAAGGCCTTTCCCAAAGATATTTAGTTACCTATTTTGTGCTAGCCAAGCTCATCGCAAGCCTTCACATTTTCTAATTTAAGATACTTCCGACTTGTACAATGAAATCAGGCATCACTTGTAAAATGTGTGGATAGTGGGAACACACAGTAGAACCTCGTTGATACAATTTTGTTACGTGTGATTTCCTGGCGCCTAAGTTTGCGACCGAGAACACAAAAAATGTCCCAATGCAGTTACGCTTATACTTTACTGGTTGGTATGTTCCCGAAAAATACAATCTTTTGGCGCCAATGTTCAGTGGACTGCCATACTGCAATCGTATGGTATGTTTTCCGGCCGCTGGGTCCCATGTAAACAAGAAAAAGGCACTAAGCACGCGCAGTCGAGAATAGTAGCAGCCTGTCGCAGCAGCTTCTCTGAAATACTCACCTGCCCTTCTCATCTGAAAAGGCTGGTGTGAATTAAGTTCCTTATTGCAGTACCAGCAGATCTCCTCCTGGCTTAGTGCCCACCACATTCACAGCAATTGCCGCCAACCCTATTGCGATAAGCATCTTCCCTTATCTGTTTCACAGTGCGTGGATTGTAGTGCCGTTGGTAGCGGGTTGCACGCTTTCAATAGGCAATAACCTAAACGCTCTGCCATTCCCAGCTGCTAGCGGCGCAAAGGGGGCGTCGTGTATCTATCTGGCGGCATCATGGGCATCGTATTCTGGTGTTGCCCACCAGCTCAATTTTGTTTATGCAATTAAACCTTGCAATAACGAAATCAGCGAGGAACTAAAAAAATTCGCTTTCACAAGAATTTTGTTGTTGCGAAAAGAGACAGCACAGATGGGTAACGCATCGCAGAGTGAAACGATACTGTCAAAATTCCATTAGCCTATTCGAGAAGGCGGCAGCACAAAAAAGACATGGACGGAGATGCGATGACAAGGATGACCGCTCGTCTCATCTCCGTCCGTGTCTTTTTTGCACTGCCGCCTTTTCAAATATGTACCAACACGCCCAGTACGCCACATCAATCCGTTGCTTGCATTGCCGACAATTCAAAGTGCACCGCATTCGTTGGTCAGCAGGGGCAGCACTGCCATGGAGCAGTGTTCTTGGTCCATTGCTTTTGGAGATACGATCACTTTTGCAAGATTTCATGTGACTCGGCACCGGATGCAGAGAAACAGTGCTTCGCGCATGCAGCAGCATTTCTCCACCAAATGCTGTCACTCGTAGGCGCCGAAGTGTCCGGTGCTGAGTGCGAAAGTGATTGCATCTTGTACACCTGAAGGCAGTCAAACCAGACTACGGCCTCTTGGCGCACATCTACGTCTGGCATTGAATCCGCACAAAGTACCTGTCGGGTGGCACCAAAACCAGCGTACTTGAAGCAAAGAATACGTACGAGCGAATGCATATTCCTGGACAATGCGTAGTACCATAGTACAACGCATTGAACTACTAACTGAAATTTTGGTGCACCGAAGCAAAGAGTGCAATTCTATCTGTACATGTATTACACTTCAAAAAATACCAGTTTACCGGAGACATGATTGACACTAAAATGCTGGTAGCAACATCTTCTGATGCTTTGCCCAACAACGCATCAGACTATATGTGCATCTTCTGTGTATTGCTGTTTTCTTTGTGCTGCCATCCTAACGAATTTTTTGGATATGTTTGGTGCAGCACCTGTCGGAGCTGTGCCTGGCACTGGTGCGGTGCGTAGGTGCCTTGGCGGTGGAAGATGCGCTGCAGACGCGGCTGCTGGCAGCTGGCGCCCTCTTTCACCTTCTGTTGTCGGCCTTCCACTACGACTACACGCTGCGCGAGGGTGGTGTCGAGAGCGCTCTCGAGACCAACCAGCAGGTAGGGGGCCGCAGAACAGTTGCATGCTCATTTCGGGCAAGCAAATTGCCATAGTTTCCCAATTATGGTTGTGAGCACAAATACCACATAGACTCGTGTAAGGGTTGCACCCATGTGAGGGCCGCACCCCGAACTTGGCAGCCCAAAATTTGAAGAATTTCAACGCAGAAGCAATCGTGTTCGGTACCCCAATGCTGTTTGCACGCACCGGCGAATTGTCGTTCAGTGCGTACTTCTGTATGCTGCTACTATATGACGAGAGCTGCATGTTGACATTGGCTGATCACGACTGTTGGTACAGTCGTGATCAAAAGTTTGGGGACTAAATGTGCCACGTTTCTTTTTTTGTTTTTCTGCAGCCAAAGCATTTTGGCTGAAATAACAGTGCATACAATGTATTAAACCAATTCCAGACCGCGGAGCTATGCTTCAGTATATTTAAATTTCTTGCTGGTGCCGTGGTCCCCAAACTTTTGATTGCGACTGTACATTCAGGTATTCAAGGTGTGCACAAGTCAAGGTTTCACCGGCACCATTTTGAAAAAAAGGTTGGGTCCCGTGTAAGGGCTGCACCTCGCTGAAATTGTGGGAAAAAAAATTCACCGACAATTATGGTACTGCCTAATACGAAATTTGAGTGCAGCTCTATATGCGTTTCATTTTGCTATATGTTGGCTGGCACGGACAATTTCTCTTGTGCGGCATGTTGAAAACGGAGCAAAGTGCATCGCAACAGCCTCGCTGATTGGGAGAACACAAGAGGCAGCATGTGGATGATACATGGGTGTGATTGACAGCATCCGCCGCAGACAGACCTCCACTCATGCAGCGCTTTGTTTCCATATGTGGTATTAGTGGACGTGCTCGCCACATGCCTTATCAATGGCGTCATTGGTGAACAGACGATGAGCGCTACTCTGGCACCATCTTATAGAGATCGTCGCCGCAGAACACGTCTTGCATGGCACTACGCTTCCCTCCTCGCATTCTCTTCGCTATTGCCGCCTTTCATCCCCTGCTGCGCTCTGCGTTTTCTTTTTCATTCTTAGTTGTGCCCATTTGCTCGGTTATGCCGAGGTACACTGAGGGACACTGACGCTCAACACTGGAAAGGCCACCCAAGAGCTGTGCTCTAAACTTGCTACCCTTCCACAAATCTATACGGTATAGTGTAGATTCTTGACTTCAAGATTCCTTGACAGCTAGGAAGACACATTACGTTAGAACCTCAATACAGTTAAAAAGCTTGATATAACAAACTTCAAAATAAGGAAATTTTCTATATAACAAAAGTGTTTAACTTTTTACAACTTCTTGTCCATAGAACACCATGTATCTTGAGCCTTAATATAACGAAGTGTGTTTATGCATAATTTCAATATAGTAGACTTTCTTAAGTTCGACTCCGGTTAATTCGATTTTCCAGTTAATTCGATCCTGACCAAATGTCTCGGTTGATGCTCATGCATTTATTTCTGTCGGCCCAAACTTCCATTATTTTAACCTCAAAATTGGCCCTCGCCAGATAATTTGAACATGACTAGTTAGCTTCGCCGCAATACAATAGTGTTATGCAGTGAAGCATGAGAAATTTATTACAGTGAAGATTACCAGAGTGATTACCACTGTCACTGGACATAGTACGCATTTCCTAATTATACAGGTGTGCATGCATTATCTTTGGTCACGTCTTTGCTTGCTGAGCCGTAGTGTTCTCAGCGAGTGAGCTCATTGCAGCATCCCGCGGCAGCCCCAGTATCTACGCTACGTAGCAGACCGCAGCTACATGCAATTTTAATGTGTATGCGCAGTGTTTACTTTATGCAAGACAGGGCTGGAGTGTGCACTCCCGCTCATGTGCTCCAGCCTGGCCGTTCTACGGGGTTCGGACCAGCTTTGCCCTGCACCAGTTTGGCCAATGGATAGTAGCCACATCCAAGTTGAGCATTTTGCCTAGTAGCTCAATACAAAGCCAAATCTGCCAAGGTGTCTAGCCAGAAGCGGCCAGGACCGCGCGCGCGCTACCAAGTGTATGTGTGCTGTGGTCTTAAGTTTCACATGGTTCTAGGCTAGTTGAGTGTTCAAAACTAATAGAAGCCAGCGAGACCCAATGGCTATGACACTGTTAAGCAGTGTGGCCAAAGTTTCATTCCTGTGTAAACAGGCGCGGCTGAGCATTAGCAAACGATAGTTGGCAATAGTACAGTAGTCATTATCGGCAGATACGTAATTCCTATTGAAATTTGAAATGCAGATTGTCGTTTACTTTATCCTGTTTGTTAAACTGCGTCAATCAATATACACAGTAACAGTAGGAAGAAGCACGCCGATTCAAACACCCTTCTTTATTGATGTCACATATTGGCCAATAGTAGCCACATATGGGAAACTGCTATATGACAAAATATAGCAGCCAGAAAAGAGTGAGAAGCAGGCTTCTGGTAAAAAGAGTGTTTGAGAAAAAGGGGACTTCATACTCCACTTGCGAGCTCCACGCAGTGCACACAACTGAAAAACACGGCTGAGATATTCACACAGAAATGGAATTGCTGCACCTAGTTGCGCCATCTTGCATGAAACCGTCGAGCGAATTTCGAATGAAGTCGCAAAATTTAGCAGGATGTGCGAGTTCAGTGGCGGCCGCACATACATAGACATGCGTTGGCTAGCGCCTAGCCCTGCAATCCAAGCCTAAGCAATCCCAATCTGTTTCAGTGTCAGCGTCTTTGAAGTGTTGGTGTGTTTGGTGGCATAATCGCTACTAGGCTGCAAGAAAATGAAAACCATTTTGTGCTGTACAATGCATTACGTATGTTTTATATAAGTGTTAGGCGTTTGCATGTACATGGAACAGCTAAAGATGATTTGAACTGGTGCTCATTTCATGGGGCAGACGGGAAGGAAGGCTGTGCTGAATGAATAAGGTCTTACAGTTTGCTCACCATGTAGCTCATCAGTTTCGTTATACATTTTAGCACTCAATTTCGCACTCTGTTGGTAGATCTGCATTGATTAAAGGGACACTAAAGGTTACTACGAAGTCAAGTAAAGTGATAAAGCAATGCACTAGAACATCTAAGGCGTTAATATAATTGCGAACAGAGCTTTAGTAACCGAGAAATTGAGGTAAATGCATGACACGATTTGAGACACCCCAGCGACATTCCAGTACTAGCCCGATGACGAAGGCACTCCTCATCATAATTTGTCACTGGTACTCAACTACTCGTACTAAAAAGATAATTTCATTAGGTTATAAGATGGAAGAAAATGCTACTTGTCGATTCTGTTCGATTCTAAGAAAAATAACATTTGGACATTACCCTTCAGTAGTATGGGAGGTCGAAAGTGTATAGCGCACGCTTTGGAGTTTCAGTTGTTTCGTTATGGCATCGTGCTGCGCTGGTTCTGCTGGCTCGCGAAACTTGCATTTGGAACAAGCAGCGTGAATGCCACGTTCCATGTGATGTCGTGTGATGCGCGAACGGTCTGCGAAACTTGGCCAAGGGCAGTTGCAGCGGCGAATCCAACATTACTTATCACTGTGTGGCAACGAGTGAACCTCTCCATACGAAGTGGTTATGTGTCGTACCTTTGCCACAGCACATGGCAAAGAGCGGAAAATCGCATAGTCTGCTCGCTGCAGTTTCGTCCAAAGCATTACGAGTTCAACGCCGACTTACTGAAGTCGTGTGGAGTACCTTTCAAAGCAATGCTTTCCCGTAGCGCTGTTCCGTCGGTCTTGCCTGCATTCTCCGAAGCGCAACAATAACTGCAGGTCGAAGACAGGGCGGTGAGTGCAGCATTTGGTTTTCTTGAAGGAAAAGCTACAAATGTGCAAATATGTACAGCCATGACATACAGTTGCCGTCGTAGTGGTATGCAACCACGTCGGTAGCGTGAGCCCTCAGCAGCAGGTTACGTTCATCAGTGCTTAAATTGCTGAAGTTGAGCCCAGCATCGCGAGCCAATGTGTCGTTGTCAGGGTCGTCCATTGCAACGAGTGTCAAAGTTGGCCTCATAAAATAAAGAACCAGCTTATCGTCGTGCGCTTTCCCTTCCGCTAGCCACCATAGTTCCGCTATCGCGCTGCTGTCAGCTCTGTCTTGGATCTGTTTCTGGCCGCGCATTCGCGTTTTGCGCAGAAAAGCCATAGCGCCGTCTGCGGGCGCAGTTATACTCACCGACGGCACAATGTCACTATGAGACCATGACGTCACCACTGCTCGATTGAAGGGCGGGCAATTTGAACTGCGCTAGAGGTATGCGGACGCTTCAGAACGCATTTTCTCATAAAACAAGTCTCTTCTTCGCATGAAACAAACATTTCGAGGTTTCTGGGGTGGGTGTGACATTCTCCGTGGGTGTGACATTCTAAATCTATTTTGCACGTGCACCACGTCCAGTTACTACAATGATAGTATAGCACGCTGAAAGATGCTTTCATGAAACTTATTGGTCACAAATATCCAATGGCAAATGCAATCATCACTAACTTTTGCACTCAAGCTACACTATTTTCGGCACAGCTGCATCACGCAAAATTCGACTTTTGCTACCGCAGAAAGCAAGCCAAGGATATAACGTATTTTATTTAGTCAACCTTAGCGGCCAAATGGTGATCGTAATGAAACGTTGGGCAAAAATTTGAACCTCTGAAATTGCATTTAGAGCAATGATGTTCACGACCCAACTTGAGCAGAGTTCCACAATTTCAATAAACCATCGTTTAGCATACAAAATATTGCTTGCCAGTATACATTGGCTTCATGGTGCCTGTCGTAGAACCACGAATAAGCCCGAATAATCGAGCTTATTCAATATATCGGTCGATGAAACGGATTGTAAAGCCAGTCAGCATTTTTATCCCTTTATTGTGTTCAAATATCTTAGAAATTGCCTTCTCGGCAAGCAATGCAAAATACTGGCAAACATGCAATGACCAGTATATCGCTTCACATTTATTCTGCCATATTCTGCTATCTTAACTGAAGGTCGCCAAGACTTAAAAATTACTCCAGGGCACTACGCAAACAGCATTCACTGTACCTTGATGGGGGCTGTTCATGGCGGCCACTGTGAATATTTCTCATTCATTGTGCATGAATATGTCTAATTAGCTAAATTTATAAATTTACCTACTCAATGATACGTCAACAAAAAGGTTGTGAATGATGTTGAGAAATGACTGATAACAGCATTTAAAGACCTTTTAACAAAAAGAAAGCCTCTGAAATAAATGTAAAAAAAAGAAAACTTTGCTTTGACCAGGACAATGCTTCTGCGCACCAAAGATTGCATCAATCTTTACGCAAACATCATCAAATATGGGCACTGGGAACGAGCGCCTAGGCTTTTTTCTGAATGCATCAGCAGTTTCTGGCACGCACCTTGGGTCCTTATCAAACGTGAGGTTGTGCGATCTTGTAATGGTTCGCTCTCCGAGCTATTGCAAGACTGTGACCCAGGTTTGCACATTCATAATATACACAATGTATACTAGCTGACATTTACGTCTGAGGCCACTTTGATTACTGGTGTGAGGAAGCGTTGTTACGTGGAATTAAAAAAAAAATTGCTGGCTTTCTGTTGCCTTTCTTTTTTTCTTTTTGTTTTCTTTTTCGGGAAAAAAAGGACCACACAAGGCCTAGGTTGCTATATACAGTGGAACCCCGTTCATACGTTTTTCACCGGACCGGGGGAAAAAAACGTAACAGCCGGGAAAACGCAACCATGAGGAAAGCTCCGAAAATGAATGAAAAAAGTGCAGCTTCAGCTATCGACAACTTATTTCCACAGAGTGTACTTAGAACTTAAAAAAAGTCTAGAATGGTGGCTTGCCGTTTCTTTCGCTCGCTAGAAATCACCACACGTTTCTCAATAGCCTGGAAGGCCGCATTGCTGTCAGCGTCGCTGTGAGGTGCGACGTACCTGCGGAGGAGGTCCAGAGCCGCGACGGCTGCTCCAAAGCTAGGATTTGGCAACTCCCCGGCATCATGCGGCTCGTGCTCCTCATCGTCACCGCGCCACGGCAATAGCAATGGACGAAAGAATATCTGCGGGAAATTTTGCCCTCCTTGGCGTAATCATGCTAACGTGCTAACGATTGTTTAGTATTGCTGCAGAGCGCGCGCGTCCGAGTGGCCTGGTTGCGCGCGGCGCGGCATGGTTTCGCGAAAAATGTAAACAAGACAGGAGAGCTGGCCCGATATGCGGAGCAACGCCAAATTCCGGCTTCACTTTAGCTTCACAAAGAGCGACGTCAAAGCCTCTCCCGAGTTTCCTTCCTCAGTGAGTTGACCCGTCCAAAAACCATGCAGTGACCGTAATCACAGTAATGATAGTGAGAGCATTTTTCACGAATGGCCACTTAGTGGCGGCTTCTCGAACTGGCGTGCGGCTTCTTGCAGCCAGTTCCATAGCCAAGCCCGGCCAAAACTCGTCAAAAGTCAAAATGGCGGTTGCAGCGCGTTGCCTACTTTAGCCCAGGTGGGTTCGGGGCGCTACGTTGCGACGTATCATGCGGGAACGTTTTCACAGCTACTACGTAACAGCGGCGTTCCTTATACATTGGACCCTATGGAAGCTATGCCAGGACCGGATGAAAACGACGTAGCAGCCGGGAAAATGCAGCAGTGAGGAACGTAACAGCGGGGTTCTACTGTACGCTGTTATCGGTCAGTTCCCGGTGTATTCCACAACCTTTGCATAGGCACCTTATTGAATAAGTAATGCAATAAATGTTAGCTCATTTAAACATAAATATTAGTTGCTTGTTCACAATGGGAAAAAAAAAAGCTCAACTAGCATCATAGGCCTATCAACATAGAATGGGTGCTGTTTGCAGAAAGCCGCCAGTTATATTTTTCTTGGTTACATTTAGTTGACACATCCCGTATGTAGTTTAATGGTGGTTCCTGAGGAACCCGTAGGTGGTTTCCTTTGTAGCTTCATGCTATTGTCGCGTGAATTACAATTTTTCCCTGCCATGAATTTTCCTCACCCAGTGGGCTGACGCAGAACTGATTTGCTGCGACCTAATGGTGTTCTGCAAAGCCAAATAAAGAATGCGTGTTCTTCATTCATCTGTGTTTCACTCATCTTAGACTTTACAAAGCTGTTCCAAGATGTGTATTTACTGCTTTGAAACGGGCAATTCATGCTCCAAACCTGCTCCGAAGTGCCAAAGTTGCTGCTCCCAGAGCTGCTCCAAAACTTCCTTGGCCACTTCCATCCTTGTTCACAGTAGCATATGCTATCTCCGAACGGTGTTTTTTCACCAAGCCCGGTGGGTGGTTCAGGACTCCTTTAAAGCGAGAGGCAGATGAAGCATTCACTTCTCGCTGCTGGCAATTTTCATAATAGCATCGTCCCATTGCGGGCTACGCTATCAGCTGTAGGGGCGGAGTGTTTACGAAAGCATAGCTCGCTTTGCCTTGTACTGCTGATGTGAAAATATTGTCGACACAACGTGAAACCATCTTTTGTAACCGACCATCAAACTTAACAAGCAAATTTTTTTTAGTTTGAATTAGCTTTTTTTGATTGCCCGATAATTTGAAAAATTTGGCAGCCCCTTCCATTTGAAAAAAATTCATCAGCGACTGTGCATGTCTGCATAAAAGGTTGAATTTCAATATAACGAAGCAAATTGCCAATTTTACGGACTTCATTATATCGAGGTTTAACTGTGATGGGTATAATGAGGTAATTTCAGTTCCCCCATCTATTTCGTTATAACGAGGTTGAACTGTTAAACGAGTCGTGTGATGGCAGTTTATTGTGAATGAAGGAGCTGTATGGATCCTGAAATTTGTTTTTTGACATAGGTTGCTGATAATCTGTTTTACCAATAATCATGTTGACCTTCTCTCTTCACCTGCCATGGTGGCCCAGTGGCTATGGTGTTCTACTTTTGGGCTTGAGGTCACGGGTGTGATACCGGCCGCGGCAGCTGCATTTCAATATGTGCAAAATGCAAAAGCGCTTTTGTATACCGTGCATTGGGCTCACATTGAAGAACCCCAAGGGGTCAAAATTAATCCATATCCTCTCACTGCGGCATGCCTCATAATCAGATGCTGCCTCTTCTTTCCCCCAACTCATGTAAGAAGTTGCCCATCAGCTGGCTGTAGAGAGCAGTGGCTAATTTTGAACAACGAGTGTGTACAGATAATGAAGTATTAGTGTGTTTTGGCTTTGGTTACTGACTGGTTTTATTGGCAATCCAGCTCCCTTTATGCCTACTTCTTTCCTTTTTATCACTTGCTTTTGCCCCGTCTCCCTCTACTCGTGCAGGAAGTGGCCAATCGGCTGGCTGAAGAGAGCATTGGTGCGTGTGCACGACTAGCTGGCCTAGACGAGGCATGTCCACCCAATGCTGCCGCTCGCACGGCCCTGTCTGCACTGCTGACTCCATACCTGGCCAGAAAGCTGGGCGTGCTTCCAGCGCCTGAACTTCTGCGAATCTTGACGGCCAACACGGAGAACCCTTACCTGCTCTGGGACAATGCCACCCGCGCCGAGCTCCGAGAGTACCTGCGTGAGCAGCAGCGCTCGGTCGTGCGATCGGTAGGTGCAGCAGGCACAGTCTTGCTCAATAGGTGGTGTCTACGCACTATGTCGCTAGGCGTTGTCGATTGCGCCTCTCGCTTCTCGAGTGTTCCAGTACCCACTTGTGCATGTCATTTCCGTGGTGTGCAAATGCCAGTGGGTTGTTTCTGGCTTCACTTGTGCCTAGTCATAGCTCTGATGCTGGAAATTGAGTCACGGTTGTAAATGACCTCTTCGAAAAAAATTACCTTTGTTTTGCTTTTAGGGTTGGGTGTGTCAGCAGCCTGCCAAAAACTGGTTCAATGAGCTGGCTGAAACAAAGAAAATAGGAAAGAGTGCGGCAGGACTGTGCTACCTTTGGCATGCATGAATGAGTGTCAGTCACTATATTCGGACACACATACTATTGGCGTCAAATGAAGTGTGAACAGCAGAGCGTATGACCTAAGCATAACTGAAGGTATAGTGCGTGCCGTCCAGTAATCACCTTTGACAGGCGCACACATCTGGTTTGACTGCACTGCCTGATTATGCCCTCCCTATACTGCGATATTTTTGCTTGTGTTCTGGTCTTCTTTTATGTGAAAGTGAGGAAAGATGACGGTGCAGTAATGATGACGGCGCAAACTGTACCACACGCACCGCTGTTTGTGTTTCATTTGACACTAATAGCACATACGGTTTCACTGCACAAGGTGAAAATACTCTTCCTATACTGCAATATTCTAGCTTCTGTATTTTTTCATATTTCTTTTCTCTCCTAAACAGAGGAGAACCAGAACAGAAACAAAAATATTGTAGTATAGGAGGAGCATCTTCGTGCAGTGCGGTCAAACCGGATGTGTGTGCCTGCCAATGCTGATGACTGGATGGCATATGCTTAGGCCACACGCTCCACTGTTCGCATTTAATTTTACCCCTATAGTACATGAGGGCAGGCTTTTTCTGTGGCAGCAGCAGTGAGCTAAAGAAATGAGGCCTACATGTCCTGTCTACCCATCTATGGGCATAAATTAGAACAGCTGTACTGTCGTAGCCGTATGACGATTGCTCCTCAGAGTCGAAGTTGCGCTGAGCAATGCCAAAGGAAAAACCATAGGTGTAGTGTGTTGGGAAGGAGGTGCAGGGCGAGAGAGAGGCGCAGAATGTATAAGTTGGGGCTGAGTTTTTTCATTCGTAATTGCAGGATGCGTGCATGCTAGAGAAGGTTGCTCAAAGAGTTGTTGAAATTGCAAAAGATTGGGGAGGATTGCATGACATTTGCACAAATATTGCATAGCATTTTGGAGACTACTTTTCTGTCTGCTGGTGCATTAAATAAATCCAAGCACTGGAGAGAATTGTTGGAGTCGGGGGGTTCTTTTTCTTGCGGAGTTTGTGAATAGGGATATGACAATTATTCAAACGTGAACATTGCTTAATGCAACTGTAATCATGGGATTAAAATGTGGTCCTTTCTTGTGCAGGTGTGGGTCACAGTAAGTCAATAACCAGATCATCTGTCAATCTGTTCTAAACCCCTCAGAAGCGTGATAAGCTGTTATGCCCAGTGCCTCCCAGTAAAATTTGATCTTATTTTTGCAGGGCGAGTGCGACGAGTCATATGGTGCCAACTTCGTGTACAGTGCCCACAAGGAGGAGCTGGTAGTGGGCGAGATATTTGTGCGCATCTATAATGAGCAGCCCACCTTCCCTCTCGAGGTAAGGCATGAACCCTACCGGGCGATGCTTTGTTGTTGATAAAGAACTTCTTCCTGGTTGCTTTGCTGCTTGAAGTGCAAGCTCATTTCAGTGCTTAGGAACATATGTTTGCCTTGTGGAATTGGCTTAATTTCAGGATTACGAGAGCACTGTGCCAGAAAAAGTTATGCAGCAGATACAACAAGTTGCAATCTATATACAGCGAAGCTTTGTTTAGAGTAGAAATATGAGTTTATGTTTATTGGATATCCACACAACGTGAAACGGAAGCCTTTACTCAGGCATTGTAGAGGCCAAAGCAATGCCGCCTTGGAAGTGCGGTGGCGAGCGCCATCTGATCGTGCTGCAAGAAACCCAGCAGCGATGTAGCACGCATCCTCTACTCGGATTGGTTGGTCTATTCAACTAGAGAACAGCTACGCCACAGCACCCACGGTTATGAAAACCAGACAAGTTTCGCAAAAACAGCTTCAATTTTAAAACAAGTACTGTAAAAACTTGCATATAATACGAAAGCGCATATATTGCGAAGTGACATTTTTGGGACGCAAAATGGAAAAAGAAGATTTATCCGCGTATGATATGAATTAGCAAAGCTAGAGGAAAACATTTATTTAAATTGCACTCGGCACTTCAATCGCTCTCCTCCTTGGCGGCGCTCTCTTCGGATAGTTCCTTGTCAGACATATCTTCCCAGAGGTACTGATCCTCTGTGCCATCGAGCGCTTTTGAGATGCTGCACTTGAATGCGCGACGGACAAGGTCCTCTGGTATGCTGGCCCATGCGTCCACAATCCACTTGCATAGCGTGGCTGGTGAAGCCCGCTTCAGCCACACAGCAATAACAAAACCAAGCCGTGGCCACATTACCCGCCGTGGTTGCTCAGTGGCTATGGTGTTGGGCTACTGAGCACGAGGTCGCGGGATCGAATCCCTGCCACGGCGGCCGCATTCCGATGGGGGCGGAATGCGAAAACACCCGTGTGCTTAGATTTAGGTGCACGTTAAAGAACCCCAGGTAGTCGAAATTTCCGGAGTCCTCCACTACGGCGTGCCTCATAATCAGAAAGTGGTTTTGGCACGTAAAACCCCATAATTTAATTTTTAAGCCTTAGCCACGCAGCAATATTGAAGTCAAGTCATAGCCACACAGCAATAGCGAAACCAAAACTTCTAGCCCAAATTTCTGACTGAAATTTTTGTTTGGATCCGCATATATAGTACGAAGCTAAAATTTGGGACGCTAATAAGAGGAAAAAACCCTCGTATTATGCCCGGATTTTCATGGTAAGTCCGAGCCATGTTCGCACACTGAAATCTAGTTTTATGGTTAAACTCTCTTTCTTGCCACAAAAGTGCGTGTCAGTCGTAGTGTTAACAATGGCAGATGTCAATTACAGTTACTATATAACTGTGACTATTTATTGTAAACATAAGTACAGCACAATACAAGAAACCATAATATCAGTGATCACACTGGTTGTGTGGCCACTGATATTATTAGTTCTTTTTGTTTTTCTTGCACTCACTACTGTAGTTTGTCAAGTATTTCCTTCAAGCTTTGACCTGTGTCAGTGCATTTCAATCTGTGTGTCATGGAGCCAGTTGTTACATTTCTGGCGTGATTGTAGGCAAGTTTCCCCATGTTCAAAGTTTATTTTAACTGCAAATTGTCAAAGTTAATTTGCTGACGCCTCAACTATGGTATCTTTCATGCTCCTCTGTTGCTTTTTCTGGACATTAAATCCCATGAATCATTCAGCGAGGTAATCGTTACAGTCTGTCATAAGGCACTGAGACAAACTTTCCATTTTCTTTCCTTTCTATGATGGCTGTTATGCACTTTTGTTTCCACTTTAAATGCTTGCCTTGGAAGTTATTGGTATCACCAGATGCTAGAAAAAGAGTTTCCGTGAAAGCTGTTCTGCTTGTTGCACAGGTGCACTGTTTATGCAAAGATCGCACAGACTAATCGAAAGGTAGCAATAACATCATCACAGGCTTACTACAAGACACACAGGATCCATGAGGGACCGAAAATGTGCCACAGCTATCACTGCTGCTGTACAGTCGAACCCGACTATATCGAACCTGTTTACGTCGAATTACCGTATTTACACGATTGTAAGTCGACTCGAATGTAAGTCGACCCCCCCATATCGCGTGACCGAAAAAAAAAAAAAATAAGAGTGCATACCCGAGGGCGCATTCGATAACGAAAATTTATTAGTAGCTGACATGGTCACTGGACTACTCGTCTTCACTAGTGCTGCCATCGTCATCGTTGCTGCGGTCCCACAGCGCGTCGTGGTCCAGCGAAATTTCAAATTTGGCAAACATCTTGCAGAACAGCAGCCCACGCCAAATGCACCTAACCACACGCAGCCGTCAGGGAGGCTCTTTTGACAGGTCCGGTTAGCGTAATTTCGCAGTCTTCTGCCGCCAGCCACTCGTTGTACTCACGGCGGAGCAGAACCTTAAAATTAAGGCGAAGGTCCGGGCTTGTTTCATGACCACGTCGCACTTCACTGGCAGGGACCGATCACGCATTTCAGCGACGTACGCCGTGAGCTTAGCATACAGCTCCGGAAAGCGTCCAGACTTCGGCACGTGGGAAATTTCTCACTTGCCGTCACAGGTGAAAATTTCGCTTCGCTGCAGTCGCCACTCTCGCACCACCCGTTTAGAAACATCGAAATTGCGGCCCGCTGCGCAGCGATTTGTTTCTTCGGCGTAAAGGATGGCAGCCCTCTTGAACGCTGCTGTGAACGAGTCCCGAACGATTAGTGGGCCTGGAGCACTCATGACTACTGGGGAAGCATAGAAGTAGCACGTAGCCGGCAGTCAAGTGGAACGCGTCTAGCCTTTTAACAGAAAAGAGAAACCCGCAAGCGCTGTCTGCTCTTCCATGAACTACCGATGCTCCCCGCAAGCGCCGCCGTTCTGAGGGTGCCGACGCAAATGGGAACAGCGGCGCTTCCATCAACTATCGACACCCCCTCACCCATCATTGTTGCATGCACTGTAAAACTCTCAAAAATGTTGAAAAACCCTTCCGAAAAGCGAACAAACACGCGGGATAGCGAAAAGATACGGGTAGGGCCATAGAGGAACCATAAAATTGTAACTACATTGTAGCTCCCGTTGGTATCGTTTTTTTTGGCGGCGCCATGTTTTGGTTTCGATTGTAAGTCGACCCCCCAACTTCAGACTTTCAAATTTAAAAAAAGGGGTTGACTTACAATCGTGTAAATACGGTATTCTATATATCGAACAATTTCTGGGCACGGTATAGTTACAATGAGTATATATAGCAAAAATTACGTTTACATCGAACAAAAATAGCAGCGACTTCCGATGTATCGAACGTCGAGCGGCGGAAAAGTGCCCCCAGAAGTTGGCTTTCCCTCGTGGTTGTGGGGAAACCGGACGGCGTGGCTTCATCCAACCGCTTTCCCTACCATGACCGCGCTGCTTCGGACGAGCCGTCGACACCCCCCTGCAAAAATGAGGCTGGCCCGCCCGCAGCGCCTGCTCAGACAGCCAATCAGAGGCTCTTGTGCCCTCGTCATGCAAAATGGCGAAAGTGCGAGTTGTCTCGGTGCTTTTCTGGTCCATTGTATGTGTGCCTTGTGGGCCTTCTCCCGCAGTGTTGCCGTGATGAAGTGGCAGAATTTGCCTTTTGTCATGAAGCTCGAAATCGTAAATCGGGTCGAACGCGGTGCGAAGTCGAATGTGTCCTCTCAGCGTGAATGATTCCGAAGAACAGTCTCAGGGCGATCTTGAAGAATAAGGGGGAAATTAGGGCTAAAGCGGCCAAACTCTCGCCCCGGTGCCCGTGGCGCCCGACGCGTATGCACGGCCGTGTACGAGTAGTTCATCCGAAATTGCTTCAGCCGTGCTGGCTTCCGCGTGCTTGGTGATGACTGTAAATACAGATGAATGCGACGCAGCCGTTGCTGGTGTTGCCGAAACTTGGAGCGAGCTGTCAGAATTTCCGGAAGCTGTTGACGAATCA
This sequence comes from Dermacentor albipictus, assembly GCF_038994185.2. Taxonomy (NCBI): domain Eukaryota; kingdom Metazoa; phylum Arthropoda; class Arachnida; order Ixodida; family Ixodidae; genus Dermacentor; species Dermacentor albipictus. Next base: position 81,599,902 of record NC_091825.1, on the reverse strand, counting down.
ACAGTGGATGAGTTTGTGAGTGCAAATGATGGTGTCGCGACCACGGGAGAGCCTGAAAACGAAGTCTACACTGCCGACATCGTACCGAGCACAAGTGATAGTGGGCACAATGAGGAAAGCAACGACGGTCCTTGGCCCACATCCTCCAAAGTGATTGTTGCGCTCGCACTAGTCCGGTGCTTCTGCGCGAATGCGGAAGGTTGCGGCCTCAGCTGCTCCCGACTCCTTAGACAATGTGGAGAAGTGCGTGCGTCGCAGGCAGCGAAATTGCTCAAGCAGAAAGAAATGCAGGACTATTTCATGCGAAACTAAGCTAGTTTCATCAATAAAGTGATTTTATAAATGGTACGTGGTTTTACGACATCCAATTATTCAGCAGGCTTATATCGAATTATGCTCTATATCGAACTGATAGGCGTTCTTTTGCGAGTTCGATATAGTCGGGTTTGACTGTATTAAGGATTCATGATGGATTATGGTGATTTTTCAGGTGCTGCTAATGAGTCACTCTTAGTCACTGTGTACTGGTGGGTTTATATGGGCATATCTCTTTCGATCTTGTACTTTGAATCAGTAATTGCTCTCTGCTGTAACTTTCTGCATGTTGCAGTAAGATGCCATTTTTAACTCCTTGTGATGTCCGCTTTCTTTCCTGTAACTGTCATTATGGAACGTTTACAGATGTGATCCCTGTTGCCGGTCCGGTGTGCAGAATTGGGGGCAGTCATCTAGAATTAATCATTGTCTTGCAGAACCCACGCCAGTTTGCCCTGGACCTGTTGGACTTTGTGGGGTCTCAGGCGCAGTACCTGCACTCAGCCCGCTCACTGGATGATAACAACACTGGTACAGCGAGCGGCGGCACCCAGCGGGTGGCACAGACGGAACAAGCCCTCCAGGCCTTACACAATGTGCTCCGCAACAATCCTGGTCAGTGTGCACACATATTAAAGGAATTGTCCATAAATTTAGGCTGGACTTTGTTCCGCGAGTATTCCACACAGCAACAAAAAAAGAACAGCCAAGGAACTTAAAACAGGTTACAGAAGTACAACTCTTAACATTACACGCATCACATCACCAACAGGTTATGTAACTGAAAAATACAGAACACAATAGTCAGTGATGCAATTGACCTCAAATAGACACAGCAGTGTCAGTTCGGGACGTGAATGTAAACATTGATTGAAATAAGCTAGGAATTTGACAACAAAAATTGTAACCTTGTTGGCACATGTTAATTTGGAAGTACAGGCCATATCAAGAATTTTAGGGCAACAGTTCAGGAATTCTGGTCCATGATAATAGAGTGCATTCTATATACAGTAGAACCTCATTGATAGATTCCTGTTACATACGTTTTCCCAGCACATACGCTCACAATCGAGAAGACCAAAAATGGCCCAATAGAGTTATGCTCATCTTTTACCGGTTCATGCGTTCCCGAAAAACACAATTTTTCGACACCAACATTCAGTACGTCACCAAAGTGCGATCGTGTGATACGTTTTCCGGCCACTAAATCTCATGCAAACAAGAAATCGCACAATGTACACACAATCGAGAACAGTATGTAGCTTCCCGCCGCAGCAGCTTCACCACAATTCTCGCCCACCTGTGTAACATGGAAACGCCGGTGCGCATTCACTTTCTAATTTCGCTACCAGCAAATACCCGTGGTCGTTGCATGCGGCATTCACAGCTATCACCGCCAGTCCTATTGCAATAAGTATCTTCACCTATCTGTTCCACAGCGCTTGGTGCCGTTGGAAGCACAGCGTATGCTTTTAATAGGCAATAAGTGAAATGCATCGCCATTCACTGTTGCAGACTGTGATCGTATACATTTTCCAGCTGCTAGATCCCATGTGAACAAGAAAAGGCGTGTTCCAGAACTCTACGTAGCTGCCATCTGCAGCAGCTTTACCGCAATACTCAGTCACCCGTCTCACATGAAAATGCCGGCGCGCACTCAGTTTCTCATTTTGGTATCGGCCAACCTTTTGCAGGCTCGTCGCATGCGTTATTCACCGCTGTCACTGCCAATCCTATCGCAATATGCATCTCCGCCTCTTTGTTTCATAGTGCGTGTTGCCATTGGAAATGTAGTGCACACCTTTAATAACCGAAACCCGACACCGTTCCTTATGCAGACTGCGATTGTATAGGTTTTCCGGCTGCTAGATCCCATGTGAACAAGAAAGGACATGATCCAGAACAGTATATAGCCATCCATTTCACGTGAAAACGACGGTGTGCAGTTTCTTATTCCGGTAAGAGCAAATCTCCACCCAGGTTGTTGCACGCCGCATTCACAGCTATCGCCATCAAACCTATTATGAAAAGCATCTTCACTTATCTGTTTTGCAGCATGTGGTGCATAGTGCCATTGGTAGCGTACTGTATGCTTTTAGTAGGCGATAATCCTTAGACCATATTCACGCTATCAATCAGGTCATAGAGAAATGTGTGGAATATAACCAACGTTTATGTATAGCTTTCACCGATTACGAGAAAGCGTTTGATTCAATCGAAACCTCGGCAGTCATGGGGGCATTACGGGTGTAGATGCGCCGTATGTAAAAATACTGAAAGATACCTATAGTGGCTCCACAGCCCCCGTTGTCTTCCATAAAGAAAGCAACAAAATACCAATAAAGAAAGGCATCAGGCAGGGAGATATGATCTCTCCAATGCTATTCACAGCGTGTTTACAGCAGGTATTCAGAGACCTGGATTGGGAAGAATTAAGGATAAGAGTTAATGGAGAATACCTTAGTAACTTGCGATTCGCTGATGATATTGCCTTGCTTAGTAACTCGTCAGAAGAATAATAATGGGCTGGGGTGCGTTTGGCAGGCATTCTCTGATCATGAACAGCAGGTTGCCATTATCCCTCAAGAGAAAAGTGTGTAACAGCTGTGTCCTACCAGTATTCAAGTGCGAGGCAGAAACCTGGAGGCTTACGAAAAGGGTTCTACTTAAATTGAGGACGACGCAACAAGCTATGGAAAGAAGATTGATGGGTGTAACGTTAAGGGATAAGAAAAGAGCAGGTTTGGTGAGGGAACAAACGCAAGTTAATGACATCTTAGTTTAAATCAAGAAAAAGAAATGGGCATGGGCAGGACATGTAATGAGGAGGGAAGATAACCGATGGTCATTAAGGGTTATGGACTGGATTCCAAGTGAAGGGAAGCGTAGCAGGGGGCGGCAGAAAGTTAGATGGGCGGATGAAATTAAGAAGTTTGCAGGGACAACATGGCCACAATTAGTACATGACCGGGGTAGTTGGAGAAGCATGGGAGAGGCCTTTGCCCTGAAGTGGGCGTAACCAGGCTGATGATGGTGATGATGAATCCAAGTACGTCGGTGTTCCCTGCTTCAGATGGAAGGATGTGGGCATCATGTTTCGCTTTGACGGCATCTGATGTTGCCCACCAGCTTGATTTCGTTTCGGTTTCCCGTCGACCTCTTAATACGCCACGCAATAGGAAAACAACAAAATGCACCTCAGGCCACTGGAGCACCACACCACCAGCTCGACATGCATCAGCGTCTCATGCCGCGACAATCCGTGAGATGCTTCGCGTAATGTGGATGTCAACAATAGTTGAGTGTGTTGAAATTTTTTAGTTCCTTTGGATCGTATATTTTTATGTTTAGTACGTCTTTTCTCGCATTTTTTTAGAAATTTTTCTTACACAGAAAGGGGTCACAGAATTTTCAGAATTATCGGGCAATCGAAAAAACAAATTTGAATGAGAAAACAATTCACTTTGATAAATTTGGTAGTAGACGAAGAATGATACGGTTTCAAGCCACATACGTCAACAACATCTTCTCAGTGCTACGAATTAAGCGAAGCCAGCCACGCTTTTTCGTGCATTCCACCCCCGGGGCTGAGAGTGTAGCCCGTACAGGGACGACACTATCGGGAAAAGCACCGATGGCAGGGAGCGAATGTTTCGTCTGCCTCTCTCTCCAACTGGCCACCGAAACTCGAGAGAGATTAGAGTACGCAACCTCCAGTATTAAACCACGGTACGACAGTTTACATGGTGCCACGCCAACTCGGCACGCCCACTCTTTTCACACAGCAGATCACCTCTAAAGCACGGTGTGAGGCTGCATATGCGCGCAGCTGCGCTTACAACCATGCACAGCCACGGCCAAGACAAGCACCAAAAATCAACATGTGCGCCAACTTACACCCCGCCCCCTCCCTTCTCCACCCCCTTGCACGCACTTGATTGCGTTACTGCGAACTTGCTCCCCTCCCCCTCTTTCCCTTTGCTTGTGCAGGAAAGCGGCACTCGTGAAGCCACCATCTTTCTTGTCTCACCCTGGCAGACTTTCACTCGCACATAAAGCACACAGTGCGCAAGGTGTCATAGGATCTTATCGCACTTGTACTTTATACGGAACGTGATGCGGCTATACTTCAGCGGTCGCTCTTGTCGGGCCGCACATGACTTGAAAGGCATGTTTGTAAGGAGCCGCTTGTAATTCAATCACGAGACAGGAAGTTTCCATTTATTGTCCTGGCATATCTTTAAAGTGGCAGTGAAATTTCGTTATATTGAAATTGCATACAAATACACTTTGTTATATTGAAGTTCTAAATACGTGGTGTTCTATGGAAAAGAGGTTATGAAAAGTTACATACTTCATTATATCGAGAATTTAATTATATTGAAGTCCGTTGTATCGAAGTTTAACTATATATGTAACTCTTGCATGCGTACTCTTAATCTTGACAAAAGCTCCCTGCCTCAATTTTAGAAGCAGACTCTTTCCACATTTAGTCTGCCACTCATACATTTGTTGTCATTTAACTACTCAGACAATTTACAGCATATTTCTTTAATTTAGGACATGTCAGGATGGGCAAGGGTGCTTGCGTGGTTTTGCAGGTGACTGCAAGAAAGACTTTTACCAAATGGCATCATTGACACTGACGTCCTGAGCTGAAGTAGAAATGAAGCCACTAGAGCCATGGCTTGCTTTTTCAAGCTGGCTGTGGACGACAGTGCTCTTAAAATGGCCTTGTGAATGATGAGGTGTGTAACATGCACTCACTCACTCACTCACTCACTCACTCACTCACTCACTCACTCACTCACTCACTCACTCACTCACTCACTCACTCACTCACTCACTCACTCACTCACTCACTGACTGACTGACTGACTGGCTCGCTCGCTCGCTCGCTCGCTCGCTCGCTCGCACGCACTCACTCACTCACTCACTCACTCACTCACTCACTCACTCACTCACTCACTCACTCACTCACTCACTCACTCACTCACTCACTCACTCACTCACTCACTCACTCACTCACTCACTCACTCACTCACTCACTCACTCACTCACTCACTCACTCACTCACTCACTCACTCACGCACGCACGCACGCACAGACTGCTTCTTTCGATGGTGTAATATGGAAAATCTTGCTGCCCCTTCTGTGTCAGAAAAATCTATTGGTGACTGTACTTATTTGCATAAAAGATCGAATTTCAGTATAAAGAAATTTCAATATTACGAAGCAAATAGCCGATTTTACCGACTTTGTTATACCATATTTATCGCATAATGATCGCACCCCGAACTTGCCGCAGCGATATGTCGTGTGCCAAGTCTAGCTAATATTGATCGCGCTTACCATCTGTCGAATGCTACGCGGCCGATTCTTCAAGACAAACCAAACGGTCTGCACGCACCAAACATCCTTAAGTAGATGCCTCATTTCATTACTTTCATCACTTTCCGCACTTCCATGACTAAAAAAAAGTTGCAACCAAACTTGCCTTTATTATGTGTAGGCTTTATAATAGGTGTGGTCAACTCAACAACAAAAAAGGCACCTTTCGATTCTTCTCATCTGCACTCATGGGCACGCAACAAATTGCGAGTGGAAACGATAGTAGCCACGTTTACACTGCTATGTTAAAACTGTACCCTATTCATACGCCGACGCTTGTAACGCAGCTAAGATATTCGCCCACCCTTAGCGGAAACGTGCCGTATTAGGATAGTAGTGAAGACAAATGCTGCAGTTTCCGCAGCACGCCGGCCATGTTTCTATGTCACTGGCAGCTAAGCGCACCCATCTGTTTCTGTCTCCTCAAAATGGACATTGCTACATTATTGCCACAAAATTGCCAATATTAACAATATTGTTCGTTACTGATACGGAAGAAACTGTTTCAATGCACATAATGTACTCACAAGAAGAAAAAAAAAAATCGCGTTCGGCTTGCTCCGCCGGCCGCCATTTTTGTTTTAGTGTCCCGCAGCAAATGCGAGACGAAAAACATTTTTCTTTTATTTTCGCGGGAAATTTAACTCGCGTAATGATCGCACCCCTGATTTTGTGTCAATTTTTCTGACAAAAAAGTGCGATCATTATGTGAGTAAATACGGTATTTAAGTTTAACTTACAAGATTTTCTTATGCTTGTTTTCTGGTTGCGCAGGCCTGGAGAGCCTATGTGTTGGCCACTTCCGATTGCTGTTCTGCCTCCTCAGCCTGGATGGCTGCAGGGGCCTGCAAGCAGTCACCGTGCAGGTCAGCATCACACTAGGATTGGACTTGCTTTTGCTGCAGAGTACACTTCTAAACTCCAAGCCATCTGCATGCTTTTAGGCTGGGACACAACAGCAGTTCATTTTTCAACTTCCATGTCCCAAGAACCTTTTTCAATTCTGCTCTTACAGCAAGCTACCGTATGGGTTTCTGAAAGCTTAGCTCAACCCTACATGTTAACCATTTAACTACCAAGCCCGATCTGTACTCATTTTAGCTGTTTATATTAATATCGCCAAGGGCGAGTCCCACTTGTCCATGCCACAGTTTCCATTGCCTTTAATTGCCATGAACAAGTCACGCGAATTTGCTTATTCCACTGCCTACTGCTGAGACTGGGCAATCATGAATTATTGTTTTGCAGTTTGCATTTGTTCTGCTTTCATGCGTTTAGAGAATATTATCGAAAGCTTGTATGCATTGTATGCTTACTTAAAGCAAGGTTTGTTATTCAAGTTTTCATTGAGTGAAAGAAGTAGAACTTACACCCAATATTTTTTCAATGAGCATGCTACGTGCGAAACATCAAGGAAGTAAAAAAAGAAATTGGCGGAATTCTAAAACTGGTACAGCGCAACATACAAAGGAAGAAACAAGCCGAGATAGCCAGATAAAAGAACAGAGATCAGAACAGAGATCTGGCCGTCTCAGCTTGTTTCTTGCTTTGTATGTTGCGCTGTACCAGTTTTAGAATGCAATACCAACTAGCCCTAGTGAACTCGCCAATACCAACTCGCCCTCAACCCTAGTGAAATTGTGGGAAATCATTTGCAGTTTTCCAGGAAATATTTTAAGAGTTACATGGTTACAGCATCTTGAGTGGTTAAAATTTATCCCAAGCATCCCACTGTGGCATCTCTCACAGAGCCCTTGTGTTGCTTTGGAACGATAAATCCCGAAAATAAATTTTAATTTAAAAATATGCTCGTATTTATCTGCCTGCCTACTAGAGTGACAGTTTGCTTGTCACTTGATTCTAGGTGATCCAAGCGCTGACAGGAAGTCAAGAGTGTGTGAGCGACATTGCCAATTCGGAGGTGCTGGTCAACCTGCTGTTGGTGCTGGTCACCTTCAAGGAGGCTGAACGTGAGTTACTTTAAGTTTCTGAAGCACTGTGTGCAATTTATTTGGTGGATACTGTAGAAGTTGCTCTGCAAATTATTTTTATGTCGGCATTCAAGTAACTTTAGTGGCATTATGTAAAAAAAAAAAAATTGTGTCTGTTATGACAGAGTCTTGAAAGCCAACAGACAATAAAAACAGGGAAAGGTGTAAAGGAAGCTAACTGCATTTTTAAAATTGAAATGTTGAAATAATAAGAAGGGAAATAAATGAAAGTGGACAAAAAGACAATGCTGCCGCAGGTGAGAGACACTCACATCTTCTGCATTACAAGTGCAGGGCTCTGCCATTGGTAGAGCATTTTTTTGTCAGATGGATGCCTACATATTCTGTGTAGTCTACCTACAATGCTATTGCATTAAAGACATCTATAGCTGAGTTTACAGCATCTTGTAAAGGCCCTGAATGTGGAGCTGCTGCCCAGCTCCAATGTCATGCGCCTCTGTTGCATTCCCATTTAGCCTTGAAACTGCCCGTGACATGACCTGGCAATCCTTTCTTGATTTTTCAGAGAGGCTCGTGGTGCTAGACACACTTCTGCCGCTGGTTTCCAACAGTCGTCTCGTCAAAGAGGCCATTGCGAAAGGTGAGTGTTGATAGTTGGTTATCGCCAAAACTTCCGGATACAGCTGTCTTCTCTATGGTGAGCCTCACAGAAACTCGTGGGTTCTTGCTTGCTTGGTGGCACATTTTCTCATACTTTGGGCATGTGAACATAGTATAGTCGAACCCTGTTATGATGTCACTTTCTATATGTGGAAATACCTATGTTTTATTCAATACAGTCAACTCTCGTCACAACGGACCCTGATAATCCGACAGAAACTTCCGCTTTATTTGAAGTCTGTAATATCCAAAACGCCTCACTTATGAAACTTTGGTCGCCATGTCTAACAATGTTATTGCAAAGAGTGAGTGACAGACGTCCAAGGTAAGAAACAAAGAAAAAAAGGTAGTTCCACCAAAGGTGAAGCATCTATTGCGATAGCAAATTAGTAGACAGCTATGTGAAGTAAGATAGTAGTTTTATCTTGCTGTATAACCACAAGAACTCGCTGTCAAAACGTTGCAGTGAGGAAGCGCTGCAGCAGCAGTGAATGAATTGACCTTCGTGCTGCCTCTTGCTTCAACGCAAATTAAACGCCGAAAGCACAGTGCATATGAAGCTACCGGCACTGGGCGCTCTTTGTCTACATCGCAGATCGCTTTCAAGATACGGCGCCTGCGTGGGCGAGCACTTTGTCCACATTGGAATTTGGAAGCATAAAATTTTGTCTCCAATTTTCCGAGATTCGATATTCTGCTTTTTTTTTCTTGATTCCATTCAATATTTAATTTGAAATCTTTAATTCGAAATCTTGGTATTCACACACCCTTAGTGAATAATAGTGGCACAAAAATTGGTGCATCCATCCTTTAGATATAATTGGCAACTTTAGAGCTATTAGAGACTAGGCGAAGTAATGTTATTTTTACCTGTGTAAATTGCAGTGTTAGCCTCATTAATATACAGTAGAACCTTGTTGATACAATCTTGTCATGTTTGATTTCCTGGCAGCAACATTCACGTTCGAGAACAAAAGAAATTACCCAATTGAGTTACGCTTATATTTTACTGGTTCATATGTTCCCAGAAAACACGCTCTTTCGTCACTAACATTCAGTAAATTGCCAAGCTGCAATCGTATGGTATGTTTCCAGGCCACTGGATCCCATGTAAGCAAGAAAAAGGCACAAGGGGCACAGAATTGAGAACAGTAGCTGTCCGCCGCATCATCTTCTCAGTAATACTCGGTAGACCATCTCATTTGAAAACACTGGCGTGTACTCAGTTTCTTATTCTGGTACCAGCAACTCTCCTCCTGGATCAGCTAACACGGCATTCACAGCTGCCTACCCTATTGCGATAAGCATTTTCACCTATCTCTCTTACAGCACATGGTGCGTAGTGCTGTTTGAAGTGTACTGCATACTTTTAGTAGGCAATAACCCAAACGCAACGCCATTCCCCGCTGCAGGCAGTGCGGTGTGAGCATCGCTTTTTACTCCGCGGGCATCTTATGTCACCTACCAGCATGATTTCATTGTGCTTTAATGTCACCATTTTAAGACACGATGCAATAGGAAACAAGAAAACACGTCTCGTGCTTCGTGCCCGAGATTCTTGCGACACTTTGCATTGCATAGATGTCAACTACAGTTGAGCCTCAATATTTTTAATTACTTCGGATGATATGTTTTCCTGGTTAGTATGCCTTTTCTCGTGTTTTTTCTTTTTTTTTTCACTACATGAATGAGGTTCCACTGTATTTATGCCATAATTTTACGCATCCACATTTTATATGGCCAATTGCAACCATGCTTCCTGTATAAGCACTGTGGTGTTAGGCAGACTTGACTAGCCTCCTGCAACGTCTGTGCAAAACTGCCAGGTACCTTGCCAGTCATGATGTGTGTGGCAGGTGCGGTGGTGTACTTGCTGGACCAGTGGTGCAATGGCACAGACGAGACGCTGCGTGAGCGAGCGGGGGAGTTGCTGGCCAAGATGGCAGCCGACAAGCTTCATGGCCCACTGGTGCGCAGCACAGCTGGCCGCTTCCTGCCAACCGTTTTCCTGGATGCCATGCGCCAAGGCCCCAAGGAGGCCTTACACCTATTTCAGGGTGGGTGTCTCTCGTACTTAGCTGGCAAGCCACCCCAGGCCACAGGCAAACACTGCAGCAGTGTCCTCTGTCCATCACTTCCAGGCATACAACCACTTTCACAATATTTTGCATGACTTAGCGCTGGACACATCGGTATTTACAAGCCACCGTGTTCCTGCCACTGAACCAAGACAGCGAGGATAACAGCTTGCTTGTGGAGAACAACACATCTGGTGCTGAGTCATGCAAAATCTCGTGAGAGGGATCATATCCCCGAAAGTGATCGACCAATAATACGACCCCTGATCTCTTTTGCAGCTCAAGTACTATTAGTGTCATATATGTATTCAGGGCTCGTGTAAAAAGGCTGCCGAAATTCTCTGATTGATTGGAAGCATTTAATATTTCAAAGCAATACTGAGGCTCTGAGAGATGTCTTATTGGAAGGCTTCAGCTTAATTTTGACTCATTGGGTTCTTTAAATAGGTCCAGAACCACCCCTTGGGCTTCGTTAAAGAACACAGTCTGTGGTTAGCATACGCTTCTGTGAACATCTCGGCCAAATTTTGGAGCTCTGTGCAGTGCGTGCATCTCGCCAGCTCTTTTCAACAGGATTCTTTTCAACAAAAGCCTGCTCCTCACTTTTCTCGGGCTTCTTTCATTCGTAATATAGCATATTCCAATATGCAGCTGCTATTGCCCAATAGCTGACATCAGTGAAGAAGGGTGTTTGCATCAGTGTGCTTCTTCCTACAGTTACTGCATATATTTATTGACGCCGTTTAATAAACAGGCTGAATTAAGCGAAAATCTACTTTTGAATTTCAAAAAGAATTGCATACTTCCAGAAGAAGCCGACTGTTGTCTCCTGCCGTTTGGCCATGGCTGCCTGCTTATTGGGGACATAGCTGTCAGGTCTCTCTAATGTCGACTAGTTTTGAGCACTCAACTAGTCTCGAACTACACAAAATTTAATGTCAGACCACACGTACGCTTGCCTGTGCATGCTCACTCCTGTCCACTCCTGTTTAGATGCCTTGGCAGACTTGCTTCGTATTGAGCTATTGATAGTGCTTCAATATGCACGAGCTGGATGTGGCTACTATCCATCAGTCAAGCTGGTGCAGGACAAAACCACGTACGGCACCACGTAGCACCACGTAGCACGACCAGATTAGAGCATATGAGCGGTGCAAGTGTGCACTCAAGCCCTGTCACGAACAAACCAAATGCATGTATTAACTGCGGCCTGTTATGTTGCATAGATACTGAGGCTGCCGCAGGATGCTGCGACGGGTCTGCTGGGTGAGTGCTCTGCGGCTCGCCAAGGACAACCGTGTTTGGCTACTTTTGGCACATTGCAGGTGTGAAAATCGAAATTATTGGTGTCTATCTGAACATCCAAAATCGAACCAAATCGATGATGTTCAGCAGGCAGAGCATTGTAAGCATGCCTTGCTCCGCCCTAGCCTTCGCATGCAAGGCATTGAAGAAACAGGAGCACACTGAATGGGATCATACGCGACTTTTGGTTGCCAATAACTCTGCTTCTTTTTTAGGTATTGAAGTAACTTTTGCGGCAAGGTATTTCTGAAATAGTCTATTTTAACTTCTGATGTATTTGTCGACTTTGATAAAAAGTGGTTCAGAGCCCCTCTTATGCACGCCTAAATTTGTTCATGCGAGCGGTTTTGCATATCACTCTCATCAAAATGCTGCCGCCATGGTTAAGAATTGAACCCACAACATCATGCTCAACAGCAGAACACTGCAGCCACTGAGGCGAAAATGTCCTTAAAATATAGCAAAGTATAGACGTACTTTTCAAAACACAGTTAATATGATGTGTTGCCAAGACATTCGGTTTCACATGCTTACGTATGTACGATATACATAGACTAAGAACGAAGGTCATGATGACACAGTGCAAATTGCTTTTCTTTTGTTCTTCTCATGCTTTGACCTTAGTCTGCATGCAGGGTATACTACAATAAGTAAAAAAAAAGTATGAGTGGTCACAAGAAACAGGCATTCCATACTAACGTCCTTCACAACTACAGTAGTTAAAATGTGCTGCTTAGCTTCTTAATCACTGCTCTTCAATGGCAGGCCAATGGTAGGCTTGTAGCATGACTGAGAGAATAATATAATACACTCGTGGATAGTTAGAACACCCTCCATGAAGATCAGGTGCAATGCTAAACCTTGCTACTGCTGTCACTACTTTGCCCTTCAGGTCAAAATTGGCAATCTTTTTTTAACCCTGCAGCCCAACAAGAGAACCCTGAACTTGTCTGGAAGGAGGAAACACGGCAACGTCTATGCCAGACAGTGCGCCGCATGGCTCTCGAGTGAGTGCTGCGAAGACATCCATATTGATGTGAAAGCATTTCTCTTCTGTGTGATTAGCATCAGTAAAGTTGCGCAGTTCAGAAGAAGGGTATTCTGCAAAAGCATGTTGGCTGGAGTAAAAGTTATCTTGCAACTCAAACTTGAAGTGCCTGTGGCCTTGCTGCAAGTTATTAGTAAAGGAGCAGCGAGGCTATGGCTTGTAAGCATGAAATGATGATGGGACGTATGTGCAATTATCCACATAAATTGTGTATTGGACACATCATTGGTGGTTGCTGTGCTCTGCAGCATTGTTGGACGTGCGGGATTCATAACTTGCAAGTGTAGTGTGTGTGTCGGCCATGTGTATCCTGCAAAAGCAATGACAGTTTGCAATTGAACCTCGCAATAACTAAATCAGCGGGGAATGCGAAAAAATGTACTTTCACGAGAATTTCGTTGTGGTGAAATAAGACGGCACAGGTAGGTAATGCGGCGCAGAACAAAACTTTACTGTCAAAATTCTGTTAGCCTACTTCGCCAAGCTTGTGAGGATCTAGAATGGCATTGCCGACAATAAAAAATGCGCCGCATGCGTCAGTCAGCAGTGGTAGCACTGCTGTGGAGCAGTATTCTTGGTCAGTTGCTTTTGGAGACACAATCACTTTTGCGAGATTTTGCGCAGCGCAGCAACGGATGTAGAGCAACAGCACTCCACGCATGCAGCAGCATTTCCCCAGCACCCACTGTTGTTGCCCGCAGGCATCGATGCGTCTGGTGCCGAGCCCAAAAGTGATTGTATCTCGTATTCCCTGTAAGCAATCGATTTAGATAACAGGCCCTTTGCACAAACCTACATCTGGCGTCGAATCCGCACGCAATGCCTGTTGGGTGGCACCAAAACCAACGTTCTTGAATCAAGCAATGCGTATTCCCAGGCGACAGCTCAATCACTGCCCAATGCATGGCACTTCATGCTGTGACTGCCATCTTAAGCGCCACAAACAATTCCATGTCGGTGGGACGGGGATTTTTTTGTTTTTGCTGCATTTCTGTCACTGGGGTACACATTATGCACTGCACAGGATATGCAAAGACCATTGTCACATGTCGGTAGCAACATGCACGCAAGTTCAAATGGTTGGTCAACAAACAATATGGTGGCCATGACGTGTTTTCAGCGCAGTCACTTCTGGTGCTTGGTTGTTTTTGTAAACAAAAATGGCGGTGCCCATACAAGTATAATGTGATAGTATTTTTCGCAATTTTAGCACAACACAATCACATTTCAGCACATTTTGGAGCCTACTAGCCAAGCTCGAGTAGGTCGTATGCGGGGTTACGTTGCAGCAAATTTTGTTAATGTGGGATTATAGTACAGTGACAATTCGTTGTCAAAAGGTATGAAATGCATTGAATCTTATGAGTGTTCGTCGGGGATATGAAAATATTTTGTTGTCATGAGAATTTCGTAGTACTAGCGGGATTTCGTTATTGTGGGTTTCGACTCTATCGGCATTCATATTGTATATTTTGTACGAGTTAGCACACGAGAGCCATGTTCATCCTACTAACATAAACATGCTTCTTACCATCAAAATCCATTTCTTGTTTAATGAATTGTCTATGAAGTATTCTTTGCCTCCTGCAGAGACCTTGCTCTATAATAAAGCCAGCATGGACAGTTAATAAAAATGGTTCTTGCTATATAAAATGTGCTCAATATCAGTCTAGAAAAGTTCCGTGCAAATGTCAGTGCTGTTAAATGAGCGAGTGGCCTTTAATGAAATTGTTTGTTCTGCAGGCAGTGGAACCTCCAGAAAAAAGACCCTAAAGCTAGTTGCAAGGTGGGACTTTTATTTTGTATTTTTTCTTTAATATGGTGTCGCCAACTGTCTCTAATTTTTTTCATCTTTTCTGGCTTACGAACCTCCACTGTTGGCAAAATTGACCCTTTCGATGTTTCAGAAGTGAAATTTATGTCCCATAGATCTTTCTAGTCCAGCACTTCTTGGAATGCTTTACAAAGAACACTGAACATGAAAAAGAACAAAAGCCAAAACTAACCTGAGAAATCGGAGGGCCAGCAACCCTGATTACATAATTTGTGTAGGCTTTGTTACAGTGTATTAGAAGAGTTATAGTGCACTCATAACGCAGCAGAGCTTGACACACTTCATGTCGCCGCTGACAGGGGGCGCGTTTTGCAGCGCAACCTGAAACTTTCCTACACATCACAGTAAAGCGGCTATCGCGCGCTGCTGTTTTGACCGTAATAAAAGTAAAATGCACAACTTGCAACACACGAAACTTCTTTTGATGCATCTTCGCAGTGTGCACTGAACTAAATTACTATTTTAGCGATTGATCTACAGATGGTTGGCGATGTTTTGTTGCCAGAGGCGCGAATGAACTAACCTTGCTATTATAACACTAGTTATTAGCTTGATATGGCTGCTGCAGTCACCGTAGCAAGGGGAACTTGAGTGTTTTCTCCAGCTGATCGATAAAATTGCGAGTCTGGCTTCGCCACAACGACCGCGCATCCGCGTTTCCAGCACCATTGCACCGAATTTACCCACCACTTCGTTTTTCTTTTTTTCGCAGGTAAGGCGCATGCAGCGCGGAAGTGTGTTGTAGTAAAGCAAACATTTTCACGTTGCCCCGTCTATATCACATTGCCCCGTCCATGCTTTTAAGCACGTTCTCTGCTTGTTCCTGAGATTTCAGGCCGAGTTCCTTAATCAGTTCTCCCCTCATGTATACCTTGCAGTAAACATCGGGTTGTCTGTCGCAGAGGAACACGACTACTTTATCGGGCGTGACAACACCTTCTTTTAGGTTGGTCGACGTGCAATAAAGCACTCCGTCAAGGTCGGGGAGTTGATCTGAACTCCAATACTTGAAAGGAGTCTTTAAATCAAAAAGAAATGACGAACAGTGTTGACGCTCTGCCGTAATGCCCTCCTCTTGCGCCGAGTCGTGGTCTATCCTGGAAGCGCCGGGAGCAGCCGGTGAAAACTCTGAATGGTCCAGTGCGCATCGGCTTGTTTTCTTCGCAGGTGCTTCATTATTTTCACACCTTTTCCTTTTGTTCCTGGGCTTCGGTGTCGTCTTCACCAGGTGCTGTGCTAAATTCGGAAGAATCGTGAGAACAGAGTTTTCTGATAGCAGTAGCTTCTCACGAGGAATGTGCACCTCTTTGCCCTCTATAAGGTGCACGAAGTCCCTAATTATGAATCGCTGCTCGAAGTGCAACGCACAGACCACACAAGATTCATCCAGTCTCTTATCTGCACGGTGGAGGTTCCTCTCCCATTCCTTTCACCATTCTTCATGATGTGGAACGCTGAAAAAAGACTCCTTTGGTGCATTTTTCACGCGACTGTAGCCAGTTCTGCACCCGGGTGCAAAGTAGTAGTTTCGACGGCGGCTTGCCATTCTCACTCACTCACAGTGCACATTGAGTGAAGCGTCAAGCACAGAGCAAGCACAGAGGATACTGCTGAAAATGCCAGCGGGACTTGCAGTCGGCAGCACGTCGATCCAACAGAACACACTCCACACGAAGAGAGGGAAGTTTTCAAGAGAAGCAGGCGGCAGTGCCTCCAGCGGGCTCCAGAGCAGTTGACGCTGAATGCGCCACGGCAACGCGGCGCAGGGATGCGGCAGTGAGCGCACTGCCCCTATTCCAGTACACTGTAGGCTTCGTACTGCAGATAAATCCTCTTTGAAGTGTACAAGCCCACATGTGACTACATGCTGAGGTTAGGTACTTGAGCTGCACCTTTGGAGCACGCCACTTAAAGCATGCAAAATGTAAGTTACAGCATGCAAACTTGCTTTGAATAGTTTGTTGTGCCCATTCTTCACACACTTGCGATTGAAATTTACAAGTTTGAAGCTCTACAAGCTCACCACCATGTACTGAATTTGTGACAGACGGCTCATGAAAAATAGCTTTGGTAATTTAAAAGTGATAGCTTTCTTCGACTCTTCTCCCCATACTGCGGTTTGTCAGTTTCTGGCCGTTTATGGTCAACTTGGGGCACTAGATGTCACCAGTTGCCACTAGAAATTAGTTAAAGAAAAAAGTAAAAAATGTCTGATGGTCAGTTTTGAACCCTGGCCCTCTGCACAAAAGCTCCATGCTCAAACCATTTGACCGTGGATGCATGCCTGAAAACATTAAACTCGTGCAAGCCAGTGAATGAGACGCTTGGCATGCTAGTTGCATCGCATAGCAACAATTTACTTATAAAAAGTGAGCTCATGCATCTTCTTGCCGACAATGAAGAAGTTACGTGACACGTTCGTCTCCAAATTTCACTGCAGATCTCTCATCATACTGTGGAGCAGTGGCATGTTTCTACAAGGTTAAGCATGTTGTGACTTCTGATTGAAAGCATTTTAATGCTGAATGAAAGTACTGCTTTCTCTGCGAGGTCTACCGCGGTGGCTGAGGAATGCTTTTGTCACTAAAATCTGCAGCATGTCTCTTGTCGTGATGGGCAAGCTAACGCTGACAGATATCATTCCAAGGTTGGTTCTGCTAGTACTTAATTCTCATATATATTTATTACTTCAAAAACAAAATTCAGGCCAGTAATGCTTAGATACATTCTATTGCAGGTGGTGACCACTGTATGCTGACCTGTTAGTCTGTAGTGTTGTTTTCAGAATGCATATTGCATTTGGGAATATGCTGCAGTCTTAAGCTGCTAGACCAGGTTAACCACGTTGCACATTGTGAACTCGAGTCCTAGACCACACCATTGAACCCATTCCTCTTGGTGTCTTCTTGTGCAGCTACCAGCTGAGTTCAGCCTGGTGGAGGAAGACCCCTTGGAGCTTGTTGTGGCAGGTGTCTATGTGCGCCTGTTCGTACAGAATCCGGGCTGGACACTACGCCGGCCGCAGGAGTTCCTCACCGAGTGCCTTGACCGCATCTGTGGCCTCCTTGCCAAGGAGCCCCTCCAAGTGCGTGGCTGTAGCAATCCAGTAACTTTAAATACCAGCTAGCTCAGGGGTGGGCCAAATTGGAGATCACTGCTATTGCATTTGACTGATGATGAGCAGGACAAATTTGAGCCTGCAAGCTGACTTGCCGATTAAGTTTGTGGACTCTGTTCAATACTGAATTGCTTATTTTCAGTGCGTGCCTCTATTAAGACTTGAGAATCGCCTTGCTTTGTAGTGCAACTTTTTTTCCCTCCGCTTTTGTACTGCTAAGTGCAGGAATGCTCACCCACTGTGTGACTGAGCTGTGTGGTAAAGCCAACATCCCAATATAGAGACTGCAGACACACTTTCACATTACGGGGTGTACGGTGGCAAGTACACAAAAGCAGAAAAAAGGGGGAAAGATGCAGCGGCATAAAGCTGGGTGCTCTTGGCAGTCATGCTGAAATTGTGTGTCTCCCCTTGTCGCAAAGCGCTAGGGTATGCTAAAGAACTTTCAGACAGCTGGGTGTTGTAATTTTCTTGCTCATCAGCTCAGCACTGCCTCTGCTGTTGTGTTTTTCCTGGAACAAGCAGGACTTGCCATAATGACTGTGGTGTTCTGCTGCCCGGCAGGAGGTCATGGGTTCATTTACCAGGCATGATAGCCTCATCTAGGTGGGGATGTGATGCCCAAACACTCGTTTACTTAAATTTAGCCACGAATTAAAGGACCCCAGTTAGTCATAATTGATTCGAACATGTTAATCACTAAATTCTACAGATCCACGGATGTCCAGGCGGTAGCATGTCTATTGGAGGGGTTATCTCCTTCAGGCCTGAATTAGGATAGACTGTTCATAAATGTTTTAGTTATACAATTTTATTCCAAGGTGTTGCAGACTCCATTAAAAGAAAATTAATTTTGTAGGAGGATGCTTTGTGCATCTTGTAGCGAGCCCTCATAACTGCTAAGTAATTAGACATTGATTTATTGTACTGTCAGTCATGCTGCACCTTTTCGTAAAATGAATTCAATGGCTTGCTCAAAGCACATGCATAAGACAGTTATTGCCTAGAAGCATTGTGAGAAAACAAATAGTATTCTTTAAACATTGTTTGCGGAACACAGCAAGTCTGAACGTCCCGCTAGATGCAGCAGTGGCCTCGTAAAAAATGGCTGTCTGTAGCTATATTCAGCACAGCAACATTCACTAGAGCCCCTGTTTTGGCATGACGAGCTGAACCTGAGGCGCACGGCAATAAAAAACTCAAAGCTGTACTGACCAGCTTACATTCACTTTAACGGCAACATAAAAAAAGAGGGAAAGGAGCAGATTTCTCATGCCCTCTGCCGATCCACTGGGCATGGTAGTGTACGACTACGTTTCGTCGGCGGTGTCTTTGTCTACATTACAACAGCCTCATTGTATACACAAGGGGCTAAATTTACCTGAAGCTCAACTTCCGTGGCCATTTACACACCACCACTAGACAGAGCTCACAAAAACAAGTCGCATGCCATGTTTGAAGGGGATACATAGCCTCTGGCTTCGTGCAGAGCGACAAGGAGGAAGGCGGTCCCTTAGAGCTGCTGTGCTCGGCCGCCTGCGGTGTGCTTCAAGGCCAGCCAAACCTGCGAGAGCGACTGCCCGTGCTGGGGCACCTCCCTCAGCTGTGTCAAGCACTGGCACGTAGGCCGGGCCTTCCCGGCTGCCTTCGCATACTGCATCAGGCCAGCTCCAGCCAGGTGAGCTGTGGGAGTAGCCACCTCCTCTCTACAATAGCAGTGTTCCCGTTGACACCATTTTGTGGCACCGGCTGGGGCTATGCATCAAAACATGTTGTTGGGAAGGTTGGGCAAGCGTCACTGATAAATACTAGGAATGTGCAAATACCGAATAGATTTCAATTAAAGTATTGAATCAAATCAAGAAAAATAAAGGCCGAATATCAGAATATATATCGCAAAGGTTGACACTTAGAAATATTGGCAAGAAAACACAATGATGCATATGCTCGAGAGTTTCCTAGTATTGCATAAGGATGCAGCAAGTTGTCGGCAACTTAGGTACATAGAAATCAAGATGTGCAATGCAGTCTACTCTTATATAGCGAACTCCTAATTAGTAGGCCAGCACTGATTATAGCTTGGTTGTATGTGAAGGTCTCGCATATTTTTTATCAATAGGATGTTTGTTGAATAGAATAAGGTGTTTTATTTTACTCTGAAGCTAAGGATTTAGTGACATTATGTTGTACTGAGTACCAATCAGGTTCCCAAATAGTGAACCTGGGTCTTATGGCAATCTTTTATAGCAAAGAAAGTTTTGCTTTCCATTTTTTTTTTCAAAGTACAGGAGGGCTTTCCCTTCTTTACAGTGGGGGTCATCATAAAGCCAATCTGCACGGCAGACAAAAGCGCTGACCTCGCATCATGCGACTCTATCACTGTTCTGCGCATACCCATCAATGGTGCGTTGGTACTGCAGTTGCCATTGACGGTGAAGAGCAGGCACCTTTTCATTGTCAAATTTGGCAGGATTTGCTACCTGTAAGACTTTAAAATCAGAAGGTTCCTGAGAAATTTGCTCGACACTTGCCCCTCGTCCCCCTCCTCCCTCCCACTCCTTCTCATTGGTTCACTGCTCATGCATATGTATGCAGCCGAGCTGTCACAGCCCCAGTCACATGACACTTTCACACCCACCATGCGCTCAAACCTACAAAATAAGATTGGAGTGTATCTAGGAGTGGCGTCGAGAACGAGAGGTCGTACTTCACAAAAATGTTGGCCGTGAACAACTTTCTTGCCATCCCATACACTCGCTTTCATTTCCGAGGTGGTTTGTCGGCTTCCTGAGTACTGCGCAGCTGCTGCGAAATAGATCCATAACTTTAGTTGCCGACGCCTGATGAAGCAACACCGATTGCACCTAGTGGCCTAGGCAATATGGACATGACAAACATTCGCCGCTGGCTGATATAGTAATGGGCAGCCATCACGAAATTCTTGCTGCTAGTTGGTTGGCGCAGGTGGCTCATTAGTGATCGACCCCATGATTACCTTTGTAGGTTAGATTGACTGCTGTTTAAGTGGCATTTGTCACGTATTGAACACAATCTGCATGCCTCAATTCCGGTGGCTAATGAGCCCTATTTCTGCGCATGCTTTCGCACTCTTCAAAATACGCACTGCTTTTGTTGCTGTTCCATCTGTCTGCATCGCATTATCATTTGAATCGGTCCTGTCGGCCTGAACAAACCTTGTACTGACAGAGGTGGCCCCGGCCAACATAGTGCCATTCTGCAAATTGCAGTGTTCGGGCGCTGTTTGTGCGATTCCCACATTGGGCCAACGTCAGGGAGTGTCAGAGACAGAGTCCGCAGCCGCGTCAGCCAGGGCAGCCTGCCTGCAGAGAGCTCAGCACTCCTTTTGTGCCGAACATAACTAAGTGAGGCGCTCAGTTGCATGGCCTCGAGCATGAGGTTTGAGCATTTGCACACCTCTAGGAAATAACTTCAGTCAGTGCAGGCACACACTAATGCAAGGTAAGGTAAGGTAAGGTAACGTAATGCAAGACAAACATGCGTACTCTGTCGTTTTCCTAGTGTGGGCCGGTGCACATACATGCACATGATTTCATGTGTGGAAAAAGACAGTTAGAAATTTTTCGTGCATAGGTTGTCATCTACTACTGAAATTATTTCTCCCTTTCAGTGTTGCTGAACCGTTTCTGCACACTAGAGCAATTCTCTTGGATTACAGTCATTGGGTCGCTGTACATTCATCATAAACTTTCATATAGTGTTACATTTTTTTTTTGCCGGTTAGTGTAATTAATAAAAATTCTGCCCTACCAGTCTCTCATTCTCACTGGGCCTTTCTTTTTTTTCTATCTCTTTTGTTGGGTAATTGGGGTTGCTCTCTTTGGGTTGTGTGCCAGCAAGAAACACATTTCTTGTCAAAAAGTCATTTTTTCTTTTTTCTTTTCCAGTCCACTTCTTTCTCCAATGCTACAAAATCACGTAACAGCCTCTCCTAACATGTAGCTTTTATGTGCTCAAGTTAGTGCAGAGTGCGCTCAGCCATCGTCAACATTGAATATTATGTGGCAGCCATTTCTTTTTGCTTTGTACAGTCTATCTCTGATGTTATGTACTCTTGACAGATGTCTAAGACGGTGAAATAAAAGCATGGCCAGGCTTTTTAAACTGCCTTGTGCGCGTGTTGTGCACACAGGCCTGTGCACAGTCGGTGGGCGTGGCCTGCTTGGACCCCCTAGGCCGGTCCCTGTCATGCCCCGAGTCAGCCCAGCTGGCCTGCCAAACGTTACTTGGGCTCTGCGAAGCTTCTGTGCCTGGTCTTGTTCAACAGGTGAGCCCTAAGCCCGTTTTAGCATTTTAATTGTGGTCAGTGACCTACTCTTAAAGAATTGAGTGTCTTGAACATTGCCAAAATAGTAACACTGCAAGAAGATCTGCACTATTCTTTGAGCAGAGATTTCAAGCTGTGAACTCAACAGGAGCGGGAGAGTATATCCTGCTGGCTTGTCTTTTTGTTAAGAAGCTAACGGTCGCTGTCAATATTTATGCATCTGGTGGTACTGCTAGTAATGTCCTGATGAAATTGCAACTGTAACTTCCTCTATCAAAATACCCTTTGCCTCACATGCAGGTTTCTCATAAATGTGTGATAAAAGCCCTGTGTAAATTGCACTACCTACCAGGCTGCTGGCTGTTAGCACACTGATCTCGAACAGAGGTGGCCTTTCACAGAGCAGTTCATTTGATATCACATTTGAATGCACTGTCTTGTCCATTTAGTCCAGAATAAAACGAAAGTATCCATTGTCCTAGGCAAGGCCTGGATGAATAGTGTGGATATTCTCAGCAGATGCAATAGTAGTGGCCATTTTTCAAACTGCAGACAGTGTTATCATTCCTTCCTATTGTAAAATCTTAATTTATTGCAGGCGTTGTAGCGCACAGCATGTTAAGATTTATTCTGAGCAATACAGGCAAGTACTGTGTCCCGAGATGACACTAAACAAAATGCACTGGTCCACCAAGTGGCTAAATTACTAGGTCTTTCCACTTCTGAGTATGAGGTTCGATTTCAGGCATCCAAACCACATCTGTAATTAGATTTGGGTGCATGTCAAAATTAACCTGGTGATCTTTGCCGCAGTGTTTCTCATAGCCAGAGTGTTTCTTTTGTACGTTACACTCAACCAATCAGTCAACGAATCAGTCAACCCAAACATTTCTTGTCAAGTGCCACCTTCATGTTAAACGTGAGTAAAAACAGGCCAATGGTTTTAGTGCAAGAGCAATTAGGGCCAAGTATCTTATTAATGCTGTATTCAGCACAGGAGGCAGTGCCCAATGCTTCGCCTGCCGCTCTTGTGGAGCGGTTGCGATTGTGTCTTTCGGTCTGTTGTAAGGAGAGCCTTTACGTTGCTACTGTGCGACCATTTCTTGCACAGGCTGTGCGTGGAGGCCTGGTGGAGCAGCTGCTCAACCTTTTGGGCAAGCCCTCAACCAGCGCAACGACCAAGGCGCATGCTGTGCAGGCACTCAAGGCCATGGCAGCTGACATGGCCAGTGGGGACCAGGTCAGTTTTGTGTGAAACTTCTTTTAGCTCTAGTGACCAACATTTGCCTCCAAATTTACCCCGAGGTGTGTACTACCAACACTGACTTTGAATTCACCAGTTCATATTTAACTGAAATGGGGGAGGCCAGTTGGTGTTTGTGCCACGATGCTACCGAAGTTTTTCGTGTCTTTTGTGCACATCGTGATAGCACGAGGTTAGAGGTGAGTATTTGGCCTGTGGGTAGCTAGCTGCTGAATTAGGCTGAGGGCGGGGGAAAACATATTTTTGTTAGGTGCTTAATGTACAATTGGTTGTGAAGTGGAACACGGTCAGAACTAAAAAAGAGTCAACGGCATCTGGAATTTTACCTCTGGACTGTCAGTAGAGCATTCGGTGTGGTCCAGGTTATGTAAGTGAAAGCCGTCACTGCAGCATATTATGTTCACCTTATTGCATAGCGACAGTTATACCATTTTAGCGTGGTTCCCATAGGTGCTGCCGTCCTGAAAATGCTGGGCTCTCACTAGGAGCATTTCCGAAGTATCGTAAGAGGTGACAGAACTTCGATGCAGTGTTACATTGCCGAACTCGTGTGTACAGCTAATATTACACTCTTTGAAAAGCTCGTCAAACACCGTGTATTAGAAGGGAAGGAACTGTATTTAGATATCCCCTTCAGTCCATTTCTGTCCATTGAAAGTTCAGTTTCATAACATTTCTTGCATCTTCAGAATCACGAAGAGCTTACAGCGGCAGAATAAATTAAAAATCTTCACTTCTTAAGTGAGTTCTGTCAAGTTTGCAGAATGTGGACTTTATGCGAGAACTATTCACAAGAATGTCAGATGTCAGAACATCAACTATTTCATGTGTAGCATGCTTGGAAAGCGCAAGCAAGAAGTAGAAAAAAATGCTGAAATGCACCACTGATTCATTTGGGAGTATTCACCAGATTATAACATGCCCCTAAATTGAATGCGCAGCTACTTTTTATGGAATCAGTAGAAAACTAAAGTAGAAATTACATTAGAGCTGCTCAACAAAGTAGAAATCTTAATGCACAACTGATTTTTTAGCAAGAAAATGTAACATGCCCCCAATTTCGGAAATAATAAAAAGACTTAACCCTGTGGAATTTACCTTCACAGAATAGATATTTATTAAGGACTTAATATTCATCGTCATCACTCTCAGACAGAATTTTGTCACTGTCTTTGAACCACAACATGTCGTCCTGCTTACAGTACAAGTTTGACATTCTGCATTTATCAAACCGGTCCATAACAATCTCAAAGGAGGTGGTAGCTCACACCTAGACTAACCCCTTGAATGCGAGCAACACGTAGGCTTGTGCGAATATTCAACATTTTCTTTTCAACATTTCCAATATTATGCTATTCAATATTTGCTTCAGCTCAAATTTCGGTATTTGTGTTTTTGAAGTATTCGAAGTTAATGAATATACATCATTTTCCACTTATAAGCCACACCCCCAATTACAACATACACAATTTAAGAAAGAAATCTGCATGTATAGCCCGCAGAAATAAAAGGATACAGTGCTCGCATTTGTGTAAGAAGTCTCCATTCATGGATGCACAAATCATCCCTGTTTTATCTCTCACCAGCGGCTGTGTTCCCTACCTATTCGGTGATACTGCTGGCAGAGAAATTTGCCTGAAATGTAGTTTCACGGCAGCACACCCTGTGAAAGTACACTTCAAGGGAAATTCGCTCTGCCGTAAAACCACTCCTCAAGTATAAATTCACATATAACTCGCAACCCAATTTTGCTACTAAATAACTTTTTTTTGCCTGTTCGCTTGCCGAACAGAATGCATTAAGCTAGCATGTAGATAGGAGAGGATCAAGTTCACTGCATTGCAACGACACATGATGGGTGAATGCAAAACGCTCTCATGACTTCAACCACCACAAAATTTTACTTTATGCTGAAGCACAACATTGAGCAAGAGGCTATAAACAAATTTTCTGTGTAGCTGGAGTTGCAAGGAATGTTTAACTTCCATTTTGTGTGACTGTATCTGAATAACAGCACTTGGAAAATAAACCGACTCCAGAGATGAACCCATTTCCTCTTTTGCAAGGAAAAAACGAACTTTTCTTAGAGTTGCCAACATCTGGCTCTTATGTCAAGGTTCTGTGCAAATACTACTATTCTAAATATTCTCTTTAACATTATTGGACACTAATGACTATTCGCTTTGACTTTGTTTCGAACCAAAAAATTGAAATTCGCTCAGGCCTAGACGCATGGAATTCTCTGGATTGCCTTGAATACATGACGCGATTTGTTGCTGCTAGATTAGCGTGCAAAATAACTTGTCTTTTGAATGAGCTTTCACAATCAGACTGAAAGCGGCACGCCGTCATTGTCATGCTATGTTCTGCAGTCATCTTCAATGTGTGGGGTTCTCACGCGTGCTCTTGGGACAAAGGAACGACAACACAGTAGTGCAAACAATCACAAGTGCATTTATTGCACTTTTCATAGACTAATGCCTGCTAGCCGAGTTGTTATCCATAAAACAGGCCGATGGGAACGCAACAAATCGCGGAAGTCTGACTCAACTTGACCTGATACCGAGCGAATATGTTCGCCCCATGCTAGACACCAATGCCTGGTCGTTTGCGCATACGGTCACGGGAACGATGGCGCGTTCGCACGATCCTGTTTGTCTGTTCCGGTGTAGGCCTTGCAAGACGGTCTTGCAGAAGCATGAATCGGCGCACGCGCAGAACATCCACACCGCTTGCCGACCCCAAGCCAAAGAGCAAGAGCCTTCTCCTGCTTGCAGCCAAGTAACCCCACCGTTAGGTGGCTTTAGCAGAGCAACACTCGTGCCATTTCTCGTGCTACCCCTGCAAGCATACCGACTGCCGCCGTAAAGCCATGCGGCGAAGCCAGATTACAGGAGACGGGAGCTATGCAGGGAAACAACATATCAGGGATGCGTGAGAGTCGCGCATCCCCACAAGTGGCAGTGATGCTGTCTAGGCTAGCTCTGCTGGTAGGCTGTTGCAAATGCGTTTTTGTTTTGCACTTAATTGTATCATGCAGGCAATCTTCTAACCAATTTCTGGGGGAAGGAAAGATGCACGTTAGCGTGAAGTAAATTCTGTAATCGTTGATTTTGAGCTACCATTTTCACTTGAATATCCTTCTAACACAGGTCGAAAATGTGCATTTTCACCATGGGATGGTGTGTGTTCAACTCATTCACACTGCTATAAGCGCTGCCAAAACAGATGCTGCTGCTATTGGGGTCACCATTTCAGTCTGGCTGGTGTATGCTGACCAGCCAAGTTCGAATTATCCAGCGAAGGCCAGTTTCAGGATTGAAATCGCTTAAGTTCGGGCCCATAGAAATGTATTGGCAACGGCCAGAATTTTACGTCGTCATCGTTAACCCTTTAAGTACCGTGTACCAGTTTTAGTCAGTTACCTTTTTTTTTTTGTAAAAGGTGCCAAGGACAAGTCTGTCTCGTCCACAATTTCTGTGCTCTTTCTATGTGCCTGTAACGGGCTGGGCTCGTCTAATCCATTTTGTCATTATGGCATGTTCCCTCTTTGGCCTGCTAGGGGCCCTACAAACTCCGCTTGTCCAGCAGGGATTTAAAACATGGCAGGTGCATGTTACATGTTGCTGCCCTCTCAAGTGTGCACGTTCTTCAGAAGCAGGCTTTACTTGTAAGATGGCACACCACTTCGTGGACTTTATCCTGTCTACAGCTGTCAAAGAACGTCCAAAAAGGCAGTGTGTTTTCTGTTACAGAGGTAGAAGCAACACTTGCAATAAAGTTAGCAAAGAAACACATTTTTCAGATGCAGAATGTGATGTGGGACTTCGCTTCATACTGTGTTTGGAGACATATTGTACGAAAGCTGCATTCTAATCCTCCATGGGGTTTCTTCAAGAATTTTGACATGTTGCATTTGCAAGCTTTTCTCAACAATGTTTGCTCTAAAATGTGCCTGCAGCTTCGAGCGGTTGTTTACGGAACTGAACTCCTGTCAACTGAAACTTCTAGTTAACATGCATGTTTCTTGTTATTTCATATTTTCAGACTGAAGTGAATTTGCTACCCCCATGTTATGTATACATCCCTTCATATAACGAAGCAGGTAAAATTGGCAATTTACTTTATTATATCGAAATTTCGTTACATTGAAATTTAACTTTTTATGCAAAGTACAGTCGCCGAAGGATTTTTCTTACACAGAAGGAGCCACAAAATTTTCCGAATTATCTGGCAATCGGAAAGAGAGAATTGAAATAAAAAATAGTAATTTATTTCATTGAATTTGAGAGTCGGCGACGAAAAATACATTTTCCTGCCATGATGAGATCTTCACATCGGCAGTATGATATGAGGTCAGCTATGCTTTCACATCCACTCCGCTGCCGCAGCTGACAGTGTTGCTAGCAGTGGGACGATGTTATCATGAAAAGCACTGGCAGCTGGGAGCGAATGTTTTGTCTGCCTCTCGCTTCAACGTGTCTCCGAAACTCGAGATTATGTAACCTCCAGTACTAAAAGCGCGGGAAGACAGTACACATGATGCCATGCCTTCTCGACGTACCCAATCTTTGCACGCATGGCAAATTACACCTGAAACAGGGAGCACTGGCTGCGTATGTGCTCAGTTGCGCTGATAGCCATGTGCGGCCATGTGCAGCGATGGCTGCGTAGAAAAAGACAAATGCCAACTAGCCTCCCCCCCATTCTCCTCGCATGCCCTTTATCGTGTTACTGCGAGCTTGCTCCCTTCCCGCCCTTTCTTCTTGTTCGTGCGGGAAGAAGGCGTACATCAAGCCACCATTCTTAGCTCACTCTAACACGCTTTCACTTGCACCAAAGCATACAGTGCGCGAGGTGCGATAGGATCTTATCGCACTTGGGCTTTATACAGAGCATGACGCTGCTTTGCTTCGGAGGTTGCTCTTCATCGCGCGGCACACAATTGAAGAGGAGCGTTGGCGAGCAGCTGCTTGTAATCCAACTATTTGACTGTCTGCCTCCACAGAAGTTTCTATTTATTACCTTGGTATTCCTTTGCGGTGGCAGAGAAATTTCGTTACATTGAAATTGTGTGTAAACACGCTTATGTATATTGAAGTTCATTATATCGAGGTTTAACTGTACTTTGAAATTGTACAAAGTCTGTTATCCAGATATGCAATAAAAAAATTTCATTTTGCAAACAAATTTCTGGATTTCTTGCTGACACTTAAGGAGTTAACCTAACACTGATATAACTGAAGTTGAAGTGACGGAAGTCTACTGCATCATGTTTATCAGTGCTCTTGCTTTTGATGTTCTTCGGTAATGATTAAAAAACAAAAAAGGAAAAAGAAAACCTGCCGTGCTGGTATAGTGGCTTTGGCATAACACTGCTAAGCCCGAGAGCGCGGGATCAAATCCAGACCGCGGTGGCCCCATTTTGATGGGGGCAAAGTGCAAAAATGCCTGTGTGTCATGCATTGGGTGCACTTTAAAAACACCAGATGGTCAAAATTAATCCAGAGTCACTCACTGCAGCATGCCTCATAATCATATTATATGGTTTTGGCAAATAAAACCCCAGAATTAATTTTTTTTTTACAATAAAAATGTCTGGGTTAACCTACTGCATGCCATGATGATTGACTGGTTTCAGCTGCCTGGTGTGAGCTTGCGCATATTGGCATGAGAAAAATGGCTGGCTACTTGAGAGGTTGCTAATTGTGTGTCTTCTGTTTGTTTTCGTTGTTGTTCTTGTGCAGGTGAACAACCTTCTCGGCCAGTCGAGCGTCTGGTCTGACTACAAGGACCAGAAGCATGACCTCTTCATGGCGCCTGCTTCCACGGCTGGCTACCTGCCCAGTGAGTATGGCCAACATGCCTACACTTTGCGTGTCTGTTCTCTTGCCTGTTCGCTTGGTGCTTTGTCTTGTGCTTACAGTCCACTTGTTAAGGTGTGTGCACAAGAGATTGACTCAACCACATTTAGCCTCATCTTGCCAGTTGTTGTGATTTGGCTGCACACTGATTGTAAGCTCTTACATTGGTCCAGGGCACCTAAACTTGTGTCTAAGCTTGACTGGTGCGTTAAACATCCGTAACGCCGGATTTTATTGTGTTTACTCGTGTGAGACACCGCGCTTTGTATTCAACATCTTGGCGGGGTGTGGGTCATGCATGAGTGAAGCATATGTCACCTCACTAAAGCTTGGAATGACTTCACGAATGATGTAAAAGATAATGCAAACACTGGTTACACACTACACACACATTTATTCAAAATTCCAGCTCCACTGATCAAATTACACTTCATTCTTTATATGTTTCCGCTTGTGACGTCTCTCCCATCAACATTGAAGCTTCCTACCTCATCAGCACAATACAAAAAACAGTTGTGCTTTGATGCCAGATAACCCGAGTGAAACATTATTTTTAATTATTTACCTCGAAAGTAAGGGGTGCAGGTCTTGCCCGAAGAGGAGTCTTACACAAGTAAATACGATGAGCTGGTGCGAATATTTCGTACGTTGGTATATTCAATTGAATATTATGGTATTCGCTTCAATTCTAATACCTGTATTTGAGAAGAAATGTAATCCTAAAAACAAAAAACGCAGTCTCGCACAAGAAGTCTCGCGTTGATAGCAATAGCAAATTTTGAAGACAACTACGAGAAATAAAGTTCATAGTTTGTCTGGCCATATAAACTGCAGTAAACATCCGCCTACTAATTAAATTAACAAGTATTAGTGTCATACACACACAGGTAAACATGAGCAGTTCTCACTCAACGATCACTCGCTGTGACGATGCTAACGAAATGTGCATGAACAGAAGGGTGTGATGACTTCAGCTGCCTCTCACTTCTACGCTTCTCCAAAACTTGAGATTGCACGACGTCCAGCACTTGGACGTGCGAAGATAGCGCATATGGCAGCCACCGGCCATCTCGAGTGGGCCTTACCTTTGCACCCGTCGGGGATCATTACCTCCAAGATAGGGCGTGGGCGGTGAACATGCTCAGCAGTGCAGACAGACACGCGGATAGCCATGGCCAGGCAAGCGGAGGAGACACACGCCCCCCTGCCCCATGTCTTGCACATGCTTTATCACGCGACCTTCACCATTCGGTACGCGTAAAGCCACCATCTTTTTTGGCTCACCCTCGCATGCTTTTTCTCACAAAGCATACGGTGGGTCAGGCACGATACAGCACCCAATTGCACTTGGGACTCTTTCCAGAACCTCACAACACTGACGATGACGACGAAAATTCACCTGGAGTGTCCATACATACTAATTGCAATAACATATAGGTGAGGCAGACAAAAAGTGGGAGGTCTGATATTTGCTCTTCCTCAGTCACAGGCAAGCCACATTCGATAAATGCAGGCGTGAGATCGTTTTGGATGCCGTTGCACGAGGATTGATGTGCTACGTGTAAATGCTGGCACATCAAACTATGATGATGCTCGAGGAAATACGAAGACATTAATTCAACCATGCCTTGTATATTGAGAAGCTTGGGGACCACACATGCCCTCTCTCATCATATGCTCAGAATAATGCATCATATACACTTGAACTTCGACATGTCGAACAGTGCGATGATCGCGAAATGGTTCGATATCGTCAGAATTCGTTTTATAAAATCACATAAAAGACCTGTAAGGAACTTGTACCAATCAATCAATGGACCAGTAATGGCGCAGTAAATACTCACTTGAAGCTTCGCACAAAGTATTTATTTCTCACAGCGTGTCGTCATCCCGCGAAATTTCACATTTGGCAAACGACCGCACCACGACATCTTGTGGAACAGCAGCCCACGCCGAATGCACCCAACACACGCAGCCGTCAGGGAGGCTCTTTTGACAGGTTCAGTTGGCTTAATTTCGCGGTCTTCTGCCGCCAGCCACTCGTGCTCACGGCGGAGCAGG
Source organism: Dermacentor albipictus (assembly GCF_038994185.2). Taxonomy (NCBI): domain Eukaryota; kingdom Metazoa; phylum Arthropoda; class Arachnida; order Ixodida; family Ixodidae; genus Dermacentor; species Dermacentor albipictus. The sequence goes on along the minus strand of NC_091825.1, from coordinate 81,568,706 downwards.
TCCTTAAAAGGCGAAGAGCCGGGCTTGTTTCATGACGATGTCGCACTTCACTGGCAGGGACCGATCACGCATTTCTGCGACGTACGCCGCAAGCTTAGCCTGCAGCTCCGGAAAGCGTCCAGGCTTCGGCACTTGGGAAATTCCTCACTTGCCGTCACATGTGAAAATTTCGCTTCGCTGCAGTTCGCCACTCTCGCACCACCCATTCAGAAACATTGAACTTGCGGCCCGCTATGCAGTGATTTATTTCTTCGGCGAAAAGGATAGCAGCCCTCTTGAATGCTGCTGTGAACAAGTGCCGAATGATTAGTGGGCCTGGAGCACTCATGATGACTGAGGAAGTATAGAAGTAGCACGTAGCCGGCAGTCAAGTGGAATGCTTCAAACTATAATGAAAGCTAAGCGCAACAGGCAAAGAGAACTATCGATGCTCCCCGCAAGCGCCGCCGTTCTGAGGGTGCCGCCACGAATGGAACAGCGGCGCTTCCATCAACTATCGACACCCCCTCATGAGTGTTGCGTGCACAGTAAAACTCTCAAAAATGTTGAAAAACTCTTCTGAAAAGCGAGCAAACACGTGGGACAGCGAAAAGCTATGGATAGGGCCATAAAGCAAACATAAAATTGTAGCTACATTGTAGCTCCTGTTGGTTTCGCTTTTTTGGGGGTGCCATGTTTTGGTTTCGATTGTAATTCGACCCCCTCACTTCAGATTTTCAAATTTTAAAAAAGTGGTCGACTTACAATTGTGTAAATACGGCATATCATGTTTGTGAACTTTTCTTTTTTGTGATCTCACTAGGCCAAGCTGATAACACCTGGTGCACCATGTTAATGTTCCTTTTTTGTCTGGCTACCTATCTCCAAGTACCGAGCCAGTGTCTGCATTTTTGTCAAATGTCCAATTTAACTTTCTGCTGCCTGACCCCACTGTGGTTGTTCTCTCTCCTTAGCATGGGGCTAATATGTGCTAAAGTACGACCTAAAATGAGTTGACATGTCATACAGTGGTCAGACAAAGTGTATCTGTCAACAAATTAACAGGGGGGGGGGGGGGTGGACTTGTCTTCATTAGGGCAAAAACTTGTTGTTGCCCTTGCTGCCCTCACGAAAACAGGACCTGGTCGAAACATGGGCACCAGCAAAAGACGCCCCTTGCTAGGCTGTTGTTGATCACTTCGAAATCTGTATCTACTGCGTATCCCCACTCTGTTGTTCATATCATTGATGGAGCTAAACCACTTACAGGGACTGACAACTGGCCAGAATGTGTTGTAAGAAGTTGATGGAAAGGAAACGACCATGATTTATAGTGATAGAATCCAGCGCGGTGTTCGGGATTTAAGTAGGAAATATAATTTTAAATTGGGCAAAGAAAGTCGGAAAGACCAGTAAGTGGCAAAGCCTGGCGGTGAAATCTTGATACTTCGAAATGCAGTCAAGAGATTACTGTACATAAGTCGACTGTCATTAGGTACGGTACGATTATTGCTTAAAATTGCAGTTATTATATGATTAGACACTTGCACTTTATTCTACGCGTAGCACGAAGTAAAGAAAGTTCACGCTAACAAGCGGCACTCATGTCATCCCACATGCATGGCGGTGCATGTGCTGTTGTATGTGCGCGAGTATAGCGCAAGTGTGCAAGTACCCAGAATTTTATGATCTCCCTGTGATACAAGATGCCATCAACAAGTTGTGCCATAAATGGATATGTTTTTTACCTTCGTGTTGGCGCGTGTCTGTCGCACCGTACCGACGCCGTGCTCTCTGCCGTCCGTCGACAGATTGTCGCTGTTGGTACAGTGACAGAGGCGCCCACACAAAGGAAAAACACTGTCGCCGACAGTCGGCAGACCGAAATCGGTATCGCGTTGGCCTAGTGTGAGTGAGCCTTCACCAACTGGCATTCTCCAGGCGCACTGCTTGTCGTGGGAATGGTAGTCTATCGTGCAAGTCGGATTCATCGCTTCCGCTGCAGCTTTTGTCCATTGATGTATGACGTTCTGGTGCGAATTCGTAAGGACCTAACTTCAGAGCATGCATGCGAGCTAAAAGCCTTTGTTCCGGCTCGCTCAGGTCTTCAAGAGACGACATCGGAAATCAGGAGCGCATGCTTGGCTACAGCGACATGAACCGTGCACCACGTGTAAAAGCGTCGTTTCGTTTTCGATGCACTTGGTTTTGTTTTGACTAGTGAAACACCAAAGCAGTTGCACAGGAAACTGCTAGAATACATAGCTATTATCGCAGAAATACTTGAACACTTTGGAAAACATGAATCGCAGGAACATTGACTTGATAAACAAAATAATACTTTTTCCCATCACGGCCGCACTTGTCATCTGCCTCCCACTAATGCCGACCTATAATCGCTATCGCACTCGCCTATCGCAGTTTTCAGCATGCTTCCAGGGAACGACTTCATCCTCGCTGCAGATCGAAAAACTCTGATAAAAAATATGTTCCACGGAATTTTCCGCGTTACTACTTCATGATTAGATGCTCTGGCCAGTAAGCATTTCATTGCACTAGAAAAAGTGGGTACCATGAAAATTGGTTGTCAGTGCCTTTAAAAGCGAGAAATAACTCCCTTAGGACTTAAACACAGAAAAATCCACAAAAATTTAAAAAATAAAGAAACCCTCTTTAAGATGAACTGAGATAACAAACCTGCAGGTGGCCCTTTTAAGATTGAGACATGCTTTTCCGGCTCACAGGTGCAGGCACGGCCATCGCTGGCTACCTCACCCAAGGTTCCAGCCAGCACATGCCGCAGACACCGCCGCCCTTGGGGGAGAGCTGATGCCCGCTGGGACTCGTATACGACACAAACGTGCCTTCCACTGTGATGTTGGGGTCGCTGCCAAACCCTGTTCCTATCTGGTCCAAAGCTGTGTGCGGGGAGGGGAAGTGTGGTGTCTGCATGAAGCATCACTTGTAGAATGCAAGCTGGCCCGGCGAAGAAAGTCCCTCCCCGCAAAGGCCACCTGACGACGAGACAGACTCACCGCCACTACTCTTAGCATATGTCTCGGCTCTAGTGGCAATGCTGGGGCTTGTTTGTGTCTGTCTCGTGACTGAACTTCTGCCTCCCCTGGCATCCCGAATTGATACTGCAGCACTTGCTGGAGTGATGTCCAAGCCAAAGGAGTGAGGCCGTCGTGCTGTTTCCCCCCTCTGGGCAGCTTGCTAGATTGTTTATAATGCTCGTCAACGTGACAAGTCTCTCGTGGAGCTATCAAAGTGTCAGCCACATTTTGAGCAACCCGCAGATGGGTTTGATATGTACCAGTTTTGTTTGCCTCATAATTTTTAATGTTGTTAGTTTTCAACTTTTTTTCCAATTTCTCTTGCTGTGGCTGCAAAGTTGAAAAGTTGGGGCTTTAATGCCGGCCGGTGCTGTTGAGGAAGGAGTAGTTTTTTTACAATAGCCGTCGGTAGGCACCTGTTTCTGTAAATTGTATGTCGTTTTTGGCTGCAGAAAATAAGAATATGATGCTTATTGTGAAATGCTTGTGCGTGTTTTGAAACCGGTTTGCAATAAAGACATTCCCCTTGCAGTTGTCTGTACAGGAAGGCATGTGTTGACCCTCAAGCAAGGATTTGTTGTAACTGATAGTATTATTTTTGCTGCATTCATTTGGAGACTAAACTGAGCAAATGTTTTCTAGATGAGAGCTAAGTTAAATAAAGAAAAAAAATATGCATATAAAGATTTTTATGAAAACAGGTCACATATTCTATGTTGATGTGACAGTCGGAGATTTCTTCTACTTTTTATTTTTAAGTCAACTCATTCACAGAAGAATAAATTTTTGTATGTGCTATACTTGCATCACTTAGTGTCTCTTGGATAAGAGCTTAGTGCAGGCAACTGTGACAGCAGATTAAGAGGTTTTATACACAATGTTGCTTCTGTTACGTCTGGACGATCGGCCATTGTCTGTGCAGGTGCTACTTGAAGACTGTCCCCATCGCTCGTCGGCCCACAAAGCTATTAAGGCACTTTTCTTTCTTGAGGGCGACTGGCTTATGTGAATGTCTTTGATTCACTCAGGCCCTCCGCGTACGTGCACAAGCTCACCGCGGCTTTCCTTTCCCTCCCCTCTCACTCTCTCTTTCTATTCCCTTTTTCCCGTCCCCCAGAGTAGGGTAGCCAACCAGACGCATCTCTGTTAACCTCCCTGCCTTCTCTCTTTATTCCCTCCTTCTCTCCCTGTAGAATTGGTGCTCTGTAAGATAAGCATGTGCTGGAGTTGCTTGCTTAATGTTCTGAAGATCGAGCTTGTGTGTGGAAGTGTAATGGAGGACCTCCTTTTGTTGGGACTGCTCCTTATGGGAAGATGAGCCTGCAAAACAGTCTTAGTAATAAAGTTAGGATTGTAAAAGCTAACACAATGCTGGTTTTGTTCAGTTTTCTTAAAGCTTGTTTGTTCGGATGTATGAATAGTAAAGTCAAATGAGGTAATAAATATATACTATTATTATATGGCACTTAATATCAACTTTAATATGGCCTCATAAATTAAAAGGCATATACTATATGGCAGATGATGCCCTATTTGCATTTCAGTACATTTAAAGTTCACAGCTGAAAATGCAGCTGAATAAAGAATTCGCAAATGAGAAAAGTTAAACTTTCCTATGTATTACACAATTGTATGTAAATGACTCTGGTAAAGGAACTGAACTGTGCTTTTTTAGTATTTGTGCATATAACATGTTGTCATTGACTTAGTTCCTGTTCATCTCTGAGAAGCCAGGTGTAATATTACTACTGCACCATGTATAACTGTATCGCACTGCACGTAAGTGGGGCGAGAGTCGCCAAGGAAGCAAAACATTGTTTAGCATCTTTGGCTGATCTTGCCTGTTAAACCCTCACTCTGATGGCAATTGTGTCAATGTTCCTCGCTCGTTAATGTGAGCCTAATGTGTTAAAGAACCTTTCATTCTGCCCGACATACTTTCTCCTGCAGGGCAGTGGAATGTTTTATCGTGTCTTACGATAAAAGTTCATGAATTATGCAAACAATTATGCTATGCAAACATGACTGGCACTGATGCTTTAGGCTACTTGGTGGACATGCTGTGCACAGAAAATTAGGCTCAAGAAGTGCATAATTAAATAATTACATTACCTAATTAAGTTTTTTTTTCAATTAGGATGTGCATGTACAAGGTGTATCGGTTAACTTTAGCCAGAGACTTAATATATACAAATGCCACGTAGCTGGACAGAACCAAGGTGATGTGGTTTGCCATCGTGTGGAGGTACAAGTTATTTTTTTTCATTCTGCCTAATTAGCTAGTCTTACTTAATGGGCTTGTCAAATATTATGATTAAAAGTGTCAATGAGAAAATTGTAGAGTGACACGAAAGACCCCCAATACAGCTTTATGTTTCTCAATACATGCTACATAAGTGTTTCTTCAGAGCGTGGAAGAAGCCCGCAAATGCACACAAAATTATCGCGCGACTGGCCGCTCGAGGCACTTCGCGTGAGGCACCCACTAGCACCCAGAGTATGTCAAGTGATACCCCATACTGCGATGAAAAGCTGTCTGTCCGTCGTGTCACAAACAGTGCAGCTGACACAGTTGGTGTTGCTCATGTAAAGTCATGCTCAAAGCATAAGCATTGCTGAAGGGGGAGTTTCTTTCTTGACTATGCTGCAACAGCACAAATACACTCAAGAGCTACGATTATGAGCAGGTACATACAAAACCATTACCATTGGGGCGTTAACGGTGTCTATATTTTGAGCCTTCTGTGGTTGACACCATGGTGGCACGTGGCAGTGCCGGTAGTGTTTCTGCAAGTATGCATGGCCTTGCAGCTCTTCACCTCAAAAATGCTTGCCACCGATGGCGGGAACCACCCGGCATGCATGTCTTGGCATGCTTGGCATGTTGGCATGCATGTCTTGACTGCATCTGCGGTTGTGTGCCGGGCTGCCCTTTCATCCTGGTTCTTCTAATTTACGCGTTTTACCTGTGTTACGATTTACTTTGCACACTTTCTTTTTCTAAATGCTGCAGATCCAACAAGTGAATCTATATACAGTGAAGCTTTGTGTGAGTGCACAAAGAGTCGAAACACGAGTTTGTGTTTATCAAGTCCCTGCAAAAAGTTGCAAAGAAGGTTTTGTTCAGGCATTGTAGAGGGGCTAATGTCATGCCGCAGATGCGCAAAGGTGAGCATTATGGTCCCTTTTTTTTCTCTCACCAGCGTGGTTGGCACCGCTGGATGGATGTTATGAGCATCCCCTTTGGAACGGGCCGGTTGGTTGTCCCACCAAGCTCTTGCTATTATACTGCTTAATATCCTACCTAGGTTAAAAAAAAAGTAAAAACCGTACGATGAACTCCTGTAACCAAATTTTCTGACCCCCTATTGTGAACTTTGTTTTTGTCACTTCCCTTCTTTTCTTCCAACAATCTTCCAATCGCTTCTTGCTAATCTCTGTTGCGGACATGTTCACTTTCCCTCTGCTCTTGCTGAACCGAAGGGCTTCAAGGAGGCCAGTGGTGCCTAAATCAACCGCTGGGCAGTGATCTTCACATTCTAATAAAACATGCTCAATCATTTCCCAAGCTTTACCGCAGCAAGCACTCGCATTTTCTTATATCTCTCTTTATGGGTGCGTATTCTAAGGTACCCTGATCTCCCTTCAAAAAGTAATGAGCTTCCCTTTGAGTTATCATTTGTTTCTTTCCCGATTTTGTTTTTTCCTCTTAGGTAGTTACTAATGGCACATTTCTTTTCCATTGCCACCACCCATGAGATGATTTCAGCCTCTCTGACTTTGCTCTACGTTCTTTGTTGCTGTGTTGCTCACCCTACAGGCCACATGCTTGCTAGTAAGCTTCCCAGTTCTTTTCCTCCACTGTGAATCAACGTTTTCCCTGTACAACTACCTCAACACTCTCCCAGCCCATTTACTTTCTTCCGTATTCCTCAGTCGTTCGTCATTATCAATTTTATTGTGAGCTTCCCTCACTACAAAACTCGTCCAGCCCATATCATCCTGCACAGCTTCATTTGTAGCCTTCCCGTGAGTGCTGAATGCGAGGCGTCCCACTGACCTTTGGTGGCCATCAAGTTCTGATTGTACCATTACACCTTTCCACGTAACCCGGAGCACCTCTACCTATTGTATCCCATAATGTTCTGTGTTTCATTATGGCTGAATTTCTCTTCCCCTTCACTGTTATTGTTTTTTCCTGTTTCCATATATCTGTTGCCTTCGTTTATTCATATACCAAGGTATTTATATTCTTTTACCCGAAGTATTTCATCTCTCCGCTGCTGCTGCGGAGAGCGCCATCTGGTGGTGGTGCAAGGAACTCAAACGCACGCGTCCTCTGCTGTGATTGGTTGGCCTATCCGGTTAGCAGCCAGGCCGCAGCACCCACGGTCACGAAACTGCGACGTTCACAAAGAAAACATCGCTTTCAGAAAGCTCAGAACAATTACTCGAATTACGTCACTACAGATGAACTATGTCTGCCCAGGCGGACATAATTGCAAGAAAAGCCAAGGCAGCTGGCAATTCGCTAATTAAACATGAGAATAATTAACTTTTAAGTTGCATACTTTACGGCACATGCTTATATATACGTAAGAGTTCAAAGTAGTCGTCATAAAGGTCTAAAGTTTCGCGTTCGGACATTTCAACATGGCCACGTACAAAGCAAACCTCCTGTGACGTACGGAAGGGTGTTGCGAAATGGAGCTGCCGTCGCCACTTCCCTGTTCCCGCGTCCTTACTAATTCCGATTGGCGCTAGATGTGCAGCTCCCGATTGTATACCTATAGCCACTTGAGCAGCAGGCGCAATATGGACCGCTCTGTCGAAGATTCGCCTGTGCGCCCTTGCCTGCGGCATGCGAGCCGCGCGTGGCCTGGCGCTCCCTCCCACAGTGCCTTGCGCCTAGCCAGCAGTCGACACTCGGAGCGGCGGGTGAGGAGGAAATGTGGTCAATATTGACCTTTCCAGAAACGCGCACGCGCTGTCAGCGGCGGCCGCGAGCGCTCACTCAACGCCTTCTCTAGAGGGAGTTGGCTCAGTCAACACCCTCTAGAGAACTTACTCTTGTCTTGGAGGTGTTGGCTCAGTACGGAGCGGCGGGCGAGGAGTACGTCGTAGCACCGTGGAGCTTACAAAATAAATTCTGCTGTGGCAGCCCTTGCAGTTTCTTACCAGCGGTTTCTTACCCGTAATTCACCCTTGAAAGCGGGCTGAAGTACACGGAGGACAGTCGCCGTTCAACTACTCTTGATCAGTTAATATGACTGTTAGAGTAACTGGAAAATAATAGAATCTTGTTTCGGGCTTAGTAATGACATCGTGATCACCCATACAAGTAAGTTACCAAGACCTTCAAGCTTCATCCTAAAACCAGCGGCTCAGACGAACTCATCGAGAAGCATCTGTACACCAAAACTGGCTTTGTGAAAGCCATTGGAAGTGAGAAAAAAAACGATGAAAAAAAAAAGTCCTATCATCCGCGAAATGCTGACGTCAATCTACTCCCTTAATAAGATGGCGGTGGCCGGCTTCACCTTTAGCACATTGCCTTCTTTTTTACACCTTGCGAAGCGCCCTACATAGGTAGACCTTATTGCGGTTTTTCAGGCGGTCGTTTCGATCCACTGGTTGGAGCACACTCCTGGCAAATAAAACGAACAAGAGACACGCTTCGCAAGCGCGCAGCGTGGAGGCCGAAATCACGCTGACGTTACGCGTGCTGGCGAAAGCAGAAACGAGGGAACGCGTCGTAGTAATCCCTAACTTGTGCTCGAGTTTGTTTGTGGCGTAGAACCGAGGTGTTTCGTCGATGCCGGAATGTTTCCTTGCTTCTGATTACCTTATTTTGATCCCTCTCATGGCATGAATTGCAGCCTGTTAGATATGGCGCCGTTTCCTGAGGCTCCTTCGAGTTCCCCAAACCACTTCGAATCGCAGCACAGCTAATTGAGGAATGCAGAAGCAGAGGTGCCACATTCCTGAGGCAGGACACTTGCAAACAAGTTCGTACGCCGCCGGGATTAGAAGGGGTCCTCGGACAATAGAGCCCAATCGTCACCCCTCTTCGCCTTTGAAGAAGGCATTTGCCACCACTGCGGAGCCGTACCACCGGGAGCAGGTGGGCCCTCGTACAATGGAGCATGAGCGCCCCCCTCCTTCTCCACCTTAGAAGAAGTGCATTGCAAGTCTGCGAGGCAAGACCGCAGAGAGCCGCCGGGTGTGACAACGCGATACGGGCGCCAACCATTGGCTGAAAATGGCGTCATCTGAGCGGACTCTCCCATTGGTCGAACATGACGCGACTTCCAGTGCTCGAAGGGTTTATAAGAAGCCTTCCAGAGAAACCAGAGGATTTCCCGATTCACCTCTCTCGAACTTCTTGCCGCGGGCCGCAGCGTCCGAGTTGCTGCCGGCCCGTAATGACTGTACAACTGTTACTTGTCTCTCACCTCTCTGTATACAATGTAAAATAAACCCTCCCAAGTTTGGTTTTCATCCCGAAGGCCGTCCCTCAACCCCTACATCTGGTTGGCAGTGGTGAGATCGCCTCCGAATGCATCAGCTGGTGGCAGCGCTACGGATAAACCTTCGTCGAGAGAGATCCTAAGGAACCGGGAAGAGTGAAGAAGGGAGCCTTCGTAGAAAGAGGTCCGAAGAAACTGGGAGTAGCGAAGAAGGAGCGAGCCTTCGACCCAGGGAGTCCGGAGGAACCGGGAACAGCGGACGAACGAACCGGATGGCAGGGTGCTGCAACCGTAAGTGAGCGCGTGGTTTTTTTCCTTATGATTCGCCAGACTCAAATGTTGTGTGTTGATTTTGATAGTTCTGGGAATCGGGAGTTTGATGCATTGTGTGTTTGCACAAATTAATTAAGGAAAACAGTTTTAACCACCTGTCGGGGCAGCTGCCATGGATCTTAGAAGGTTGACGAGGTTAGACTTGTTGGTGTGCGACGATTTGGGAGTTGAGGCGGACGAACGGATGAAAACGCCAGCTATCATAAAGGCGATTAACGATAATTAACGATAGGCGATTAACGCGATTAACGATAAAGGCGATTAACGATAATTAACGATAGTGGCAATGATGACAAAAGCATTGAGCTTGCTTGGGAGGTGATACAGGAGCCACGGGAGCGTGAGCGTCGTGAACGTTTGCGAGAGCGTCGTGAACTTAGGAGTGAGCGTAAGCGTGAAGAACGCGAGAATGAACGGAAGCATGAGCTTCAAGAACTTACTCTTAGGTGTGAGCGTCACGAACGTGAGAATGAACGCGAATGGGAGTATCAGGAACGTAAGCGAGAGCTTGAGCAAAAGTATGAGAGAGAGAAGGCAGCACTGATCAAAGAGATACAGTATTGTGATCAGTTATTGGCAGAGACAACGGCTGTCTGAGAATTCTGTAGGAAGTACAGAGCGAAAGAATGAGGAAGTGTCTAGCGGATTTTCGCCAAAAGCCGACGAGAAGAGTAGTGCCTGTGACATTGGCTGCCGATTCATAAGTGAAGGGAAAAGGCTAGCTGCTAACGATGCCTTAGTGGCAACAGAGGCCGTTAAAGGCCGCAGTGAGAGCGACGAGGTGCTGTGCCAACAAATGACTGTGGAGACAGCTAGGCCAGCTGCGAACAAATTGGCACAGTTACCGCGCGTGTGCGTCGCTGGTAAGGTTAGCGAGGTTGCTAGCGAAGAAAAGGGTACTGCTGACCCGACAGAAGCGAGCACCCATGTAGAGCCAAATCTGCGTGCAGGAGTGAAGTGCGAGCTGAGCGATGCAGTTGAGGGTAATTCTCAGGATTGTGAGCTGCGTAGCTCAAGAGAATACAACTGCATTGTTCAGGGATCGGTGCGGCTCTCCGCCAGTCTAGATGGCCTAGATAGGGATGATTCAGTTGTTAATCATTCGGACTGTGCGCGTGAGACAGCGATCGATACCGACGGGCTGTGTGCCGATGCACAGCGTGAGCTGGGCAATGTAGTAGAGGGCAGTTCGCAAGAGTGCGAGTTGTCTAACTCGAGTAAAGCCTGCTGCATTGTTCCAGAGTCGGTTGGGCTGTCCGCCAGTCGAGGCAGGGAGAGTGTTGATTTAAATGAGAATCAATCAGACTGTGCGGGTAAGAGACCGATACGGGCCGACGAAATGTGTACCGGCCAGCACGAGGCACGAGAAGGCGACATGAAAGCGAGTGCAAAGAGAAAGTGCCGTAAAAAGAAGCGCGGTAAAGACCGAAAGACGGTAACTAATGTAGCGCCGCCAAAGATGGCGAGAAACCCGAAAGGGCAGGGCGCGAGGAAAAAGGTGCGGTCGTCAAGGACGATGTTGACGCATCCAGAACGTTCGAGCCACAGGTCCAAGGGTGACCGCGAAGCATGTTCTGCACCGACGCGGACAAAGGGCACGAGGCTGTTAAACTCCTCGTCGTTCCGTAGTTCTTTTCATAGCTCAGCGTGCAGTTCGAAGAAACGCAAGGTGGCAGGACGAGACCAGGTGGGGAGTAGCGACGCGGTCAATCGAGTTCGTGTTGAAAGCGGGGCGCCAGGACGCAAATTGGCAGGAGACCGTAACGTCTTGGGGGAGCTGATAGTGAATCAGCCCTTTTGTTGTTCCTCGGCAGCCAGAGTAGCTTTGAAACCGCGCCCACCTCGAGTCCGACTGAAAGTATGAGTCAGTCGAAAACGTTTGGAAAGGGAGGGCAAGAGCGCTTCCGTAGAAATGAAGTGTTTTGTTTTTTATTTTGAGCATCGGAAAGTTTTCGCGATTTGAGACTAGGATTTCTTTCAATGCGCAAAGTTTGGGCTTTGTTTGTGTTTTCGTTTGAGAAGCTCCGAGATTTGAAAGATGAGGTTTATGTAAACATGTAGTCTCGCGAGTGTTAGTTAATGAGTAAATAGGCTTTCTTTTTTGTGTGCGTGAGTAACCTGAGTGTCAAGCTTATTGTTGAGAGGCCTATTGTATCGCGCGTGTGTTTTAGTTAACCTTCTTTTTTTTATAAGCGTTTTCTTTATTTTCTAAGGTTAACCGCGTAGGTTTTTAGTGAGTGCATGATTTGCACGGAGAAGCGTCCTTAGTCCCTTTAGCGCGTGTCCTGTGTGGACGGAAGGAAGCAGCTTTTTGACTGGGTTGCTCATGTGTGTTGAGGGCAGCCGTATTCTGACTTCTTTAGTGAGCGTGCCTGGAACTAGTTATTAGAAGACGCATCATTTTAAGGTTTCTGCGGAGTGCGTAAGCCCCGCAAGTTTAAGTGCTCGGTTAAGTTACGTGTCCTGTTTGCACTAGATAAAGACACGTGAGTAGGCGTAATGAAAAGTTTGCCTACGACGCAAGTACGCGTTCTGATTAGTGACCACAAGGCTAGCGCGTTTGTGATTACGTACTAGTGAAGATGGCCAGACTGTTCAGTGGCAACAACACGTGAGATAAGTACGCCACTGCGTTAGGGTTGGAAACATGCTGTTCGAGTAGTTAGGCCACTTAAGTGATGTTCGGCTGTTTTCATTTGTTGTTTGCAACGCCAACGACCCTTTTGTTTTGCAGCAACAATAGTATTCTGGTCTTGTCGGCATTCGGTGAGAAATGGATAGCGGTTTGGAAGGGTGGTTGGAACTGTTTAGTCAAAATTGGGGAAATAAAAGATCAGGGTTCATTTTGACTCAGTGATAGCCTGGCGAGTCAGGGGTGAAGAGCCTGCGCTTGCACGTGGTGCAGCGCTGTGTTGTTTTGTTTGTTTGACGTCTGTTCTCCAGGGCCAAGGATACCGAAGTTCGTCATTCGAGGCTCGACACCAATACCCTGCAGGTTCTTTCAGCGTTCCTCATGGCCAGCGAATTGAGTTCACCGGCCATTCAGAACAACCGGGGCGAGGACGAGCTGTTAGATATGGCGCCGTTTCCTGAGGCTACTTCGAGTTCCCCAAACCACTTCGAATCGCAGCACAGCTAATTGAGGAATGCAGAAGCAGGGGTGCCACATTCCTGAGGCAGGACACTTGCAAACATGTTCGTACGCCGCCGGGATTAGAAGGGGTCCTCGGACAATAGAGCCCACTCGTCACCCCTCTTCGCCTTTGAAGAAGGCATTTGCCACCACTGCGGAGCCGTACCACCGGGAGCAGGCGGGCCCTCGTACAATGGAGCATGAGCGCCCCCCTCCTTCTCCACCTTAGAAGAAGTGCATTGCAAGTCTGCGAGGCAAGACCGCAGAGAGCCGCCGGGTGTGACAACGCGATACGGGCGCCAACTATTGGCTGAAAATGGCATCATCTGAGCGGACTCTCCCATTGGTCGAACATGACGCGACTTCCAGTGCTCGAAGGGTTTATAAGAAGCCTTCCAGAGAAACCAGAGGATTTCCCGATTCACCTCTCTCGAACTTCTTGCCGCGGGCCGCAGCGTCCGAGTTGCTGCCGGCCCGTAATGACTGTACAACTGTTACTTGTCTCTCACCTCTCTGTATATAATGTAAAATAAACCCTCCCAAGTTTGGTTTTCATCTCGAAGTCCGCCCTTCAACCCCTACAAGCCATCAAACCGCGGAAATCGTTGCGCTGTGCATGGAAAACGTCCAGCCTGCCTAGCGAGCCGCATCACACTTTCTTAAAGGGCCCCTGAAACGGTTCGGACAAATTTTGTAGGCGCGTAGGGTACAGCTTAAGTAGAACATTCGCACCACAATTTAAGTGAAGCGTTACGTATTAATGGAGCTGCAAGCGATTAGAAGTTACCCTCCTCCCTAGCTATGCTTTTCCTCCTCAACTCGCTCGCCGAGCGAGCGGCGCTAAGCTCCGCCTTCACTGGTTCAGCGTCACGATGCGACGTCACATCGCTCACTTCCGGTTGCTTAGGAGCACGCCCCCTCCCGCGCGAGACCTCTCCGCTAGCCGCTTGGCCGTCGACCGAGAGCTATCGAAGCAGCGTGCGTTGCGAGCATTCTGTCGTAGCGCCGAACGTGTCCGGTACTCCGCTAAAAACAGGCAAGCTGGTCATTTCGGCAAATGACTGGAGGCATAAACTCAAGCTGATGAAGGAACTTTAGCGTAGACGTAGTACGTGAGCAGCCTGATCGGTCTGCATGGTCCAGACACTTGCTGGCGCAGCGCTTAACCAGTCAAACAAAGCGCTAATATTGCTCTAACCAAGTGTAAAGCATTTTAAACATTTATAAATAAACGTGTTGATGATTACACTCCTGCGAAAAATACACACCAGCAGCAAAGAATACACTTCGTTGCTGCTACTGTGTATGGTTGAGCTCTGTGCCACCAGGTGGCTGCACCATGCAGACCGTTCACATTAGCCCTTCTGCTCATCTCGTGGCTCATCCCGGCACAGTCAAGCGGCCAGACCCTGTCCCCTTGCGCTTGCGTTTGCCCTAATACTGGACTCGCGGTTTGCAGGTCGCTAGGTTTGCAGTCCACAAGGCAACAAAGTCGAATCATAGTGCTCGCGAAAAGACTGAGACCGACTCTGACCGCGGAGCTCTCGTCAAAATGGAGTACGTTGTAACACAAGCAGACGACACTTGCTGTGTGCCGGAAGTGGTGAAGTGTACTAAAACACTATTCTTGTGTATTCTCTTTAAGTTATTTTCTTTTTACAAAAACAAAGTAACTAACATTCCAACTATTACGAGCATCATTTGTTCACCATAAAGTTGGAAAAATTATCGACCACGCGCCCTGGTCAGCCAATCAGATAGCTCGCCCATGTGACGTAATATGGGTTATTTGCATCATATGGGTAGGGGCGGCTTAAAATTCCGCCGAGCAGTGCGCTGCGATCGGCAGCGATGGGTATTTTTAAAACCTTATAATAAATTACACGCTTTACGCAGAGCACTTAGATGCATCAATTAATGATCAGAAGAACCTACTCTAACGACTCAGCACGTTTGTAGAAAATCGCCAAAATCGTTTCAGGGTCCCTTTAAATACGAAGAGCACTTCAATCGAGCCGGAGGTTGAAAAAGGAAAGTGTTTGCACGTGTTTGCGCAATGCCTCTGAAATGTGCAAGCACTACGTTCGCGGCATTGCTCCAGCTGCTCTAAGTACGACAACTTGACTGTTTTCGACCTTTGTAGGCAACTTCGTACTGTGACTCGTGTTGCAATATATCACATAGCATCCGTCAACATACAGGCAGTAACGTGTGTCGTGCTTTCAGAAGGTAAATACCGATATTGCACTGATAGAACGAGGCTAAAGACTGTTGTTACCTTGTTAGTGTGTCTTCGGATAAAAACAAACGAGAGTTCAGTTTGTGAATCGGGATGCACATTTCTCTTTATATAGTTAGCTGCTCCGTGTGATGAGGTAGTCTGCATCCGATGACTGTTGCACTTGTTCGTGCTCACTGTTCGAGGCAGGGTCCAGGCTTGGGAACGCGGTGCTCCTATCGAAATACATGTAAAAGGAGAGTTCGTTTCTTTCGGCAACCACTGCACCAAATTAGGTGAAGTTTGTGGCATTTCAAAGAAAAACCTAAAATCAAGCGACTGTTTGTCTCGAACGTTTAATTTAGGTCGTCAATTTTTTATTAAACATGGGCAAAATAGAACATTTTCAGAAAACGACACTATCAAGTTAACAACTCGGCAATGAAAAATGATACCACAAATCTGTGAAATGCATCTAATAGTACATCTAAAGCGGACAAAATTTATATGTTGCACATGAATTTCAAAAAATTTTATAATTTAGAGCAGCTTTTGCAGATCCTTTGTACACAACGTAACAAATTCACGTACGATATAAAATGACATATCGTATTTGCCCGCGTTCATTGATCTAATGAATACCGTTTACAGAACCGTGATACCTTTTCTTGATGCAGAGTTATTAATTTGTTAACTTTGTCCTTCTATATTTTTTTCAATTTTTTGAATTCTTTAAGATATTAAAAAAAAAAAACTGAGGCCCTAAGTCTGAGTTCCGCTTCCAACAGACACTAGAATTTAACTCTCTCTCTCAAATGCCTAAATTTCATTAAAATCGGTCTAGGGGTTATCTCAGAGTAATGTTTTTGCGTTTTACATGTATCCTAATAGGCCGTGTCGGAGTTGGGCCCGAGCTAAAGCTTCACTCTTAAAACGGTTGCACCCTTTGGGCTGTATATTTGTCCCACAATGATATACCCTAAAAACGTTTGCACCCTTTGGAGTGTATATCTGCCACACTACGATAATCGTCATCTGCCTTGATGCGTTTCCTTTCTTTAACGCTGCGAGCCCGGTACTTTCCTGTAACGAACGGCATGCGCGTTATCAGCATGACATAGCATTCCCGACGGGAAAGTAGCGGGCGCGGCGTTTTCAAGAAAGGAAACGCATCAATGCAGATGGCGATTATTGTTGCGCGGCAGATACACTCTTAAAACGGTTGCACCCTTTGGGGTGTATATTTGTCCCACAACAATAATCGTCATCTGCCTTGCTTGCGTTTCCTTTCCTGAAAACTCGGCGCTCGCTACTTTCCTGTCGAGAATGCTGCGTCACACTGATAAGGCGCATGCCGTTCGTGACTGGAAAGTACCGTGCTCGCAGCGTTAAAGAAAGGAAACGCGGGCAGCACGGATGACGATTATCGTTGTGGGACAAGATACGCCCCAAAGGGTGTAATTTTTTTGAGAGTGTATACAGCCCAAAGGGTGCAAACTTTTTTACACTCTTAAAATTTTACACCCTTTGGGGCGTATCTTGTCCCACAACAATAATCGTCATCCGTGTTGCCCGCGTTTCCTATCTTTAACGCTGCGAGCCCGGCACTTTCCAGTCACGACTGGCATGCGCGTTATCAGTGTGACGCAGCATTCTCGACAGGAAAGTAGCGAGCGCCGAGTTTTCAGGAAAGGAAACGCAAGCAGGGCAATGACGATTATTGTTGTGGGACAAATATACACCCCAAAGGGTGCAACCGTTTTAAGAGTGTAAGACTAGTGTAGAGTGTAATCGTCATCTGCCTTGTTTGAGTTTCCTTTCATGAAAACTCGGCGCTCGCTAATTTCCTGTTGAGAATGCTGTGTCACACTGATAACGCGCAAGCCGTTCGTGACTGGGAAATACCGGGCTCGCAGCGTTAAAGAAAGGAAACTGTGTGTGTGTGTGTGTGTGTGCGTGCGTGTGTGTGTCTGTGTTTGTGCGTGTGTAGGTGCGTGCGTGCGTGCGTGCGTGCGTGCGGATAGGTGGGACAGTAGGCAAAATAAAAACAAAAACTTGGTGGCGCAACCCACTGCCCCATTTCGAAGGAGACGCTCATAACACCCTTCCATCCATCGCGAATGCATGTTCAACGACAGCCTGCACTCAGTTGTCGCTATCTTTCAAAGCCATCTAAACATGCACATCTGGTCGCCTGAGCGCCCGCGCTTCTGAAGTTCCTCGCAAAGTTGAAGGAACTATAGATAGCAACAATAAATCAATTTAAACGTGCTGACATTCATTCAGAACACCAACTTTCATTTGGTCGAATATGGTTATGAGACAAAAAGGAAGCTACAACTGGTTCTTTTCGAACTTCGTGCCGGAACCTGCGGACCCGCCCACCTATGGTGCACATCGCGGATATTTCAAATATTTTCTCGTACTTTAAACGTAGGAGCAGCTCTCGGAACTTGCTAGCTTGAGTCTCTGTTTCCTTTAGGATAACCGATAAGTAATTAACCAGAACCGATAACGGATGTAGGAGAACAATCTCGCACGGCATGTCATCAATGCAATGAGTATTCTTTCTTTGTTACTCACGCAGCTGCTAAAGGGACCTGTGTAGGCCTGTGCCGCAGCTATCGTCCATCACGTCGCGATTTGTATGAAACGCACTATATTTCTATCACAATCACTTGGGGTTATCGCACGTTAAAAACAACGACAATTCAATGAGTTTACTGCAAAGTTACTTTTGAAGTCCAACCAGTAACTTACGTACGCTACCTAGGTCGTTTCATTGTGGCTTGCTCCCCAATATATTGTGGCATTTGCCATTACATAACGGGCGATGAACCAAGAAACCGGCGGTTAAACGGAGGAGGGGAGAAAAAAAAAAGCTTTTGAGTAAGTGTAAGGTAAAGTAAGGTGTAAATTCTGAAATAAAGGGAAAATAAGCTAATTCTAGAGAGGCTCCGTGCACGGGTTGCAGTTGCTTCGTTCACACAGATTGAAAACTTCTGCGTGAGTTACTTTTCTAATGCAGTTGTAATATGTAGCGCACACGAAAGCCCATTGTTCCTGACAACTTGACAAATGAGGTAAAGGGTACACCCTTTAGCTATCGTTGCACGGAAAATGCATTCGCACCTGCGAAATGGCACCATTTCGCTGCAACAGAAATTGCCAGCGTTTGTTTCGCTGCATAGCGGATGACTTCGTCTAAAAGGAGGTCGCCATGCGAGACTACACGGCGTCTCCGTATATATAGACACGAGGCGTTTAAAAATACCTACTGGCTTGCCGTCCAGCAGTCGTGGCCGAGTGGTTAAGGCGATGGACTAGAAATCCATTGGGGTCTCCCCGCACAGGTTCGAATCCTGTCGACTGCGCAGTGTTCTTTTGATTTTTTTATTAAGCTGTTAAATCTTCAATTATGCTGCCGCTTCTGTGAATGATTGGGGAAGCAGCGCATTTCATTTTAAGAAACGGTAATAATAATAATCTCGCAGCATTCTCACAGAATTGGCGAGAGTAGTCGTAGGCAGGCAAATGGTGTCGGATATTAGCCCCCCCCCCCCCCCCCAAAAAAAAAATACTGTTAGCGACGCGAATTACATTACAAACACCGTGGTTCTCGTGATTTAAGTGAAGAAATAAATGAGTTTGGCGTGCCAGTGAACTGTGACAAAATGCATTTCGAAGGAGATACTCAAGATAATTTATGGACAGAATAGTAGCCATACTTGCAACGCTAGTAATACTTATGTAACGAACATCATAATTAAAACAGTATTAAAGTGTGATTTTTAGTTTTCTATAATTCGGCCTACGTGTTTTTTTATTTCCACCGGAAAGTTAGTTTTCTTTTCCAGTGACTATATTTTTACAGATGAACATTCACCGCCTTTTTTCGGGGCGTAATTTTTGGGGTCGAGCTTGCCCGGGATTTCTTTCTTTCTTTTATGCGAAGCATATTACGAGAGCACAACCCAGCTCCTCAGGCGCGGCGGTGTCGCCTTGAAACCACGTGACACCGTGACGACACGACAGAGGAGAAGTGGCTTTGGCTCAACTCTTGCAAGACGGGCTGGGTGGGAATCGAACCAGGGTCTCCGGAGTGTGGGACGGAGACGCTACCACTGAGCCACGAGTACGATGCTTCAAAGCGGTACAAAAGCGCCTCTAGTGAATGCGGTGTTGCCTTAGAAACGAGCTGTTTCTAAGGCTCAGGCATGCGTCGCTTGCTCAGGCACACATTTCGTTGCCGCGCCGAACGCTGCGTTGCTCGACGCTCACCGCGTCCAATGCGGGGCGTCCAAGGCGAAGCAGAGTAACGCATGAGTTGTTTCTTAGTCTAGCCGAACCAAATATAGCCAAGCAACAGCAGTTCACCAAGCTAAACAGTGGTTCAACAACTAAAATAAAGGCTAGTATGCTTCGCATCCTGGGCTTAACCTTACCTAAGCCACAGCCATTTTTTCTTTCTTTCTTTCTTTCTTTCTTTCTTTCTTTCTTTCTTTCTTTCTTTCTTTCTTTCTTTCTTTCTTTCTTTCTTTCTTTCTTTCTTTCTTTCTTTCTTTCTTTCTTTCTTTCTTTATATCCTGCTGTTCAACACGGTAGTTGAATACACAGAGTTACAATGTTTACGAGAACTGGTCTTGCAAAAGGGCAACACCACACGGTGTTTTCACAGTGCGGAAATTATACGAACGTGCGAGTGACATCATTTGATACTCAACGCAAACAGGGTAATACTTTATTTGTAATATTACGTGGCTACAGAGCTATAACGAATACTACAAAATGATATTACTCTCGCCTTTAACACGCTTTTTATTTTAGTCGCATTGGCAAGCAAAACTGACGCTCGCAAGTAAAGACCGTTTCACATAGTACGAATTTGCGTTTTCGCTCTTGCGAATTCGCTGTTGCGACAAATGAGCCGTCGGACCCTTCGGGCGTGGGATTTGCCGATGTTCGGAGGGGTGAACTTCTGCGCGAAAACGCACATGCGGCAAGAACGGGGAACCAATCGCAACGTGGACCGTGTAAACACGTCACTGTGGCCTTCCTACTTAATTTTGGTTTTGATAAAGTAACGCACTCAATCGCAAAAATCTTTCACGAAAACAGTTCTTAAGTTTATTTATTAAGACTTTATTAGACTTTATTATTCTGATTTATTAAGACTAACTATGTAATTAGGCTGAATACGAAAAATATAATCTATCTACAATCGACGGCAATAACATTACCTTGTTTCGGCCCAGCTATGTGGTGGTTAGATATATATAAATTTTCGGGCACGTGTACCAGAAATGAACGTGCTATTTTCACTCGAAGAGCTCGATGCTGCGTTGGCGACCTGCAGGTGTTCTTCGTCACCAGGACCTGATGGCATCACGTATGCTGCTCTATGCCACCTTGGACATGACGCACGTGATGAGCTGCTCAACTACTACAACGAGTCTTGGCAGAACAGCGCCGTTCCTAAACAATGGAAATCGAGCCGCTTGATCCCCATTCTGAAACCTGGAAAGTCTCCGCTTGAGATCTCATCATATCGTCCGATTGCGCTTTCGAGCTGCGTCGGCAAAGTGATGGAAAGAACGATTTTTGCTCGATTGGAATGGTACCTAGAACGATTCAAGATCTATCTGGACGCCATGACAGGTTTTCGTCGAGGTCGCACGTCCATCGACAACGTCATTGACATCGTAACATGGGCCTAAAATCAAAAAAGCCTCAAGCCGCTATCTGCGGCACTTTTTCTGGATATAAAAGGAGCATACGACAACGTCGCCCGTGAGGCCATGCTAAACTCACTTGAGGCTGTTGGAGTTGGTGGCCGGATGTATCAATGGATTCGGGACTATTTGACTGAGAGGCGCTTTTTCTTACAGACCGAAGACGGCCCAACTTCAGACCATTACATCTGCCGTGGTGTGCCGCAGGGTGAAGTGTTGAGCCCTATTTTGCTCAACCTCGTCTTGGTAGGACTAGTGGATTACCTACCCCAGACAGTACATGTCTCAATATACGCCGACGACATTTGCATCTGGGCCTCTGCGGTGACTCGCCCTCAGCTAAGAGCCAGGCTTCAGCGGGCGGCAACCATGACGGCTTCTTATCTCCGAGAACAAGGCCTCAGTGTGTCTACTGAAAAGTGCGCATTACTTGGTTTTACGCGGAAACAAATGTCATCGTATCCTGTTGCCATCAATGGCCAAGCTGTATTCTATGTTAAGACGCATCGCTTTCTGGGCGTCATCATTGACCGCAACCTCTCGTGGAGCCCTCACTGCGTATATCTGAAGAAGAAGCTAGTGGCCATTGCTCAGGTCTTCAAATTTCTATGCGGGAAAAACTGGGGTACACCAGTCCATTCTATGCTGCAGCTGTACAGGGTTTTGTTTCTCGGACTACTACGTTACAGCCTACCAGTATTGTCAAATGCATGCAAGACGAACTTTCGCGCCTTGGAGACCATACAAGGTCAAGCCCTACGCACGTGTTTAGGGCTGCCTCGGTGCACTTCAACAGCAGCAACAATCGTCATCGCAGGAGACCATACAATCCAGACACATGTAGCTGTCGACTCTCTCAGAGCGCACATTCGCCACCTGTCAAGGATCCCCGATCATCATTTGGCCTCCCTACCAGCCGAGAGACCTCAAGCGACCTTTTCACGAGTGATTAGCGCTCATCAAGAGTACATACCGGCATCTTTTACACCGGCAGCGAAGCCTTCCTCTCCCCTGTGGTGTCTGCGACAGCCTCAAGTGAATTTTGCTATTCCTGGAATTACAAAAAAGTCCAATCATCCATCGCCGGCTCTGAAGCAACTTACGCCCCTATAACTGCACCAGACGTATCATGACCGCATACATATATATATACCGATGGTTCGACCTCACCTACCAGCTCAACTGCCGCATTCGTCGTTCCAGCCAAGAACGTTACAGTTAAATTCAAATTGTTGCACACGACTACATCTACATCGGTAGAACTTGCAGCTCTCCATGCCGCTATGATGTACATCACCGAAGAGCCAACAGAGAAATGGGTCGTATTTTGTGATTCTAAGGCAGCCCTTCACAGCATCAAGTCCGCATTACGTCACAGAACTTACGAGCAAATGACATCTGAAATCAGGGAACTGCACCACCATGCTCTGGAAAGAGGACACCACCTTATATTTCAGTGGATTCCTGCTCACTGGGGCATCGTCGGCAACAACCTAGCTGACAAGGCTGCCCGGTGTGCCCACGAAGATACCAAGACGCGTCCAACACCTTTGGCGAGGTCGGACGCTGCCAGAGAACTTCGCCAACTTGCGCGCAAGAAGTCCCAAGATCTCTGGATTTCAAGTGGTTTCAATTGCAGATTACGTAAACTGGACCCCACGCTTCGGCTACAACTGCCATCTAGGCTTTCCCGCGGCGAAGCAACCTTGTTGTGTAAGCGACTGGGGGTGGCGTTCACGAACGCATACTCCTACCGTATGGGAATGGCCGAGAGCCCGATGTGCGACTCCTGTGGGTGCGAGGAGACCATCGAGCACCTATTGTGTACCTGCCCTCGCTACGATGTCCAACGCCTCTCTCTGCGGGCAACTTTACGCAGACAGGACTCGAGGCCTTTCACCGAGTCAAAGATACTCGGACCGTGGCCACACCCGTCACTGGCTCGAAAAGCGATTCGTGCACTAGTGCGGTACTTGAAGTGCACGGGCTTAAGAGACCGTTTATAGTGTCCTTGTGTATGGTGTCCCTCCCACACGTACCCAGTGGTTACCGTCTCCCTTTCATCCTCTTTCTATTCCCCTTTCCCCCACCCCCAGAGTAGGGTAGCAAACCGGATGCTGTTCTGGTTGACCTCCCTGCCTTTCCTACCCTTGTTTTCTCTCTCACTCTCTCTCTTCGTGCATGATAGTTGGGGCACCCGGTACAGTTTGTTAACTTTTTACGGACCTCTCGGGTGGCTGTGAGACATCTTTATTGAGGTTAATATTTTTGTCTTTCAATTTGCTTCTCACAGACAGTACATCATCTTTAAACTACGAGCTAGAAAGACTGAACGATTATTCGGCTATTTGGCGGCATCTATGCCATGTAAAGGAACGCAGACGATGGGTGCGTTCAATCGCTCAGTCAGGCAGTGAGTGATGCCCGTCGTTTAAACAACGTATAATCTGCACCTCGGTCTTTTCCCGGAATTCACTGTAATCGGGAATACCGTGGAAGATTAGATTTCTGTTACGCCTGGACTGATGTTCAACTTCATTCAAGCCGAGTGCCGACACCCTGGACAGGAGTCTTTGCGGTTGTCATGGCACGCTCTAATGGGTCGATCGAGTTACTTTTTACTTTCTCCCAGTTGATCCACTGCAGTCTCTTCTATAGATTGCATCCATACCAAAGACTACGTAAACTCACGGGTATGGATCCTCCAAATAGATGCAGCATGCAGCCAATCTGTTTGCACTCTTTTGAAGAGTTGGAAGTGTTAGGACAGCTTCGAAAATGGCAGTCCACTCAACGTGACATTAATTCGTGCATGCTTCGAAAACGGCGTGATAAATCAATTTAACTGGCAATTCGTAACGACGATCACAGGAAGAAACGCAACCCAATACGTTAGCTCTTCCGGATCTGAGTGACACTTTTCTGTCCATCTAACGCGCGCATTACAACATAATTCCAAGATATTTACATTTCTTTCGGAGCGCAAAGACTCAGTGCATAGCCAAATTTGACAACTTGTCCTGCGCGCTAAAACGCCCCAAATAAAAAGAAGTGACACAAAAATCCGCGATTTGCCAGAATGAAGTGGCGATGCTGTGGTGCAGAGGCGAAATTCAAAATGAGAAAGCGTTGCCTTAATTTATTTTTATTAACTGCAAATCGTTTGCAAATAAATGAAGGAAAGCAGTGTTTTTGAATAATAACTCAACACCTAGCTTATTTAGCCTTTCTCTTTAGCTTCGCCCTTAAGGACACTGAGGAGAAAAATAACATTTAGCTGTATCAATAAATTACCCGTCCAGAATATACCTAAGAAATTTGCATAAAGCGACAGCGGTATGTGCGGTAAATTGGCTTGTAGAGAATTCATTGCAGTAAATTATTTAGGGCGTTCTCAGGTTGGCCGGTGCTTTTTTTATGGTTTCAAGTTCCAGTAATATCATTTTACACACAAAAAAGAAGAGATGTCTAAAATGTCATTTGCGCATTGTTTGAACAGGCTGCCCCGAAGTCTATCAGAGTAATCTCCTATCGTACTTATCGTATCCTCTTTCTCCCTGTAATCTTTGTTTTCCCCTTTCCCATTCCCCCGGTGTAGGGTAGCCAAACGGACGCTACTCTGGTTAACCTCCCTGCCTTCTACTTTTCTCTTTCCTCCTCCTCATCCTATCGTATCAGCAGTCATAAACAAATAAGGAGTATATTTGACGGCCAAATGGCATGCAAATAAAAAAATAACCGCAAAGTGTCACTGACATTGCTCACACCCTATGCTTTAGTGCAGGTCTGTGTTTATACGCGAAATAATTATCGTATAATGATTTACTAAATCAAATGTCTTTGTTAAATGTACAAATATCGCGAAAAAAATGAATTCATGTGATCGAATATTTTGTAAAATACGTTTTTCTCGTAATAGCAGGGTTGGTTTTGCGGATTAGATCTTTTCAAGAAGTCTGACATTTTGACATTATGTTAATTAATTTTTTCCGGTTGGGGGGGGGGGAGGGTAGACATTTTCGAATTCTTCTAATCATATTTGATGCAAGTGGATTACAGAAGAATTGGGCAGAAACTAGGTGATTGTTTCTGAGTATTAAAGATATCCTTTATTCCTACGGGAGGTAGGCCAGATGGAGGTGACAGCTGAAAAAAAAATGAAAAAGACGCGGCGAATTTAACTGCATAGATGCCGAGGATACAGTCGCATAACCATGGCCCTGTAGCTGTATTACAAGAACTGTCACAGGTTGCTCGACAAGAGTACGAATCTTCTTTTGTAGTAACCTTCTTCTCTCTCTCTCTCTGAAGGAGCAGCGGCAAGCTGACGCCATTAGCAACCGGTTCGCGTTGTCCTTGCCTGAAGGAACCTGCTCGACCATGATTAATCTGCATGAGCGACTCCGATGTGGGCTCCACGGTCAAATGGCAACTACAAACTACGTGAAACATACTCAGCAGAGTGGCGCAGTGGAAGCGTGCTGGGCCCATAACCCAGAGGTCCGTGGATCGAAACCACGCTCTGCTAAATTCTTTTTTCTATCCTATTTTTTAGTTTTCCCATGGGCTGTAGTGCATGTGCTCTTCTATACCAGTCATTTGCTTTTCTTTTTGCAATCAAACCAAGGTAAACCAAACCAAACACGCGAAATTTACTGACCAACACTCGAGTTAAATGACTCGCTTGTAAAGGAGCGGTAATATATCCCACACACCGAAATCGGGGCGCCAACCGCCGGCAGCCACAAAACCGCTGGTAAGTCACCGAGTTACGGGTTTTAAGGCCAATAGGTATGTTTGGCTCTCTATCCGACGTGGGAGCCGAGTAGCTATGGCTCACCGCTGCAGAGCTCGAGGTCGCGGGTTCGATCGCGGCCACGGCGGCCGCATTCCGGATGCAGAAATGCAGGAACACCCGTGTACCATGCACTAGACGCACCTCAAAGAACACCGGGTGCTCAATACGAATCCGAAGCCTTGCTACTACGGTTTGCCTCGATCGTAATCAGATTGTGGTTTCCTCACGCGAAACCCCAGAATTCAATTCAATTTCTTTGGCTCTTCCGCACGTTATCGTGTTGGCCGGCGGCTATAGTGATAGTTGAACACTGGTTGGACTTTCACTGACGGTGAAAGCAGGCGCCGATTCTCTCCGGCTCGCGCTATTGCGCAACCGTCGAGGCTCCTTCGTCGCCGGACGTTACCCATCGGCCCTGTTAGACATGAGCGTGCTGTCACGGGTGTGCTGGTTAACGGCTCTGCAGTTCTCTACGCAATGACGCACTGAAGCAACAGACGCTGCCCGCAGAACCTCGCTTCGACAAATGTGCGCCTTCAAGCGCATCACTTCCTCTAATACAGCGGACAGCTTTTGGCAGCGTTAGCGGTCATTCGCTTGCATCGACGATCATCGTCGATGGTTTCTGCGCAAAGTTTCTTTCTTTTTTCGCGCTTTTTTTTTTGAACATGTCTGCGCGAGAATGTTTGCAAGCATACCAGACGTGCATCAAAAGCATATGGGAAGGCTGCATAGACGGAATTTGCTTTAAAAGTTAATTTGCTTAAAAAGTTAATTAGTGTGATTTGTTACTTCTTTAAACAGTTTATTGAGTCACTTTCACATGTATGACTCTACGGTAGAAGCAATCAAGAGGCAGTCATTTATAATGCCACATTTCCTATTTTTTAAGGAATTATGGACTCATTTCGTAAAACACACAGTATAGTCGCGCAATGGGCTTGGGACCGTCTGGCGTAAAAATATTCCATTCTGACTTTATCCCAGTCTCCTTAAGTCATAATTACGTAGCCGCAGACGCAAGCATCGGACGGTGACCCGCAGCATCGTTTGAACAGCCCACTGAAACGCTGTCTTCGTATATAGAAGGTCACTTCTGTTTGCTTTGAAAGCAAATAGCATTGCCTAATTTGGCAAGTTTTTGTTATCGAATTAAATAGCAACAGGCGAGAAGCGCGCCGAAGTGGAGAGGGATTCGGTAGGTCCCAACTAGCGCAGATAAAGTAGACAAACGGATGAGGACAACAGAGCTAAAACGGCGATCGGTTCTCAGCTGCAAGCATATCATATCTATACACTTCTATATGTGTCTATGTAAAGCTATATATGCATGGGAACCCGACGAGATAGAATTCAAGCGTCACCCTGTTGCCCTAGCAATCTTTTTTTTTTCTTAGGCCTGGTCCACATGGTGCGATATTACACTGCGTTTATCGCAGCTACGATTTCCGCAAATCCGAAACTTACATTTGAGAGCATCTGGCAGAGAACTGAATAATTCTTGGCCTCAGTTCGTTTCCGTAAGAAAAAAGTAAAGCAACTTGGAAACTGTTTTCTAAATTCTTAAAGTCCATGGCAGTAACTTACGTACGTTTCCTGCGCCGTTTCATTGTGGCTTGCTCCTCAATACATTCTGGCACTTGCCATTACATAACGTGCAATGAATCAAGGATCCGGTGGTTGAACGGATGAGGGGAGAAAAAAAAAGCTTTAGAGAAATTGTAAGGTAAGGTAAGGGGTAAATTCTGAAATAAAGTGGAAATAGGCGAATTCTAGAGAGGCGCCGTGCACGGGTTGCAGTTGCTTCGTTCACACAGATTGAAAACTTCCGCGTGAGTAACTTTTCTAATGCAGTTGCCATTGATACTTTCTCTGTGATAAATGTAGCGCACACGAAAGCCCATTGTTCCAGACAGCTTGGGAAATGACGTCAAGGGTACACCCTTTAGCT
Source organism: Dermacentor albipictus (assembly GCF_038994185.2). Taxonomy (NCBI): domain Eukaryota; kingdom Metazoa; phylum Arthropoda; class Arachnida; order Ixodida; family Ixodidae; genus Dermacentor; species Dermacentor albipictus. The sequence goes on along the minus strand of NC_091825.1, from coordinate 81,541,036 downwards.
TATTGTTGCGCGGAAAATGCATTCGCAGCTGCCAAATGGCACCATTTCGCTGCTACAGGAACTGCCAGCGTTTTTTTTATGCGAAGCATATTACGAGAGCTCAACCCAGCTCCTCAGGCGCGGCGGTGTCGCCATGAAACCACGTGACACCGTGACGTCACGACAGAGGAGAAGTGGCTTTGGCTCAACTCTTGCAAGACGGGCTGGGTGGGAATCGAACCAGGGTCTCCGGAGTGTGGGACGGAGACGCTACCACTGAGCCACGAGTACGATGCTTCAAAGCGGTACAAAAGCGCCTCTAGTGAATGCGGTGTTGCCTTAGAAACGAGCTGTTTCTAAGGCGTGCGTCTCTTGCTCAGGCGCACATTTCGTTGCCGCGCCGAACGCTGCTTTGCTCGACGCTCACCGCGTCCAATGCGGGGCGCGTAGTCGCTGCCCTGTAGCCCATTGTCTTACACCCCTTGGCGGGTCGACGGGAACGCTGTCGCGTTCCACTCTTGAAGGCGAAGCAGTAATGCATGAGTTGTTTCTTCGTCTAGCCGAACCAAATATAGCCAAGCAACAGCAGTTCACCAGGCTAAACAGTGGTTCAACAACTAAAATAAATAATAATAATAATAATATTTGGGGTTTTACGTGCCAAAACCACTTTCTGATTATGAGGCACGCCGTAGTGGAGGACTCCGGAAATTTTGACCACCTGGGGTTCTTTAACGTGCACCTAAATCTAAGTACACGGGTGTTTTCGCATTTCGCCCCCATCGAAATGCGGCCGCCGTGGCCGGGATTCGATCCCGCGACCTCGTGCTCAGCAGCCCAACACCATAGCCACTGAGCAACCACGGCGGGTAACTAAAATAAAGGCTAGTATGCTTCGCATCCTGGGCTTAACCTTACCTAAGCCACAGCCATTTTTTTGTTTTTTGTTTTTGGTCCCATATCGGATGACTTCGTCGAAAAGGAGGTCGCCATATGAGATGCTACATGGAGTCTCCGTATATACGAACACGAGGCGTTTAAAAAGTGGTTAAGGCGATGGACTAGAAATCCATTGGGGTCTCCCCGCACAGGTTCGAATACTGTCGACTGCAAAGTGTATTTTTGATTTTTTTAAGGATTTAAATCTGCAGTTATGCTGCCGCTTCTGTGAATGATATGGAAAGCAACGCGTTCCTTTTGAAGAAAAAATAATAATAATAATAATCTCACAGCATTCTTGCAGGCTGCATATCAGTTCACATAGAAATACCTAGCTTACGGCGAGATTGTTATACCGTGTTACTTTCGCCTGCGCTAGTATGACATCTTTTTTAAAATTTTATTATTGTTATCTTTTTTTTAAACAAAACTGGCCAGAATATAGCCGTAGACAGGCAAGTGGTGACGTACATTGGGACCAAAAAATACTATTGGCGACGCGAAATGCATTACAAACACCGTGTTTCTCGTGATTTAAGTAAAGAAATTAATCAGTTTGCCATGCCAGTGAATTGTGAAAGAATACATTTCGGAGGAGATACTGAGTGTAATTTATGGACAGAATAGTAGCCATACTTGCAGCGGTAGCAATATTTAGGTAACAAACATCATAATTAAAACAGTAGTAAGGTGTGGCTTTTAGTTTCCCATAATTCGGCCTACTTGTTTTTTATTTCCGCCCGAAAGTTACTTTTCTTTTCCGGTGAACATATTTTTCCAGATGAACATTCACCGACCTTTTTTGGGGGCGTAATTATTGGCGTCGAGCTTGCCCGGGCTTTCTTTCTTTCATTCTTTCTTTCGTTCTTTCTTTCGCTCAGTATCTAGTTCACCCATTTTGTTCAGGCTAAAACGCGCTGCGTGTCTGCATATCCTGATGTTCGACATGGTAGTTGAATACACGGAGTTACAAAATTTACGAGAACTGCTCTAGCAAAAGGGCAACACCACACGGTGTTTTCACTGTGCGGAAATTAAACGAACGTGCGAGTGACATCATTTGATACTCAACACAAACAGGGTAATGCTTTGTTTGTAATATTACGTGGCTACAGAGCTATAACAAATGCTACAAAATGATATTATTCTCCCCTTTACCCCGCTTTTTATTTTAGTCGCATTGGCGGACGACGAAGTGTTTCTATCATAGAACGCTTGTACCATTGTCTCGCTTTGTTTCTTTCCAAACTCTGGGAGCTGCCGCTCCCGTGTTGTGGCAATGGACGAAGAAGCCCTCGAAGACCTTCCTGGAGCCAAGCCATCACGTGCGGTCGCGTCCAGGAAACGTGGAAATGCGTCAAGTGACACGGACAGCGAGGCAACCGAGTTGTACTCGGACAGCGTCGACTCGTCGGACGACGATTTCACGCTTGTCATGAGCCGAACCACAAAAAGAAGACTACTGCGGAGGTCATCGTCGCCAAGTGTCTCTACCGTGAAGGCAACATCACAGCGCTGGCCGCACACTATGCTCTTCATGCCTGTGGACCCAGCGTCAAATCTGCGACTCCCAAACAGGCAAGTCCTTTCTGCGTTTCTTGAGGGAGTCGCGCCAAATGAGATAAAGGACGTGAGAATAAACGCACGGAAGAATGTCCTTGCAGTAGATGTTCTACACCGTAGTGCACTGCAAAGCCTGCGGCACGTAACGGAGATCGACAAAGTACAGGTGCGATCCATGATACCTACTGGCTGCAATGGGACTATCGGCGTCATTTATGATGTTGATATTTCTATACCAACCGACGACTTACCAATATTAGTAAAGCCAACTACAGAAGGCACTCTTATCACGCACATCACAAGACTTGGCAACACCCGTTGCCTGAAGCTGTGGCTTGATGGAGACAGCCTTCCCTCACATGTCAAAGTTGGCCACGTCCGCCACCCAGTCCGCCCATACGTACCGAAGCCCCTGCAATGCTACAAATGCTGCAAGATGGGACACGTAAAAGGTGTCTGCAGGAATACCCTCGTGTGCCCACGGTGCGCCGAATCTCATTCAGCAGATGCCTGCCGCGCAACTGTGTTAAAGTGCCCTAACTGCCATGGTTCTCATGAGGCCTCATCCAATGATTGCCCGCGGGTGCGGAACGAGCGAGCAGTACTCAAACGTATGGTACGGGACCGTTCAACACACAAAGAGGCTGCCGCTACTCTCAGGCGACGACGACATCGCCATCGAAGAGCATCACGACGAGTTACGTCTACTGAAGGATATACACCATCTTCCGGCAAAGCGGCTACCGTATCAACGCCGACTTCCACAAAAACAGACACTGCGAAAACGAAGACTGCGGCAACACGCTCACCTCCTGATGAGAGGCCTACACTTCCAAGAGCACAACCTTCCTCGGAGTCACACCAAAGTGCACCGCCCATAATGACCTCACGAACCGCGGATGGGACGACGACTGAGGATCGCCAAGTCATAGTGATGCTGAAGTCACTTATGGATGCCATGCGCATTCTACTGAGCAGCATGAAAACCCCGTCGGCACAGAGCGCACTGCAGGTGCTGGACACCTTGAGTCCGGTGCTTGCGGCTCTAGGGTAAAACCATGGCCCGAGAGATGCTGTCGTTTCAAGAGGAAGTCAAGCATGCATCTGTCTTGCAGTGGAACGCCAGAGGGCTTACTCACGCATGTCCGACTTTAGACAGTTTGTCTTTACGCACCAGTTCCCCATTATCGTGATTTGCGAGCCCAACCTGTCAGCTCCCACCAGACTGTCCGGGTATGAGTGCTTTAGGTCCTCTACCCACGGAGAGTGCAGCAAGGTTGTTGTGTTTATAGGCCGTGACTTGACTTATGTACATCACCCAGTGCCTCCTGACGAAGCAAATCAATACGTTTGCTTAACAGTGAAGAAGAAAAAGCTCACGTTTACAATTCTTCGAGCCTATTTATCTCCAGCAAGCCGTCTAGATTGTGAGCGCCTACGGGGAATTTTGACATCGACTCCAGAGCCGTGGGTGCTCACTGGTGACTTTAACGCCCACCATTACCTTTGGGGAAGCTCCAAAGTTAACTCTAGAGGCAGAACGTTGGTGTCCTTTGCCTCTGAACGGGAATTTTGCTTGTCAAATGATGGTAGTCCTACTTATCTGCGTGGATCAGCGTATAGCAGCTGCTTGGACCTAACCTTCGTGTCACGGTCGCTTTCGAGAAGAGTGCACTGGTTTTCCGATTTAGAAACACGGGGTAGCGACCACATCCCAACCTATTTGAAGATCGAAGGTTTGACTAGTTCCAAGTCTTCCAGAACCGTCCAGTGCACCGATTGGCCTAAATACAAAATAATAATGGAAGACTGTTGTCATGATGGCACCTCTTATAACCTACAGGGCGCGATAAAGGATGCCATAAACACAACCACGCATCTGCTTTCGAGGAGTTCTTCCCGCACCGATTTCGACATTGAACTAGCAAAACTTCGAGCCATTCGCCGTCGTGTGGAGCGAAGATATAGACGCACGAAGTCAAATCATGATTTGAGATTGGCTAGACGAACACAAAGGAAAATACAGCGTCACATGAACAAGCTGGCTTCGCGACAATGGGCATCCTTTTGCGAGTCCCTGGATCCGCGAAAACCTTTGTCGCTTATATGGAGGACTGTTCGTGGCCTTCGCACAACCTCTAGTCAGCGCCACCCGTTTAAATCTTTGGCACTTTATCTACAATGTAGAGATATTGACGTCACTGAATCTTTCTGCAGAAAGATTGCTGGCGAGGCAAATTCCGATGGAACGGGTGTGGGAACGCTCGACCACCCACTGTTCTCACGCGATCCCCGCATGGAATGCCCTTTTTCTATGGAAGAACTGGAAGCTGCGCTGGCTTTGTGCAGGCGTTCTTCAGCGCCAGGACCTCACGGCATTACATACCGTGCCCTGTGTAACGTAGGAGACCAAGCTCGGAAGGCACTCTTGCTCCTGTACAACGACTCCTGGCAGACGGGTACGGTTCCGCAAGAGTGGAAGTCAACTCGCCTCATTCCACTTCTTAAAGCTGGCAAGTCGCCTTTGGACATTTCCTCATACCGTCCGATCGCACTTGCCAGCTGTGTCGGAAAAACAATGGAAAGAATGGTTTTAACACGTCTGGAATTGTACTTAGAGTACTATGAAATCTATCCACAAGCTATGGCCGGATTCAGACGGGGCCGTTCGTCAACATGTTGACGAACGGCCAACGGCCACAGCAACGGCCACAGCGGCCACAGAACGGCCACAGCAACAACGCTGTCTGCAGACAGCGTTGTTGAGTCGATAACGTTTGTGCAACACCAAAAGGCCTGTAAGCGACTATCTGCTGCTCTGTTTCTAGACGTTAAAGGAGCTTATGATAATGTCACCTATGAAGCCATCCTTAGCACGTTAGAAGCCGTCGGACTTGGTGGTAAGATGTATATGTGGGTGTGCAACTACTTACAGAGGAGATCATTCTACATGCACACAGAAAATGGCCCGACGTCCGAGCATTACGGTAGCCGAGGAGTCCCTCAAGGAGGAGTGCTTAGCCCGACTCTTTTCAATCTCACCCTCAGTGGATTAGTTTACAACCTGCCAAGCACCGTACGACTTTCCATCTATGCGGACGACATCTGCATTTGGGCATCAGGTGTGACTCGACTTCAGCTTCGTGCTCGGCTTCAGAAGGCAGCCACAAAGACATCTTGCTACCTTCGTCAACAAGGACTTGAAATTTCATGCGGAAAGTGCGCAATGGTGGCATTCATGAGGAAGCCAATGTCTGGTTACGGCGTATCTATTAACGGACAACTTATACCACACAGCAAAAGTCACAGGTTCTTGGGAGTCGTAATTGACAGAGACCTGTCTTGGACTCCGCACGTCAATTACGTGAAAATGCGGCTGACTGCTATCTGTCACCTGTTCAGGTTCCTTGCAGGAAAAAGTTGGGGAGCATCTATACACGCTATGTTACAGTTGCACATGGATTCCTGCGATACAGCCTGCCTGCAATATCCAACACCTGCAAGACTAACCTGCGTACGATTCAGAGTATTCAAGCCCAAGCCCTTAAGATATGTCTTGGCTTACCACGCAGTACATCAACGGCTGAAACCATTGCCCTTGCGCAGGATTACCCGATCACGACGCACATTGCCGTTGAGACAATGCGTATGCATCTCAGGCATTATGCTAGGATCCCTTCCCACCACTTGGCGAGCCTCACTGCTGCAAGGCCCTGCTAGACATTTAGCGGTATTGTCAGTGCACATCGTGCGTCGTTTACCGCAGGGTACGCACCTGCGGCCAAGCCAGCGTTTCCTCCGTGGTGTTTGAGCCGTCCACAAGTTGAGATAATGATTCCAGGACTACAGAAGAAGACTGATCTACCGGCCCCTGCTCTAAAACAGCTGAGCTTACTTCTTCTGCATGAAAAGTACAGCAACCACGTGCACATCTATACCGACGGATCGACTACGTCGTGCAGTTCTGGTGGTGCCGTGGTTATACAAACGCGAGGAATGACACTGCGGTTCAAGACATCGCATGTCACGACCTCAACGGCGGCAGAACTAACGGCCCTGCGTCGAGCACTGGAATTCATTGATTCGGAAAGACCCAGAAAATGGGCTGTGTTCTGTGATTCAAAACCGGCATTGCAGTGCACGCAGTCAGTTCTCCGACACGGATGTCATGACCAATTGACATATGAAGTCGTGAAACTTCACCATGATGTCCAACAAAAAGGCTACGAAGTCGTCTTTCAGTGGGTACCTGGCCACTGTGGAATCAGTGGCAATGATTCCGCCTATAACGCTGCTCGCACAGCTCATCAAGAAGAGCACAGCGTTCCGATTCCACTTTCGAGGACTGACGCTGCAAGGCAGCTTCGACACCTGGCACGTAGCCTCACAGTGACCGAGTGGAACTCGCAAAACTTACGACTGACACGACTACATCGACTAAACCCCTCCCTGCAGCTCCGACCTCCACCCGGACTTCCTCGACGTGAAGCTACGCTTCTCTGTCGCCTTTGGTTAGGAATGGCCTTCACAAAGGCATACTCTAAATTAATTGGAGTGACTGACAGTGCAGCATGCGAGGTCTGTGGCACCGAAGAAAACATCGACCACCTGCTGTGCCACTGTCCAAGATATGCCCTAGAGAGACAAGAGCTTGCCAAAGCTTTCCAAAAACTGGACAATCGGCCGCTTTTTGTGCAGGTGCTGCTGGAACACCGCCCCCATCGCCCGTCGGCCCATAAAGCGGTGAAGGCACTTTTGTGTTTCTTAAGGACGACGGGTTTGTGCGACCACCTGTGACTATTAAGGCAATTTCTGTAAACCCACACGCGTCAGCGAACTTGCCGCAATTTCCTTCTTTCCTTCCCTCCTCTCTCTCCCTGTGATCTTTGCTTTCCCCTTTCCCATTCCCCCGGTGTAGGGTAGCCAACCGGACGTTATTCTGGTTAACCTCCCTGCCTTCTTCTTTTCTCTTTCCTCCCTCCTAGTCGCATTGGCAAGCAAAACTAACGTACGCGAGTAAAGACTGCTTCACATAGCGCGAATTTGAGGGCGTTTTCGCACTATCGAATTCGCAGTTGCGGCAAATGGGCCGTCGGGCCCTTCGTGCGTGCGATTTTTCGATGTTCGGAGGGCTGAACTTCTGCGCGAAAACGCACATGCGCCAAGGACGGGGAACCAATCGCAACGTGTACCATATAGACTTGTCACTGTGGCCTTCCTATAGTTAATTTTTTGTTTTGTTAAGGTAACGCACTCAGGCACAAAGGACTTTCACGAAAACAGTTCCTTAAGTTTACCTAATATGACATTATTAGACGTTATTATTCTAATGTATTAAGACTAACTATGTAATTAGGCTGAATGCAGAACAAATATATATGTCCTATCTACAATCGACGGCAACAACATTACCTTGTTTCTGTCCAGCTATGTAGTGGTTACATATATTTAAATCTTGGTGCATGACAGTTGGGGCACCCTGTACAGTTTGTTAACTTTTTACGGACCTCTCGGGTGGCTGAGAGACATCTTTATTGAGATTAATATTTTTGTCTTTCAATTTGCTTCTCACAGACAGTACATCATCTTTAAACTACGAGCTAGAAAGACTGAACGATTATTCGGCTATTTGGCGGCATCTACGCCATGTAAAGGAACGCAGACGATGGGTGCGTTCAATCGCTCAGTCAGGCAGTGGGTGATGCCCGTCGTTTAGACAACGTATAATCTGCACCTCGGTCTGTTCCCGCGATTCACGGTAATCGGGAATACCGCGGAAGATTAGATTTCTGTTACGCTTGGACTGATCTGCAACTTCATTCAAGCCGAGTGCCGACACCTTTCACAGAAGTCTTTGCGATTGTCATGGCTTGCTCTAAGGGGTCGATGGAGCTACTTTTTTTCTTTCTTACAGTTGATCCACTGCACTCTTTTCTAGATTGTATCCATAAGAAAGACTACGTAAACTCGCGCGTATGGATACTGCAAATAGATGCAGCACGCAGCCAATCTATTTGCTCTCTTTTGAAGAGTGGAAAGTGTTAGGACAGCTTCGAAAATGGCAGTCCACACAACGTTACACTAATTCACGCATGCTTCGAAAACGGCGTGATAAATCAGTTTAACTGGCTATTCGTAACGACGATCACAGGAAGAAACGCAACCCAATACGTTAGCTCTTCTGGATCTGAGAGACACTTTTCTGTCCATCTAAAGCGCGCATTACAACATAATCGCAAGATATTTACATTTCTTTCGGAGCGCCAAAAGACTCAGCGCATAGCCAAATTCAACAACTTGTCCTGCGCGCTAATACGCCCCAGATAACAAGAAGCGACACAAAAAACCGCGATATGCCAGACTGAAGTGGCGATGCTGTGGTGCAGAGGCGAAATTCAAAATAAGAAAGCGTTGCCTTCATTTATTTTTATTAACTACAAATCACTTGCAACTAAACGTAGGAAAGCAGTGTTTATGAATAATAACTTAACGGCCTAACTTATTTAGACTTTCTCTTTAGGTTCTCCCCTTAAGGACACTAAGGAGAAAAACAACATTTAGCTGTATCAATAAATTACCCGTCCACAATATACCTAAGAAATTTGCATAAGCGACAGCGGTATGTGCGGTAAATTGGCTTGTGGGGAATTCATTGCAGTAAATTATTTAGGACGCTTTCAGGTTTGCCGGTGTTTTTGTTAGGGTTTCAAGGTCCAGTAACATCACTTTACGTAAAAAAAAAGAAATGTCTAAAATGTCATTTGCGCATTACTTGAATAGGCTGCCCCGAGGCCTATCAAGATAATCCCCTAATCGTATCTGAAGTCATCAACAAATACTCAATGCATTTGACGGCGGAATTTCATACAAATAAGAAAATAATGAGAAAGTAACATTGACATTGCTCACACAGTGTGCTTTAGTGCAGGTCAGTGTTGCTACACGAATGAGTCACCGTATAATTATTTACTAAATCAAATGCACAAATATCGCGAAAGGATGAATTTATATGATCCAATATTTTGTAAGATACGTTTTTCTCTTAATAGCACGGTGGGTTTCGCGGATTAGATCTTTTCAAGAAGTCTGACATTTTGATATTATGTTACTGTTTTTTTTGGGGGGGGGGAGACATCTTCAAATCCTTTTAATCATATTTTATGCAAGTGGATTACAGAAGAAGTGGGCAGAAATTGGGTGATAGTTTCTGAGTATAAAACATATCCTTTATTCATACGGAAAAAAAAGGAAAATGGAGGTGAGAGCTGAAGAGAAAGAAGAAAAAAAAGTGACGCGGTGAATTTAGCTGCATAGGTGCCGACGCCACCATCGCATAACATGGCCCTGTAGCTATATCACAAGAACTGTCACGCGTTGATCGACGAGACTACGAATATGCTTTCGTAACCTTCTTTTTTTTCTCTCTCTCTCTCTCTCCTTTCTGGTGTAGGAGCCGCAAGCTGACGCCATTAGCGACCGGTTCACGTTGTCCCTGCCTGAAGGACTCTGCTCGACTCTGATCAATCTGCATGAGCGACACCGATATGTGCTCCACAGTCAAATAGCTACTACATATTACGCAAATTGTACTCAGCAGAGTGGCGCAGTGGTAGCGTGCTGGGCCCATAACCCAGAGGTCCGTGGATCGAAACCACGCTCTGCTAATTTTTTTTTTCTTTTTGTATCCTATATTGAAATGCTCCGATGGACTGTAGTGCATATGCTCTTCTATACCTGTCGTTTGCTTTTCTTTTTTCAGTGAAACCCGGATAAACCGAACCAAGCACCCGAAATTTACTGAACAACACTGGAGTAAAATGACTTGCTTGTAAAGGAGTGGTAATATGTCACACACACCGAAATCGGGGCGTCCTCCGCGGGCAGCCACAAAACCGCTGGTAATTAAGTCACCGAGTTGCGGGTTTTAAGACCAATAACTTCGTTTGGCTCTCTATACCCGTGGCGGCAGCCGTATAGTTATGGCTTACCGCTGCAAAGCTCGAGGACGCGGGTTCGATCGCGGCCACGGCGGCCGAATTCCGGATGCAGAAATGCGGAAACACTAGTGTATCGTGCATGGACGCACCTTAAAGAATACCAGGTGCTAAAAATTAATCCGAAGCCTCGGCACTATAGCGTACCTCGATCATAATCAGATTGTGGTTTCTTCACGCGAAACCCCAGAGTTCAATTTAATTTCTTTGACTCTTCCACACGTTTTCGTGTTGGGTGATGTTGTAGTGAAAGTTGAACACTGGTTCGACTTTCCCTGACGGTAAAGGAAGGCGCCGATGAGTATTCTTTCTTTGTTACTCATGCAGCTGCTAAACGGAGCTATGTAGGCCTGCGCTGCTTGACATCGTGAAACGCACTATATTTCTATCACAATGACTACCGTATGTTGAAAACAACGACAATTCAATTAGCTTATTGCAGAGTTACTTTTGAAGTCCAATAACTTACCAACGCTTCATACGTCCGTTCATGATCGCTTGCTCCTCAATATTTTGTGGCATTTACCACTACATAACGGGCGATGAACCAAGAAGCCGGTGGTTAAATAAAGGAAGGGACAAAGAAGAAGCTTTGGAGAAGTTGTAAGGTAAGGTAAGGTGTAAGTTCTAAAATGAAGTTGAAATAGGCTAATTCTAGAGAGGCTCCGTGCACGGGTTGCAGTTGCTTCGTTCACACGGATTGAAAACTTCCGCATGAGTTACTCTTCTCATTCAGTGGTTATTGATACTTTCTATGTGATAAATGTAGCGCAGACGAAAGCCCATTGTTCCAGACAGCTTGAGAAATGAGGTCAAGCGTAGACGCTTTAGCTATCGTTGCGCAGAAAATGCATTCGCAGCTCCCATATGGCACAGAAATTGCCAGCGTTTATTTTTGTCCCATATCGGATGACTTCGTCGCAAAGGAGGTCGCCATGCAAGGCTACACGTCTAGTTCGCGTATATACGGACACGAGGCGTTTAAAAATACCTGGTAGCTTACCGTCCAGCAATTCTACAATGGTATAACACTTTGTTATAAACATTGCACCACAAAGTTAATTGTGAACAGTACCCTCTCAGATATAATACAAGTACAGTCATCCGTTCGTCAAGGTTGTCCGCTCTCACCTTTACTCTTCGCCATATACTTAGAACCGCTTTGCTTAAGCGTGCTTTGCGACTCGAGCATTATAGGATACATGTATGCCGATGAGGAAATTAAAGTGCTAGCTTATGCAGATGACATTGCCTTCTTTTGCGTCGATAAGCTAAGCATTACCAAGGCAATAAACGCTACCATGCGTTTCTGTGAGACTGCAGGAGCTACTGTAAATTTTGACAAAAGTAGAGGCTTTTGGCTAGGCATGTGGGCGGTCACTCGCTCTGTATTCGCGAATATTCATTGGAATCAGTCTCCGTTGCGATATCATGGAGTACCTCTCGATAACTTCCGTAATAGTGGACCTCATTGGACGACCACGATAACCACTATCCGTCGAAAGGTGACAACCTGGCAAGGACGTGATCCCTCCATTTTTGCGAGAGCTAAGGCATGCAATACATTTCTCGCTACTAAGCTTCTTTATGTTCTGCAGGTCTTGCACTGCTCACGTGTCCATGTCCAAGCATTTCTTAGAATATTTGCATGTTTTATTTGGCATTCATCATGGGAAGCCATGAGAAGGGACAACCTTTTTCTCCCGCTTGAAAAGGGAGGCTTGAGTCTTGTGCATTTATTTGTGCGACAATTGGTCATGCGCTTATTTTACCTTAAAAATGTCCGTCATCCATTCCTTCTCGCAGTTAATCGAGCACGTCTTGCGTCACACCTCCCTTTTCTTTTTGTCACGACAAACGTTGCTCAAGAACTACCGCTATGGGGCTTCTTAAAGGAACTTGTCGACACTATTTCATTCTTAAAAGCCAGATTCAACCTTGAATATTTGTTTACCGTTAATCGCACGTCGCTAAATGTAGCACTTACAGATAACCTTTTCCCTGAACCTCTGTACCGAAAGCCGTATCTGACTCTATTTGGTCAAGATGTTCTTTGCCGTGTCCGTAGAATGTGCACTGCGCCAGCAGCGAAAACGTTTTTTTTTTAAGCTGCACACTTCCACACTGCCAGTTAAAACGTGGCTTCAGGAAAAAGGACTGTATGTACCCTGGAATACAAATTGTAGGCTTTGCAATCAACCCGAGACAATAGAACATTGCTTTATACTTTGTCGTGACGCATTTCTTTTTTGGGACATTTTACAAAGAACTATCAAAAAAGACTTTCCTCTCACATGTTATGGTATCCGGTTCCTTCCTTTCAAAAATACAGCCAGTAATACACCTTTTGATTTGTTTATGTTATTAGGACTTTATTCATTATGAAGAAGTCGAATGATCGATAGACATGCCGAGCCACCTCGCTCGACAAGGTCTATCTTCCGTGAAGAGACTGCTCAAGTCCGTAGTGTGGTGGCTACATATGATCCAGTCCCTGAATGGATTTCACGTCTGGACGCTTGTGTTTGTTTGCCAGAATATTGAACTGTCATTGGACTGTATACTATCTGTGAATTTGTTTCTCTTGTATGTTCATATGTAATGTAACTGCGTTGGTTTGACAGTACCGATAATAGCATGCAATAAAGAAAAAAAAAGCAGTCGTGGCCGAGTGGTTAAGGCGTTGGACTAGAAATCCATTGGGGTCTCCCCGCACAGGTTCGAATCCTGTCGACTGCGCGGCGTTAATTTTTATTTTATTCTGGTGTTAAAATCTTCAATTATGCTTCTGCTTCTGTGAATGATTGAGAAAGCAGCGCATTTCTTTTTAAGAGAAAGTAAAAATAATAATGATCACGCAGCATTCTTGCAGGCTGCATTTCAGTTCACATAGAGATACCTAGCTTATGGCGAGTCTGTTATTATTCCGTGTTATTTTCGCCTGCGCTAGTACGAAATCTTTTTTTCTAAATTTTTTTATTAGTCTTTTTTTTCACCAAACTGGCGAGAATATAGCCGTATAGACAGGCAAATGGTGTCGTATATTGGGACCAAAAGATACTATTAGCGATGGGAAATACATTACAAACACCGTGTTTCTCGTGATTTCAGTAAAGAAACAAATCAGTTTGCCGTGCCAGTGAATTGTGAAAAAAATACACTTCGGAGGAGATACTGAGGGTTTTTTATGGACAGAATAGTACCTATACTTGCAACGGTAGCAATATTTATCTAACGAACATCATAATTAGAACAGTAGTAAGGTGTGGCTTTTAGTTTCCCATAATTCGGCCGACTTCTTTTTTATTTCCAGCCGAAAGTTATTTGTCTTTTCCGGTGAGTATATTTTTACAGATGAACATTCACCGACTTTTTTCGGGGCGTAATTTTTGGTGTCGAGCTTGCCCGGGATTTATCTTTCTTTCTTTCTTTCTTTCTTTCTTTCTTTCTTTCTTTCTTTCTTTCTTTCTTTCTTTCTTTCTTTCTTTCTTTCTTTCTTTCTTTCTTTCTTTCTTTCTTTCTTTGTTTCTTTCTTTCTTTCTTTCTTTGTTTCTTTCTTTCTTTCTTTCTTTCTTTCTTCCTTTCTTTCTTTCTTTCTTTCTTTCTTTCTTTCTTTCTTTCTTTTCTTATTTTTTTCGCTGAGTACCTAGTTCACTAATTTCATTCACGCTAAAACGTGCTGCTTGTCTGCATATCCTGATGTTCAACACGGTAGTTGATTGCTCTAGCAAGGGGGCAACACCACACGGTGTTTTCACTGTGTGGAAATTAAACGAACGTGCGAGTGACAACGTTTGATACTCAACACAAACAGGATAATACTTTATTTGTAATATTACGTGGCTGCAGAGCTATAACGAATGCTACAAAATGATATTATTCTCCCCTTTACCACGCTTTTTATTTTAACCGCATTGGCAAGCAAAACTAATGTACGCAAGTGAAGGCTGTTTCACATAGTGCGAATTTGACTGCGTTTCAGCACTTTCGAATTCGCAGTTGTGGCAAATGGGCCGTCGGACCCTTCGGGCGTGCGATTTTTCGATGTTCGGAGGGCTGAACTGCGCGAAAACGCACATGTGACAAGGACGGGGAACCAATCGCAACGTGGACCGTATAGACTTGTCACTGTGGCCTTCCTACTTAATTTTTTGTTTTGTTAAGGTAACGCACTCAGGCGCAAAGAACTTTCACGAAAACAGTTTCTTAAGTTTACTTATTAAGACTTCATTAGACTTTGTTTTTCTAATTTATTAAGACTAACTATGTAATTACGCTGAATGCAAAACAAATATAGATATTCTATCTACAATCGATCGCAACAACATTACCTTGTTTCTGTCCAGCTATGTGGTGGTTGCATATATTTAAATCTTGGTGGATGACAGTTGGGGCGCCCTGTACAGTTTGTTAACTTTTTACGGACCGCTCGGGTGGCTGCGAGACGTCTATACTTAGATTAATATTTTTGTATTTCAATTTGCTTCTCACAGACTGTACATCATCTTTAAAGTACGAGCTAGAAAATTGAACGATTATTCGGTGCCGCATCTGTGAGGTGAAACGAAACGCAAGCGATGGGTGCGTTCAATCACTCACTCATACAGTGGGCGATGCACGTCCTTTAAACAACGTATAATCTGCACCTCGGTCTCTTGCCGGGATTCACTGTAATCGGGAATACTGTGGAAGATTAGATTTCTGTTACGCCTGGACTGATCTTCAACTTCATTAAAGCCGAGTGCCGACACCCTCCACAGAAGCCTTTGCGGTTCTCATGGCACGCTCTAATCGGTCGATCGAGTTACTTTTTACTTTCTCCCAGTTGATCCACTGCAGTCTCTTCTATAGATTGTATCCATAGCAAAGACTACGTAAACTCGCGTGTATGGATCGGGCAAATAGATGCAGCGTGCAGCCAATCTGTTTGATCTCTTTTGAAGAGTTGAAAGTGTTAGGACGTACAGCTCCGAAAATGGCAGTCCACACAACGTAACATTAATTCCTACATGCTTATAAAACGGCGTGATAAATCAATTTAACTGGCAATTCGTAACGACGATCACAGGAGGAAACGCAACCCAATACGTTAGCTCTTCCGGATCTGAGAGACACTTTTCGATCCATCTAAAGCGCGTATTACGACAAAATCCCAAGATATTTACATTTATTTCTGAGCGCAAGGACTCAGCGCATAGGCAAATTTGACAATCTGTCCTGCACGCTAAGACGCTCCAAATAAAAAGAAGTGACACAAAAATCTGCGGTATGCCAGAATGAAGTGGCGATGTTGTGGTGCAGAGGCGAAATTCAAAATAAGAAAGCGTTGCCTTCAATTATATTTATTAACTGCAAATCATTTGCAACGAAACTAAGGAAAGCAGTGTTTTTGAATAATAACTTAACGGCCTAACTTATTTAGTCTTTCTCTTTAGCTCCTCCCCTTAAGGACACTAAGGAGAAAAATAACATTTAGCTGTATTAATAAATTGCCCGTCCACAATATACCTAAGAAATTTGCATAAAGCGACAGCGGCATGTGCGGTAAATTGGCTTGTGGGGAATTGATTGCAGTAAATTATTTAGGATGCTCTCAAATTTGCCGGTGTTTTTGTTAGGGTTTCAAGGTACAGTAACATCACTTTACGTAAAAAAAAAGGAAGAAATGCCTAAAATGTCATTTGCGCATTCCTTGAATAGGCTGCCCCGAAGCTTATTAGAGTAATCCCCTAATCGTATCTGAAGTCATAAACAAATACTCAATGCATTTGACGGCGGAATTTCATACAAATAAGAAAATAATGAGAAAGTAGTATCGACATTGCTCACACAGTGTGCGTTAGTGCAGGTCAGTGTGGCTACACGAATGAGTCACCGTATAATTATTTACTAAACCAAATGCACAAATATCGCGAAAGAATGAATTTATATGATCCAATATTTTGTGAAATACATCTTTCTCGTAATAGCACGGTGGGTTTCGCGGATTAGATCTTTTCAAGAAGTCTGACATTTTGATATTATGTTACTGTATTTTTTTTGGGAGGGGAGACATCTTCAAATCCTTCTAGTCATATTTTATGCAAGTGGATTACAGAAGAAGTGGGCAGAAATTGGGCGATAGTTTCTGAGTACAAAACATATCCTTTATTTATACGGAAAAAAAGGAAAATGGAGGTGAGAGCTGAAGAGAAAGAAGAAAAAAAAAAAGAGACGCGATGAGTTTAGCTGCATAGGTGCCGACGCCACCGTCGCATAACCTGGCCCTGTAGCTATATCGCAAGAACTGTCACACGTTGCTCGACGAGACTACGAATCTGCTTTCGTAACCTTCTTTTCTCTCTCTCTCTGTCACCTTTTTCTGATGGAGCAGCGGCAAGCTGACGCCATTAGCGACCGGTTCACGTTGTCCTTGCCTGAAGGACTCTGCTCGACTCTGATCAATTTGCATGATCGACACCGATGTGGGCTCCACGTTCAAATGGCTACTACATATTACGCAAAGCGTACTCAGCAGAGTGGCGCAGTGGAAGCGTGCTGGGCCCATAACCCAGAGGTCCGTGGATCGAAACCATGCTCTGCTAGCTTTCTTTTTTTTTGTATCCTACTTTTTAGGTTTTCCCATGGACTGCAGTGCCTATGCTCTTCTATACCTGTAGTGTTTTTTTTTTACAATTGTAAAGCCGGATAAACCAAACCAAACAGCCCACGTGGTCATTCCCTTGCTCAATGAACAATGCCGCCGAGGAAAGAAGGGGTCACTCGCCATTGTACTGCAGGATGGAGAGCCGACGCACTCACATGGTTTGGTCGAAGCCGAAATTATTAATATTCGGTCTGAAAGCATACAAACAATTCGCGGAGAGGAAAAAAAGGGGGAACAAGCAGGGCTGGGTAACTCGAACTGGGAAGAGCACAACGCCTGTCTATACTCCTCAGGAAGAAGGGGTACAGAAACATCGACATGGAAGATAGCAAGCAGAAGAGGCGAGGAAAGATATGACAGGAACACGGATCACAAAAGTTGAAGTTAAACGATGACGAATAGAGCACGGCAGTAGGCAAAAATGAAGCAACTGAGATCGCGGCTTGATAAAAACGCTTGCTTGGTGCTCGCCCACCTGTGAGGAGCAATCGAACACGTCGCTCATGGGCGTCTAGAAAAGGGCGATCCCGTTGCGCCAGTTCATCAGCTGTTCAGTTCCCCTTTTCTGCGTGAAATTGGATACGATTCATTGCGCTGTAAAAAAATTGACAGCGTTAACTTCTATTTCTGGAAACAATTCTTCGGATGGTGTGCTATACGTCTTCCATTGTGACTCGTCGCAAGGCTCATTTGTTTAAAAAGATAATTAGTCTAGTTTGTTATTTGTTTAAATGCTTATCGTATCATTTATAATGCCACATTTCCTATTCTTTAAGGAATTACGGACACATTTTGTAAAACACACGGTATAGTCGCCCAATGGGCTTGGGGCCGTCTGACGTGAGAACGTTCCATTCTGACTTTATCCCAGTCTCCTGAAGTCATATTTACGTAGCCGCCGACGCAAGCATTGGACGGTGACCCGCAGCATCTTTTGAACAGCC
The DNA here is from genome assembly GCF_038994185.2 of Dermacentor albipictus. Classification (NCBI taxonomy): domain Eukaryota; kingdom Metazoa; phylum Arthropoda; class Arachnida; order Ixodida; family Ixodidae; genus Dermacentor; species Dermacentor albipictus. The sequence continues at coordinate 81,522,971 of NC_091825.1, read as the reverse complement.
CAATCAAACACTGTCTTCGTATACAGAAGGTCACTTTTGTTCGCTTTGTAAGCAAATAGCATTTACTACTTTGGCAGGTTTTTCTTATCAAAATAACTAACAGCAGGCGAAAAGCGCGCCGGAGTGGAGATGGTTTCGGTAGGTCCTAACTAGCGCAGTGAAAGTAGATAAACGGATGAGGACAACAGAGCTAAAACGCAGATCGGTTCTCTCCTAGCTGCAAGCATATCATATCTATATACTTCTATATGTATCTATATAAATCTGTATATGCATGGTAGACATGCGAGCTAAAAGTCAAGCGTCACCCTGTTGCCCTAGCAATCTTTTTTTTTTCTTAAGCCCGGTGTCCTGAGTCCGGTGTCTTAAGTGGTGCCCTGTGCGTCTCTGTCACGTCCCTGTCTTTTGTGAATTGCGCTAAAGGCTTTGCCATTATGAGTAAACCGTACGAATTAGCTCAAGAATCAGCCCCGTCCACATGGTGTGATATTACACTGCGTTTATCGCAGCTACGATTTCCGCAAATGCGAAAATCTCATTTGCGAGCATGTATAGCGGAGGACTGAATTATTCTTGACGTCAGTTCGTTTCCGTAAGAAAGAGTAAAGCAACTTAGAAACTGTTTTCGTGAAAGTTCTTTGCGATTGAGTGCGTTGCTTTATCAAAACGAAAATTAGGTAGGAAGGCCACAGTGACGCGTCTATATGGTTCACGTTGCGATTGGTTCCCCGTTCTTGCCGCATATGCATTTTGGTGCAGTAGTTCAGCCCTCCGAACATCGGAAAGTCCCATGCATGAAGGATCCGATGGCCCATTTGCCGCCACTGCGAGTAAAGTAAGAAAACGTGGTCAAATTCGCACTGAAACGGTCTTTACTTGCGTAAGTCAGTTTTGCTTGCCAATGCGACTAAAATAAAAAGCGGGGTAAAGGGGAGTATAATATCATTTTGTAGCATTCGTTATAGCTCTGCAGCCGCGTAATATTACAAATAAAGTATTATCCTGTTTGTGTTGAGTATCAAATGATGTCACTCGCGCGTTCGTTTAATTTCCGTACAGTGAAAACACCGTGTGGTGTTGCCCTTTTGCTAGAGCAGCTCTCGTAAATTTTGTAACTCAGTGCATTCAACTACCAGTTGAACATCAGCATATACAGACGCGCAGCACTTTTTAGCGTGAACAAAATTAATGAACCAGATCCTGAGCAAAAAAAAAATAATAATAAAGAAAGAAAGAAAGCCAAGGGAAAAAAGTCGTGAATGTTCATCCGGAAAAATATATTCACCGGAAAAGAAAAATAACTTTCGGGTGGAAATAAAAAAACAAACTAAGTAGGCCGAATTATGGGAAACTAAAAGGCACACCTTACTACTGATTTAATTATGATGTTCGTTGCATAAATATTGCTACCGTTGCAAGTATGGCTACTATTCTGTCCATAAATTATCCTGAGTATCTCCTTCGAAATCTATTTTGTGACAATTCACTGGCACGCCAAACTCATTTATTTCTTCACTTAAACCACGAGTGACACGGTGTTTGCAATGTATTTCGCGTCGCTAATGGTATTTTTTGGGCCCCAATTCACGATACCATTTGCCTGTCTACGACTATATTCTCTCAAATTCTGTGAAAATAGTAATAATAATAAGCTTTTAAAAAAGATGTCATACTAGCGCAGGCTAAACTAACACGGGATAACAGACTCGCCATAAGTTAGGTATTTTTATGTGAACTGAAATGCAGCCTGGAAGAATGTTGCGAGATTATTGTTACTACTTTTTCTTCAAAAAGAATGCGCTGCTTTCCAAATCATTCACAGAAGCGGCAGCCTAATTGAAGATTTAACACTTTAATAAGAAAATAAAAAGAACACTGCGCAGTCGACAGGATTCGAACCTGTGCGGGGAGACCCCAATGGATTTCTAGTCCATCGCCTTAACCACTCGGCCACGACTGCTGTACTGTAAGCCACCATGTATTTTTAAACGCTACGTATTCATTTATACGGAGACGCCGTGTAGCCTCTCATATGGCGACCTCCTTTACGACGAAGTCATCCGATATGCGACAAAAAAAAAAAAAAACGCTGGCAATTCTTGTAGCAGCGAAATGGTGCCATTTGACAGCTGCGAATGCATTTTCCGCGCAACGATGGCTAAAGGGCGTACCCTTGACCTCATTTCCCAAGCTGTCTGGAACAATGGGCTTTCGTGTGCGCTACATTTATCACAGAGAAAGTGTCAATGACGACTGCATTACAAAAGTAACTCACGCGGAAGTTTTCAATCTGTGTGAACGAAGCAACTGCAAGCCATGCACGGAGCCTCTCTAGAATTAGCCTATTTCCAATTTATTTCAGAATTTACCCCTTACCTTACCTCACAATTTCTCTAAAGCTTTTTTTTTCTCCCCTCCTCCGTTTAACCGCCGGCTTCTTGGTTCACCGACCCTTATGTGATGGCAAGTGCACGCCACAATCTATTGAGGAGCAAGGCACAATGAAGCGACGTCGGAACCGTACGCAAGTTACTGCCATGGATTTCAATAGCTTAGAAAACAGTTTCTAAGTTGCTTTACTTTTTCGTTACGGAAACGAACTGACGCCAAGAATTATTCAGCCCTCCGCTAGATGCTCGCAAATGGAATTTTCGCATTTGCTGAAATCGTGGCTGCAATAAACGCAGTGTAATATCGCACCATGTCGACCGGGCTTAAGAAAAAGAAAGATTGCTTGGGCAACAGGGTGACGTTTGAGTTTTATCTTGGTGGGCTCCCATGCAAATGTAGATTTATATATTTACATATTGTTACGTAGGAAGATACAGACGAAAAGCTATATACTAGTATATTTACAAGGAAATACGCCGCACTTGGCCAAGAGGCAACAGCCCGCGTTAACCTCTAATCGTCGTCGTCGTCTTCACCCTGCTCGCCTCTTTGTCATCGCAACTACTGTTCCGTAGCAATATAGAAGTGTATAGATATGATATGCTTGCAGCTGGGGGGAGAACCGATCTGCGTTTTAGCTCTGTTGTCCTCATCCGTTTATCTACTTTCACTGCGCCAGTTAGGACCTACCGAAACCATCTCCACTTCGGCGCGCTTCTCGCTTGTTGTTAGTTAATTCGATAAGAAAAACCTGCCAAAGTAGGTAATGCTATTTTCTTTCAAAGCAAACAAAAGTGACCTACGAGGACAGCGTTTCATTGGGCTGTTAAAAAGATGCTGCGGATCACCGTCTGATGCTTGCGTCGGCGGTTACGTAAATATGACTTCAGGAGAATGGGATGAAGTTATAATGGAACATTTTCACGTCAGACGGCCCGAAGCCCATTGGGCGACTATACCGTGTTTTACGAAATGTATCCGTAATTCCTTAAAAAAACTCAACAGTGAAATGAACTGTACCGTGAACTTTTGAAAAGTGAAATGCTCAGACTCCATACACTTTGTTCCTGTCTGCTGAACACCTCATCGCTTCCTCCGATGACAAGATTCTTCAAAAACAGCAGACGCTCCGGAGGTATATCCAGCAACGCCATTATGAAAACGTGCAGTGAAGTAAACTTCGTTTGAAACTGTGATTGAATAGCGGAGTAACACAACCCCGTGCGGTCCGTGTGCCTCGGTTGCCAACTGCTGTTTCTTAAAGTTGTATCCCGCTATAGTTCGGTTATCTGTAAAAGCTCCCTGTATCGTCAGCAGACATCAGCTTCGCTTCTTTGGTGTTAGAGCCCCATGTACTGCATGTTTAGCACGCGTTCTGCATGTTTACAATATGGTAGTGTAGGATCTGACGTCACCGACTCACCGTCACGTCACACGAAGCAGCTACCCGTTTCGGTATCTCGTTTATTGATTATTTAAAGTCATTGATGAATTTCTTGGTAAATTGAACCACCCTACCGATTACAGAACTGTCAAGACCATTTGAATATGACAATATGCTAACATGGCAATAAATAAATAAATAAATAAACGCCGCAGTTGATCTTTAATTGTAATCCCAGCCCACCCCCTCCCCGCCATCATGGTGTAACCGTAATCGTATAACCCGCTTTCTAGCAGGAAGAAACGACCTTTTAGAGCCGCTAAACACTCTCCTAAAAACAATGTGGCGGGATTCGCCGATGTCGAGAGTAAGCATCGCTGCGCTGAAATTAACCTCCATGACGCCACGGTTTGCATGAAACGCATTATATTTCTATCGCAATGTAAATGTCAATTCGAGTTATGTTACTTTAAAGATAACGGCAATTCAATGAGATGACTGCCAATTTATCCTTTTCAACTATAAACAGCAATTTACGTGTTTAAGTGCTGTTTGCACCTCATTCCACGGCGCTTATCAACTACGGAGTATTGGTCAAGAAGCCCGCGGTCAAAAGGTAAAAAGGGAGAGAGAACTTAGGAGAAAGTTAGGCAGGGTAAAACAGAAGTTGTGTAAATGATACGGAAATAAATAACTTTTAGAGAGATTGAGTTGAAATTGCTTAGGTCCCGCAAATTGAAAAACTTTGGCATGAGCTTCTCATTTCGCGATTGTCGGTGATGCTTTACGAAAGCTTCCCGAGACTTAGGTAGAAGCCTCACGCTTTAAATTACGGAATCTGCATCCACACCTGCAAAATGGTGGCATTTCACGGTTAAACATTTTCCAGCGTTGACATAGCCATGTAAGCCACCACAGCATATCGCTGACTTAGTTGCGAAGAAAGGGGGTCACCGTTCAAGGCCACTTGTGCGCCTTGCTCCTAGAAGACACGGAGCGTTTAAAAACAGCTCGCGACGCTCAGCCGTGCAGTCGTGGCCGAGTGGTTAAGGCGATGGACTAGAAATCCATTGGGGTCTCCCCGCACAGGTTCGAATCCTGTCGACTGCGCAGTGCTCGTTTTTTATTAATTTTTTGTGAAGTCTTTGATTAATTATATGCAGTCGGTTGTGGGAGTGATCCGGAATGCAGCGGATTACAGAAATACGATAATCCCGTGGTACTGCTGCAGGCTTCCTTTCAGTTCGCATAACTATAGGTATTGAGAGTGGGGTGTGCAGTGTTACATTCGTCCGCGCATTATGACAAGCCTTTTTCTTTTTTCTTCACAGAATTAGCGAGAATAGCCGTAGACATGGTGGATTCCTTGGTGCATTGTTATGAACCGCATAATATATAGCATAGTAGTTGCTGCGGTAGGATTTACGTAATGAACTATGTAAATGAGGTAATGTGTAGTTCTTTACGCCCCCAAAACACGGTGTACTTTTTCCCATTTTATTTCGAACTAAAAATTAGGTTGTTTTCATTGAGCAATGGCTCGAGTTAGGCGTGTCATTTTCTTTTCGTGTTTTTCTTTTTTTGGCAGTGAATATTTAGTTCACTAATTTTGTTGATGCTGAAACGTGCTGCGTATCTGCAGATTCTGCGTTTGAACACTGTAGTATCACCATGTACAAGGAATAAAAAAGTTTCCGAGAACAGGTCTAGGAAACGTGCAACGCCACCCGGTGTAATTTCACTCTGAAGAAATTACGAATGGCTGCATTTGATATTCGGACACAAAGTGAATGATCCTTTATTGCACTCTTATGCCGGTAAAGAACTCTATTGAAGAATACAGGATCACATATCAGTGGGAATACTTGGAGAAAGCGTAAAAAAAAAGGGAGTATATAAAAAAATTAGCAGAGCGTGGTTTCGATCCACGGACCTCTGGGTTATGGGCTCAGCACGCTTCCACTGCGCCAATCTGCTGTTTTTTTTTTATTCAATGCCGGTTTTCGACATAACACTGAATATACAAATACTACACACATGTCAGGAATACAAGCTTGCGGGGAAGAAAAAAAAAGAAAAAGAAAAAAATTACGATAATGCCGACTGTACGTATGGGACCGGCGTCGTCCAATTAAAATTCCTTCATGGCTGTCAGAGCTTCTAGCCTCGACAGCCAATCCGGTGGACATTCTTGCAATTTTTGTACGTGAACGAACCGCACCATACATTCTCTAAAATATATGTGAACCGGGCGGGCGTCGTCATCGCAATGGTACCCTGCCATGCGAGCCCGCCATATACAGTGGAGTGCATTCAACATAATAAAGTCGTATGGAACTCCCTCTTCATCCTTATTTGGCAGATACCGTATCCCTTGGGGGTTTACAGGTAATTCTTTCTTCAGTGTTCGCTTCAAGCCGTCCCAGATGAACACAGCCGCCCAACAGTGCAAGAACACGTGATCGATGTTTTCGGGCTTCTTGGAGATCAAGCAGTGTGATCCACACGGCACAAGACAGCCTCGCTCTTCCATAAATGTCTTCACGGAAAGTGTTCCAGTGTGGAGCTTAAAAAAGAAGGTTTTAGCCCCTGGTGGCACCTGCATGCGTTTCACCCGTTTAAGGACGTCTTGTCCTGGCCCTCCACTGTATATGGCTCTGTATAAGGGCACTGGGAACACAATGTCGCACACATCATTATACAGTGTTTTCCTTTTCACTTGAAACAAATAATCATTTGAAAAACGAACTGACAGGAAACGCATGCTGTCGACCACTTCCTTAAGATAACCTCGAAGTTTTCCGGTCATGCTTGCCGTACTAACAACATACGTCGGCAACGCGTCGCTCAACCTGAGTTGACATACGGTGCGCAGAAAAGGATCGCGCACATCTCGAAAAAACAAAAGGCGGTTGACAAGTTGACGAACAAAAAGATGTGCCAAGCCAACACCCCCGTCCTTCACTCTTCTAAACAAATTGGTTCGGCTAGCCCTCTCCCATGCTGATCCCCAGATGAAGACCGCAAGAACTCTGTGCAGCCTTTGCACATTTGCCCTGGAACAATGCAACACTTGCATAACATAATATAACTTCGCTATAAAAAACATATTACAAATTGTTGCCCTTGAAAAAATAGACTGGTTAGTGCTTGTCCATCTGTCCGCTTTCTCTTTCGTTTCATTAGTTCGGTTCCTCCAGTACTCATCGCTGCTTTTGTACCTGTCGAGGGGAACACCCAGATACTTCGTCGGAGTTTTCACCGAGTTGACATTGGCGAAGTATTCCGGTGCCGAAAACCACTCCCCGTGCCACAGCCCGAGGGATTTGCCCCAATTGACTCTGCTGCCCGTGACGTCACAGAAATGTTTTACTACACCAATTGTTTCAGTCACACTTGGTTCGTCTGTGCAACACACTGCAACGTCATCAGCTTACGCTAGCAGCTTCACTTCGGATTCTGCTAATCTAAAACCACGTATATTGTTATTTGCGGTAATGGCAACACACATTGCTTCTATGTATATAGCAAATAACAGAGGACTGAGGGGACAGCCTTGGCGCACTGACCGCATGATTTTAATGGGGGCCCCCAAAGACTTATTAACAATTAACCTTGTAGTGCAGTTTTGGTACGCCAAGGCCACACCCTCAGTGATGATGCTACCTACATTAACATGATCCAATATGGAGAACAAAATAACGTGAGCGACGCAATCGAACGCTTTCTCAAGATCAAGCTGAAGCACTGCAACGCCGCCACCGGTGACGTCACAGCACTCGAGCACACACCGCATCTTATGGATGTTAGAAAAAATTGTTCGCCCTTTGATTCCACAAGTTTGATGGTCTGCAACGATTTCCTTTATGACGCTTTGAAGTCTGGTCGCTAAAATCTTCATAAATATCTTGTAATCCACATTTGTTAGTGATATGGGCCTATAGGATGATACGAATCTCAGTTTATCTAATTTATCGTTCTTCGGAATTAGAATGGTGTGCGCTTTCCCAAAAGAAGGTGGCAATTATTTCTGCTCGTACGCTTCATTAAATACTTCTACTAATAAAGGGGCCAGTTCTCTTTTCAATGTCTTATATAGGGCGGCGCTGAGTCCATCTGGTCCCGGTGACTTGCCCAAGTTTGAATCGTCGATGGCCTTTTCGACTTCCCTCTCCGTTATTTTCCCTTCTAATCGCTCCTTAGCTTCATCACTCAAACGCGGCATGCGGTGCAGAAAGTCTGCTTTGAAACCCTCTAAATTCGCTTCCTGAAATGCAAAGAGCGACTGATAGTACTGGAAGAAGGCGTGTGCTATGCTCTCGTTGTCGTCAACAACAGCTCCATTCATTAAAAGGTGATCGACATGGTTTCGTCGTCCGTGTGCCTTCTCTAAACCGAGCGCCCTTTTAGTGGGCGTCTCCCCTGCCGCTAGTGCATCTGCTCGTGCTCGCACTATGGCACCTTGATAGCGTTCCTTGTCAAACAGTTCAAGCTTTTCCTTGACCCTCCGCACATCGTCTTTGTACAGACCAGGCTCTCTTCACTCAAGCGTTATCAGCTGCTGAAGTAGTGTTCGCAAACCCTTTTCTTTAGATTCCCTCTCAAATTTGAGGCAGCTTGACCTTTCTAAAATTAAGGCTTTCATTTTAACTTTTTGTTTAAAACATTACCACTTTTCTGCTATTGTATCAGCCGCATCTTCGCATATTTCATTAACCGCATCCCGTACTGCCTTTACAAAAGATGCATCGTTTAATAACAAGTCATTGAGTTTCCATAGATGCCAGTTAAAAGCATGTTCCCTTTTCCTTATACCCATGTTACATTTTACCAGGCAGTGATCCGAAAATGACACGGGTACAACGCAATAACCGTGGCATCTTGGAATCGTGTCCAACGAAATGTACAGGCTCGTCCACTCTTAGGGTGAACACGGCTCACCGTGGCTAGGGTGGCTAGAATTGGGAGGTGTGAAGACCGCGCTGCCGCCTCCATTGCCTAGGGAGGCCCCGCTGCGCGTTCCTCCCACTAGGGGAAAATTTGGCGCTTCCGTCGGGGGCGGGGTAGGATGGCTAGCGCGGGGGCGCCGTGGCTTGTCAGTCTCGTAGGCCACGGAGCAGTGCAAAATGACTCTCTTGGTCAGTGTAGTGCAGCTGTGTTTTTCTAACGTTTCCTCAGTTTTTCTTCAAATAAGTGGAGTGAGCTGCTGTCGCTATCCCTTGACACGCTGTGAACATGTTACAACGATATGGAAGGTCGACCGCAGTGCCTTGACATAGACAGTTGCACCCAAGTTGACATATCCACACACATATTCTAGTGGATTAGAAAAGATGCGGGTAAATCTGGCCTTCAATATTTTCAACAGTGCAGTTGTGCACGCCATGGACTTGCACAAAGAAAATATTGAGCAACAGTACTCAAATCTGGAGCCAACAAGGGTGTTCATTGACGTGATGGCTCAAGCAATTGAAGCCATGTCATCACGGTTTCCAGCCGAAGCTCTGAGATATGCCCACAGCAACTGTGCTCATTTTCGGGTGCCGGTGGTAAATGCTTTTCATGTTTCAGGCGTGGCAGTGCTCAAGAAACTGCACTTAACATCATGCTAGCATTTCTGGATCAGTGGGAGGACCATGAAAAAGGGCTCGGTTTCTTAAGCAAGGGCACATCAGAAGGTCTGCGTGTGACCATACATTCCACTAAAGACCTCTTGACGTATCTAACTGAGAACGTTGGGTTCAGGTTCTTGATGACTTCCCGCCTCAGTCAGGACTGCTTGGAGCGTTCATTTGGTATTGTGAGACAGTCCAGCGGAGCCAATGATCACCCCACTGCTGCGCAGTTCATCATTATAATGAAGTATGCAAGATTATGCAGGTCAGTCTGGGGGTGCATGGGGACATGGGGGGGGGGGGAGGGGGGCTTCTATATCCCTCAATCTGTCTATACAAACTCATTCAGACACTCGAGGACAGGTTCACCCGTGCATTTAGCCCTACGCGACTGCACGCAAAAGTTGTCAAAAATTCCTTGCTTCTAGCAGCCAATGTGCCACAGATTGGCTGCAGGAAGCATTACGCTGATCTAACAGGATCGGTGTCTAGGTTTTATTGTATAACACGTATTCATTTTTTCCTCAAAGGCTTAAATCAGTGTGCCATACACAACAAAGCCAAGAAGGTTAAGCCCTGTGTTTTGTAAAAATGTGATTTTATGCAATAACTGTGTTATCTCCAATAAACATGTATTAAATCGCAAGCGCTTTGTACTTTCTAGAATCTCTTCTCCACAATGCTGATATATTGCATGAACTTCCTCCATTTAAAGTAATGTTACAATCCCAGATATGTGACTTATGTGCGGGCAACACATTCAAGGTTATTCCAATGCGCTGGCCTTGCGCGGCGATTCCTATGAACTATACTTTCGGCAAGGAATAAGCGCGCTAATCTCGGCAAGAGGTCCATTCATTCACAAAACTTTATTAGTGTCCTGAAGCCCGGTCTTTTCAGACCGAGGCGGGCCGCGTCCACGTCGGCACCGCCAGGCCGAGCCTTATGGCGTCACCGTGGACCCTCTCGACAGCCCGTAGCTGATCTTGATATGAAGAGCTTGTTATCAACTTGTGCCAGTAAAGCCATTTTTCTTCGGGGTCGGCGAGAGTCGCGGGACAGCCCGCCAGCATGTGTCTGATGTCAATGATGCCAGCGCACACGTTACATTCTTTCCTAATTTCTCTTTCTGGGTGAATTTTATTTATGAAATACGGAGTTGGGTACGTCCCGGTTTGCAGTAAACGTAGCGTCACTGCCTGAGCCCTGTTAAATTTTACGTGTGGCAGAGGGAATTGCCTACGCCCCAAGTAGTAATATTTAGTGATGTCGCTGTAAGTTAGTAACTGACCTTTATGCTCCCCGGAATGGTAGTGGGCGTCGGTTCGGTTCTGACCGGCACGGCAAGCAAGTCCTCGTGCCGGTCGTTCGTCACCTCGTTGAGGTTGGGCCGAGTCTCGTCCACTTGTCCCATATGTGCAGGAAACCATCGGATTTCAGTTTTGATAGTTTCGACCTTGTCGATAATTTTAGCCGCAGTCCCAGCTACATAGCCTTTGTCAAAGCTCTTAATTGCTGCTTTGGAATCGCTATAGATGAAAGACCATTTACGGTTCCTGATGGCTAGAGCAATCGCGGCTTGCTCCGCCACCGTGGAATCCTTAGTGAAGATGGTGATGGCGTCCCGTACCTCGCCCCGGCTGTCGACCACCACGGCGGTGTAGGCCTCTTTGCCTTTGACCCAGGCAGCGTCTACAAGGGCCGCCTGTTGTTCTAGCTGTTCAATTTCTTTCAACAAAGCTTTCGCTCTCACTTTTCTCCTGCTAACATTGTGTTCCGGGTGCATATTTCTCGGGAGGGGGGTGGTTCTGATCGCGTCTCTAAGTTTCGCGCTCAATTCTACCTCGGATTCCTTCGGGTTCATCGATATATTTGGGTCTGTCCCTATCGCTTTGAGTATAAGCCTGCCCGCTCGCGTTTTCGTCAGTCTTTCCTGCTGCGCCATCTGTTGCGCTTCCGCCATCTCTTCTATCGTATTGTGCACGCCTAGGTTCATGAGCTTCACGTTCGAGGTGCTGATGGGTATACCTAGGGTAGCCTTCACTAACTTTCTGATCAGAGTGTTTAGCTTGTTCAGCTCGGCCTGCGACCATTTAAATAGACCTGCCACGTAGGTGAAGTGACATAGAGCGAAGGCGTGCACTAGCCTTAGAGCGCTGTCCTCACCCAGGCCTCTGTGTCTGTTGCTGATTCTCCTTAGTAATCTGATGACTTGGTCCGTCTTGTTTGAAATGTGCTGAATGGCATTCAGGTTGGTACCTCCCGCTGCTATTTGGAAGCCTAAAACTTTATTATTTTCCACCTGCCTGATCGCGGATCCGTCGTGACAGCGTAACATAATCTTGGGTTCCTCCCCGGGGACGTAGCCCCTGGGTCTTCGACCCCTGCGTCGATGTTTTAGGACCAAAAGCTCCGACTTTGCCGCCGAACAGTTGAGTCCCATCTCGCCTAGCGTGCTTTCCACGGCGTGTATGCTCTCTTGCAGTCTGGTCTCCGTTTGGCCTACGTTACCGTTGGCGCTCCATATGGTTATATCATCGGCGTATATTGCAAAATGTATACCTTCTATACTCTCCAGTTTCCTCGCGACTCTGGTCATTGCTAGATTAAATAGCATGGGCGAAAGTACGGCCCCTTGCGGGGTGCCCCTGTTTCCCAGGTTCATCACCTTCGATTTTAGTTCACCTAGCGTGAGGCTCGCTTGCCTACCGCCCAGAAACGCCTTGACTACACTGTATAGCCTCTCGCGGGGTGCCCCTGTTTCCCAGGTTCATCACCTTCGATTTTAGTTCACCTAGCGTGAGGCTCGCTTGCCTACCGCCCAGAAACGCCTTGACTACACTGTATAGCCTCTCGCCCAACCCCAGCTCGGACAGGACCTCGAGGATGGCCTTGTGCTCTATGCGATCAAAAGCTTTTTCGATGTCTAGTCCCAGAATCGCTCTCGCGTGCACCGGGCTAACGTGTATGAGCTGGTGTTTGATCAGGAGCATGGCGTCCTGAGTCGATAGTCCGGGGCGGAAACCGATCATGTTATACGGGAGTATGTCATTTTGCTCAACGTATCTAGTGAGTCTGTTAAGAATAACGTGTTCCATAGCTTTACCTATGCACGATGTAAGCGATATTGGACGTAGGTTATCCAGATGGAGTGGTTTGCCCGGTTTTGGTATGAGGATGGTGTTAGCTATCTTCCATTCCTCCGGATAGTCTCCCTTTCTCCACAACTCGGTGAAATGATCCGTCAGGATAGTGATCGACTCATCGTCTAGATTCATTAAGAGTTTATTGGTAATACCGTCGGGTCCGGCTGCCGATCTACTAGAGAGACCATGGAGGGCGGCCCGTACCTCACCCTCGTTGAAATCGCGGTCCATTTCCTCGCACAGTCCTCCCATGTACTCCACGCGTTCGTCGCTATCGCCCGATTGTTCGAGCGGGAGATATTTGTCCGCGAGCTGTCTCATGACTACCTCCTGAGTCGTGCACTGGCTGACTTGATGTACCAGTTTTGTAATTGCTGTTCTCTTGTTTGACTTAGTGTCGCTCTCGTTCAATAGATGTTTGAGGATGTTCCAACTGCCTCCATGTTTGATTCTGCCGTCTGCCAAGTGGCAAACTTCGTCCCACTGCTGTTTCACGAGCGTTCTCGAATGCTCCTCGATCTGTCTGTTTAGCAACGCTATCTTTTTCCTGAGCTTTCGGTTCAGTCTTTGCATTTTCCATCTTTGTAGAATGGATTGTTTGGCCTCGATCAGATGTGCGAGCCTACTGTCTATGCTCTCTATGTTTTCTTCGGTCTTAATTTCTTTAGTGGCCTCCCTGAGGTCCTCTTCGAGCTGGTTGATCCAGGTCTGGAAGGACTGTCTGCCCGCTTCTATCGGTTCCGATTCTAGTCTCTTCGCTCTAACTTTCCTAAAAAGCTCCCAGTCCGTGCACCGAAAGGTTCTAGTCTCTTGTTTCGGCATACCTATACCTATGTGTATGATATAGTGGTCGCTGCCTAGATCAGTGCCCGAGTTTTCCCAACTAGCTTGTTTTGAGTTGTTGACAAAAGTTAGGTCGGGCGTAGAGTCCCTGCACGTGGACGTGCCACAGCGGGTGGGGAAAGTGGGATCTGTGATCAGGCACAGTCCCAGGTCCGTGGCAAGGTTCCATAACCCCTCACCTTTCTTTGTATTCCAAGCGTATCCCCACGCTTGGTAGGGGGCATTAAAGTCCCCTCCGGTGATGAGCGGAGAGGTATTTGCGACTGCGAGTGCCTTGTTGAAAAGTGCCCTAAAGCACGGCAAGAGGTGGTCGCAAAAGCCGTTGCTGTGTGGGCTGCATAGTCGGTGCTCACTGTTTCCATGTGGAATGAGAGCAGCGAAACATTAAATTCTCTCAGCATCTACAATGTAGAGAAAGAAGTCTGGTCAGATTCTAACGCATTCAAACGCTAAAACTAAGCGCTACCAAATCATTTTCCCGCCCTAATGCCGACGCTAATGCCGACGCCGCGAGAAGCTACGGCGCCCTAAACGGCGCCCCGGCCGGCAGCGCTGTCACGCGGCAGGAACGAGTTTTGGGGCCAGCTTCCGGAGGCCGGTTTTCAAGAGTGGACGAGCCTGTACATACGATCCAGTCGCGCATGACTACTGCCTTGAAAACGCGTAAATGTCACTTGACGCCCCCCTTCCAGACATTGAAAAACATCAAGTTCATTTTCATTAATTAATTTTGACAAAACGTCACTACTTCTATCACGCACGCCGGCATTGTTGGCTCGGTCTCTAGCACTCAACACACAATTGAAGTCCCCTAATAACACAACGCGCTTATTACAGCAAACATATTGTGAGAGGTTCGAAAAAAAGAGGACACGCTCGTCTACAGAATTCGGCGCATAAACGCATATGACGCGAAACTCAAAGTCAGAGATCGCAAAGTCACATAAAACAATCCTTCCAGACAGACAGGACCACACACTTTGAATATGTAAACCCGGCAGCTTCTTCACCAAAAGAATGCACCCTCCTGAGGTGCCTACCGCATGACTGACCACCACAAAATACCTAGTCGTGAATCGTCGCACCATGCTCCCGGTCTCCTCCTCTCCGTCAACCTTGGTTTCCTGGACGGCTAGTACGTCTATGTCATGGTCCGTTACCAACCGTAGGACCTGACATTGCCTACGACTAGCCGCCAGCCCTCGCACATTTAGTGTGGCAATACTAAGAGACGGTATTTCAGCCATCTTAATCTAGCGAGAAAAGTAGGCCCGGAGCATGGTGCTTACCCTTCACGACCAGCCCTTGGCTAGCCGCCTCCGGGGCCATCCGGCTTCCCGGCATTGTTTGTCGTCGACACTTTGATCACAGGCTTTCTTTCAGGCGGCACATTCGGCTTTGGTTTAAAGCCCATCCGCCTCCCCTGGGGCGTCTTTGTCGGTGGTCCGTCGGTGGTGCTGGTCGCACCCTCGCCCTGGTCCTTGGTCTGGTCGTGGGGGCGTTTGACCGGGCCGCCAAGAGTCTCAGTCCGGTCGCCGTCTTTCATGGCCTCGTCCTGCTGCATTGTCGTCATACCGTTGTCGGGCGGGTCATCACTAATGGTTCCCGTCGCGGGGCCCACAGCAGTCGCGCCCTGCGCCTTCCCACTCCGCTTCTCAGTACCTTGAGCAACCGCGCCTTCTGCGCCGACGGTCGAAATCGCTGACTGCCGCTGTCGGTACCAGGTCTCCGATGCCTGTAGCGGCGTCCTCCGTCTCGACCACGTCCATGACGTGCTCTGCGGCCACGTCGTTCACTGCTGGGCCTGTCACGGCGGCGTAGGATTTGACGCAATCGGCGTCAACATGACCGAACCGCCTGCAGCGAGAACAGCGCGGAACTTTACACTCCCGGCGGACGTGCCCCGTGCCTTGGCCGCGCAGGCACTGCATGGGTCGACCAGGGACGACCACCAAGGCCAGCTCTCCGCCGAAGCGGACCTGATGAGGAAGGTCTTCCACTTTCACGCCGCTTTTCAATTTTAGAAGCACAGTCCTGGTTGTCGAAGTCTTGTCGCCCAGGCCATGGACGCGCCACCTTTCCCGGCTTACCTCCTCCACCTTGCCGAAAGCCATGAACACCGTCCGTATGTCCTCGTCTGCAACGCCATAGAGCAGCCAGTGAAGCCTAAGCTTCACCTGCTGGTCTTGCGGGTCCACGATAACTCACCGTCTTCCCTTCACTCGCAGTTCTTTAAGGGCCATGAGGCGCTTCATCGCAGTGGCGTCAGACAGGGTCACCGCCCAGACGTGGTACGCCCCTATGCATACCACGTCCGGCAGCAGTCCCGTCGGCAGTAGGGCGTCTCTAAAATCTTCGACCTTGTAAGGTCTGGCACGTACATCACCGTGTAAAAACACGGTGTTAAATGCAACTCGTCCTTTCGGCAGCTGAGGCAAAATAAACGGATAATCCTTATCGTCGTCGGTGATCCTGTTTCCGCGACCAAAAGTGGCCGCTGTCGCTGCCCCTGAAGAGGCCATGACCCTACGATCCGAACAGCTCGGCTGCCGGATGCAGAATGGTGCACCACTCTGCTGTGTACGGTTTGTATAATATGTAGCAGCAATTTGTAATTCCTGCAAATTGATTCTGAGTCGACAAGAGTGCTTTACGCAAGGACGACGTGAACCAGTCGCTAATGGCGTTCACCTGCCGCTGTGCCATTAGAAGAAGAACAAGAAGAAAAAAACAAAGGCTGCGGAAGCATATTGCCAGCCTTTGCGAGCAACCTGTGACTGCTGTTTCAGTAATAAAGCTTCGTGCCCATTTTTACGACTGTGATCTTGGCATCTATCCAGTAAAATTTTCCATGTTTTCTTTTTTCTCTAGTTGTTGCCTTCAACTTGTACATTTCCCGTAGGAATGGAGGATGTGTCTGTTAAGAAATAACTGTCACATAATTTCTGCCCACATAATTCTGCAATCCACTTGAGAAAGTATTGTTAGCAGTATTGGAAAAGGGTTCTTTTTTTTCGCTAACATAACATAACAATGCCGAGCTGTCAGACTTCCCGAAGAGAAAAATCTGCTAATCCACAGAATCAAGTTTGCTATTACAAAGAGAACGTACATTTTAGGAAAAAAATTTTGCAACAAATCAATAAAAGTTTTCTCTTGCTATTTGTACATAAAATAAGGGCGTTTGATTTAGTAAGTCATAATGCGGTGAATCATTCGAATAGAAAGCATGCAATGTTCTTGATGTCGCTTTATCATATCTTCTATTTATATGTAGGTCGGCCGTCAAATGAATTCCCTATTTCTTTATGCCTACAGAGATCTGATGCGTGATTACTTCTATCGCCATAATTTTTTCCCTTTTCCTTTGCGTCAAATGAATTCCAGGACCTCGAAGCCGCAATGAAATACTGGCAAGGCTACAGTCGCACTAAATAATTTGCTCTCACACACTTTCCACAAAGCACTTTTGGTTTCGTTTCACATGATGTGTATGGTCTCCCTGTGATACAAGATGCCATCGACGAGGTGTGCCATAAATGGGTACGTTTTTTGCCTTGATGTCGGCGCCTCTGTCACACTGTACCGTGCTCTCCGCTGACCGTAGGCAGATTGTCGACGTCGGTACAGTATGACAGAGGTGCCAACACGAAGGGAAAAACGCTGTAGCCGACAGTTGGCAGACCGAAATCGGTGTCGGGTCGGCCTAGTGTGAGTGAGCCTTCACCAGTCTGAGTACTCCAGGCGCGCTGCTTGTGGCGGAGACGGTGGTTCTTGATGCGCTTGGTTTCGTTTTGACTAGTCAAACACCAAAGCAGTTGAACAGGAAACTGCAAAATACGTAGCTATTATCGCAGAAATACCTTAAAATACGCAGCTATTATGGCAGAAATACTTTAACGCATTGGAAAACATGAATCGTCGGAACATAGACTCGATAAACCAAATGATACTTTCTCACATCACGGCCTCACTTGTCGTCTGCCATATAAGTCATATAAGTTTCTTATCCATGTCGTTCTCCGCTGCACGTTGTCTGCTACATTCGGGTGACGATGAAATGATGAATGCCTGATTTCCACCGCGATGACACGCATAGTGGTATACACGGCGAAAGTTTAAGTATAGCAGAGAAAGAGTAAACGTGTCTGCAATAGAGATTAATAAGATGCGATTGGATTTATGGTGCAGTAAAAGCAGGGAGACCACAAACAACGGAGGCGTACAAAAGCAAGTTTCCCAATAGTTGTTCAGAAAGTTTCATGCTGGGAATTCTCTCTTTCTCTCTGTGTGTGCGTGTGCGTGTGTGTGGGAAAGACAGCAGGGACATTAGGCAAAAGAAGAACAAGAACTAGGTGGTGCAACCCACTGCCCCATTTCGAAGGAGACGCTCATAACACACATCCATCCATCGCAAATACATGTTCAACGACAGCCTGCACTCACCTGTCGCCATCTTTCAAAGCCATCTAAACATGCACACCTGGTCGCCTCGGCGCCCGCGCTTCTGAAGTTGCTCGCAAAATTGAAGGAAGTATAGATAGCAACAACAAATTATATTAAACGTGCTGACAATCATTCAGAACACCGATTTTCATTTGGTTGAATATGGTTACGAGACAGAAAGGGATACAACTGCTTCTTTTCGAACTTTGTGCCGGAACCTGCGGACCCGCCCACTCTAGTGCACCCCACGGATATTTGAAATATTTTCTCGTACATTAAGCGTATAGGAAAAGCTCTCGGAACTTTATAGCTTGAGTGTCAGTTTCCTTTAGGATAATCGATAAATAATTAACGAGAACTGATAACGGATGTAGGAGAACAATCTTGCATGGCATGTCGTCAATGCGATGAGTATTCTTTCTTTGTTACTCATGCAGCTGCTAAAGGGGGCTATGTAGGCCTACACTGCAGATATCCTCCACGACGTCGCGCTTTATACGAAGCGCACTATATTTATATCACATTCACTTCGGATTACCGTACGTTAAAAGCAAGGACAATGACATTGAGTTTACTGCAGAGTTAGTTTTGAAGTCCAAGCGGTTACTTACGTACGCTTCCTACGTCATTTCATTGTGGCTTGCTCCTCAATATATTGTGGCGCTTACCATTACATAAAGGGTGATGAACCAAGAAGCCGGCGGTTAAACGGAGGAGTGGAGAAAAAAAAAAGCTTTAGAGAAATTGTAAGATAAGGTAAGGTGTAAATTCTGAAATAAAGTGGAAATAGGCTAATTCCGGAGAGGCTCCGTGCACGGGTTGCAGTTGCTTCGTTCACACAGATTGAAAATTTCCGCGTGAGTTACTTTTCTAATGCAGTCGTCTTTGTTACTTTCTCTGTGATATATGTAGCGCACACGAAAGCCCATTGTTCCAGACAGCTCGGGAAATGAGGTCAAGGGTACACCGTTTAGCTAACGTTGCGCGGAATATGCATTCGCACCTGCGAAATGGCACCATTTCGCTGCTACAAAAATTGGCGGCGTTTGTTTTACTGCATATCGGAAAACTTCGTCGCAAAGGATGTCGCCATATGAGAGGTCACATGGCGTCTCCGTATACATGAACAAGAGGCGTTGAAAAATACCTGTTCGCTTACCGTCCAGCAGTCGTGGCCGACAATGACTGTGACAATGCACTGTATCTGCTTTTGTTGTATGCCTAGCAGGCAATAAAGAAAAAAAATAAAAAAAGCAGTCGTGGCCGAGTGGTTAAGGCGATGGACTAGAAATCCATTGGGGTCTCCCCGCACAGGTTCGAATCCTGTCGACTGCGCAGTGTCCTTTTTTCTTTTATTAGGGAGTTAAATCATCATATATGCTTCCGCTTCTGTGAATGATTGGGAAAGCAGCGCATTCCTTTTGAAGAAACAGTAAGAATGATAGTCTCGCGAACATCTGATTTAGTAAATCGGATATTCGAATCATAATCAGATAGTAAAGGCATCTGATTTAGTAAATCATTATACGGTGATTCATTCGTGTAGCAACACTAACCTGCACTAAAGCATACGGTGTGAGCAATGTCAACGTTACTTTGTGATTTTTTTATTTGTATGCAATTTGGCCGTCAAATGCATTCCCTATTTGTTTATGACTGCAGATCCGATAGGGGATTACTCTGATTGGCTTCAGGGCAGCCAATTAAAGGAATGCGCAAATTACATTTTAGACATCTATTATCTTGCGTAATATGATATTACTGGACCTTGAAACCCTAAAAAGTAATACTGGTAAACCTGAGAGCGTCCTAAATTATTTACTACAGTGAATCCCCTACAAACCAGTTTCGGTTTTGTTTCCTGGGAGGGGTATATGTGTCGTGACGTCATAATACAGAATGTGGTCACGTGAGAGCAGCACAATCGCGAGATTTGTACTTTAGCCTCAGTTCGCTCGATGTGTGTTGGCCAATGACGTTCTGATGACAGCTAAAGTTTCTTTATCGATGATCACTTCATATGAACTCGTAGGCCGACGATGCGATCAGCACGCTTCGTGATTGGTCTGAAGTACGTAGCAACATTGTTTCAGTCTCTTAAATTGTTGCAGCCGTAACTCGAGCTCTACCGCATCGTAACTATTGGTTATAATGGTACGGAAACTGCAAAAAGAAATGTAAATATCTTGAGAATATGTTGCAATGCACGCTTTAGATGTACAGAAAGATGTCACTCAGATCCGGACGAGCTAACGTATTGGGTTGCGTTTCTTCATGTGATCGTCGTAATGAATTGCCAGTGAAATAGATTTATCACGCCGTTTTCGAAGCATGCATGAATTAATGTCGCGCTGTGTGGACCGCCATTTTCGAAGGTTTCCCAACACTTTCAACGCTTCAAAAGAGAGCAAGCAGATTGGCTGCATGCTGGAGCTATCTGAAGCATCAATGTGCGGAAATCCTTTATACAGCGAAATAATTGTCCAGCGCAGCAACTCTTTGATTGCAGATTACATGCATCTGTATATTTTGTTCAGGTGTGTCTAAAATGTCGGAACTATTTTCATACTTATTTGTAACGTTAAATCCTTTTTTAAGGCGGCACTCAAGAGAAATTGCAAACCAGTTTTAGAGTTATAAATTATTGTGCCATATCTTTATCTGTGTTAATTTCGTGGCGAAATGGTAATTACTAGGAGAGAAAATTAAGGTGACACTTACATTTTTTTAAAATTCCGCGCCGCAATTACAGCGCGATTGGTGCGGAGACTTCAAGACGGCTCTGGAGGAAAGAAAAAAAGTAACTCGATGAACCCATTAGAGCAAGCCATGACAACCGTAAGTACTTCTGGGAAGGGTGTCGGCAGTCGGCTTTAATGAAGTTGGAGATCAGTCTAGGGATAACAGAAATATAATCTTCCGCGGTATAATCGATTAACGTGAATCCCGGGAACAGTCCGAGACGTAGATTATACGTTGTTTAAACGATGCGCTTCGCCCACTGCCTGTCTAAGCGATTGAACCTGAGTTCATTCTTTTCACCTCATAGATGCGTCCCTGTAGCCGAATAATCGTTCAATCTTCTAGCTCGAAGTTTAAAGATGATGTACTGTCTGTGAGAAGCAAATTTAAAGAAAAAAAAGAGACGTAGTTTCTCCCGAAAGGGGAAGCACTGATAGTGATGGCAAATTAGTGGGTAGCTATACGAAGTAAGGATAGTAGTTTTCTCGGCCGTATAAACTTGTAAACACAATGCGAACTTCAGTTACGTCAACTAGTTACTACGCCCTTTTCGTGAAATTTTTCTAGATGGGTTTAGTGTTCGAAGTGTACAAAGTACCTGGAACACGTTTATCAGCAAAGAAATCTAATGTCAAATATATTACTGTTGCTATACAATTAACTGCAATCCTAGCGCCACCCTCTGTGGTATAACCGTAACTGTGTAACCGGCTTTCTAACAGGAGCAAATGATTTTTTCAGATCCTCTAAACACTCTCCTAACAACAATGTGGCAGGATTCGACGATGCGCAGAGTTAAGCGTCCCTGCGCTACGATTAGTCTCCATGACGCCACGGTTTGCATGAAGCGCATTATATTTCTAACGCAGCGCAGACGTCACTTCGAGCTGTGATACTTTACAGATTACGGCAATTCAGTCAAATGACTGTCGAATTATAATTTTCAAGACCAAACAGTGATTTACGGACGGACGCTCCTTACGCCGTTTAAGTGTTGCTTGCACCTCATTCGACGGCGCTAATGGGGCATTGGCCATGAAGCCGGTGGTTAAAAGGTAAAAAGGGAGAGAGAACTTAAGAGAAAGTTTGGCAGGGTAAAGCAGAAGTTGTCTAAATGATACGGAAATGAGTACCTTTCAGAGAGACTGAGTTGAAATTTCTTCGGTCCCGCAAATTGAAAACTTTGACGTGAGTACCTCATTTCGCGATTGTCGTTGATGCTTCACGAAAGCTTCGCGAGAACTGAGGTAGAAGGCGCACGCTTTATCTAAAGGAATCTGCATCCACACCTGCAAAATGGTGCCACTTCACTGCTAAACATTTTCCAGCATTGGTATTGCCACGGAAGCTACCATAGCGTCACTGACTTCGTTGTGAATAAAAAAGTGTCGCCGTGGAAAGCCACGTGTGCGCCTCGTTCCCCCCAGGACACGGCGCGTTTAAATATAGCTGAAGATGACGCTCAGCAGTGCAGTCGTGGCCGAGTGGTTAAGGCGATGGACTAGAAATCCATTGGGGTTTCCCCGCACAGGTTCGAATCCTGTCGACTGCGCAGCGTTGATTTCCTTACTTTTTGTTAAATCTTTCATTAATTATATGCAGTAGTTTGTGGTAGTGATCCGGAAAGTAGCGGATTAAATAAAAATGAAACTCCCGTAGTATTGCTGCAGGCTGCATTTCAGTTCGCATAAGGATACCTTTCTTTCTTTACCCTTCTTTCTTTTTCCTTCACAGAATTAGCCGGAACAGCCGCACACAAGGACAAGCTTTGCACTTTGGGGCCAGAAATATTGCCGAGACGCAGAATACATTTCGAGCACAGTGGTTTTCGCGATTTAAATGATGAAAGTAAGTAGCGTGCGAATGTGACAAAAGACAATAGATACGCACATTTAACACACTTCTTAAATCCGCCCGATTCCTTGATCAATTGTTATGGACCACATGGTATATAGCGTAGTAGTTGCAGCGGTAGTATTTACGCAATCGACTATATCAATCAGGTGATATGTACTTTTTTACGCCCGCGAAACACTGTGTACTTATTTCGCATCGTATTTCTAACTAAAGATTAGTTTTTTTTTATCAGTGAGTAATTTCTCGCGTTCAGCGTACCAATTTCTTTTCGTCTTTTTCTTTTTGGCATTGAATAGTTAGTTCACTAACTTTTTTGATGCTGAAAGGTGCTGCGTATCTGCAGAGCCTGCGTTTCAATGCTGCTGTATCGCCCTGTGCAGGGGGTAACAAATTTTACGAGAACCTGTCCAGGGAATGCGCAAGACCACATTACCAGTGACTGCATTTGACATCTTGCACAAATTGAATGATGCTTTATTGTATATTTACGCGGGTAGAGAATTCTAACGAACAAACCAGGAGAGTGCTGCAGTGGGAAAACCTGAAGGAAAAGTAAAAAAAAAGCATGAATATAAAAAAAAAGCATTTAGCAGAGCGTGGTTTCGATCCACGGACCTCTGGGTAATGGGCCCAGCACGCTTCCACTGCGCCACTCTGCTGAGTACGCTTCGTGTAATACGTAGCAGCAATTTGATCGTTGAGCTCATACCGGTGTCGCTCGAGCCGATGGCCCATGATCACTACAGAACGACGTCAGCCGGTCGCTAATGGCGTTCGCCTGCCGCGGCTCCATTGGGAGGAAAAATAAATGAATAAATAAACAAAGAAGAAAAAATTACGAAAGCAGATTCGCAGCCTCGTCGAGTAACATGTGAGAGCTTTTCTTGTTGTATAGCTAAACGACCATGTTTTACGACTGTGATCTCGGCATCCCTGCAATTAAATTCTTCCTGTTTTTTTGTCCCTTTCTTTCTTTTAAACTGTCACCTCTATCCTGCTTATGCCCCGTAGAAGTAAGGGACATGCTTGGTATTCAGAAACCATCACTTAATATCTGCCCACTTATTCTGTAATCCACTTCAAGAAAATATTATTAGGAATATTCGAAGAAGTCGTCCCCCCCCCCCCCCCCCCTAGCTTAATATGACAATGCAGAAATTTAGAATAGTGTTTGCCTGAGCTCTATGGTGGCACATTGAACAATTGATTTCCAGGTGAACGTATTGACACGAACACAAAGGGATGATGACACACGAAGTGTGTGTCGTTGCCCATATCTGTCCGTGTCGATACGTTCTGCTGGAAACTAATTGTGCAATGTCCAGATGTCAGATTTCCGAAAAAAAGATATAATCCTCAATACAAACAACATTTCGAGAAAGAATGTATTCGAAAAAAATATTGAATCACTGTATAAATTCATTTTTTGCGTTATTTGTACATTTATTAAAGGCGTTTGATTTAGTGAATCATTATAGTGTGATTCATTCGTGTAGAAACCTCGACCTCCAGTAAAGCATGCCGTGTCACCAATGTCTGTGTCACTTTGTGATGTTTTTTTATTTCTATGCAATTCGGCCATCAAATTTATTCCGTATTTGTTTATGACTACAGTTCCGATAGGGAATTACTCTGATAGGCTTCAAGGCAGCCAATTAAAGGAATGCGCAAATGACAGTTTAGACTTATTTTGTTTCCCTAAAAATTATATTGCTGGCCCTTGAAACCCTGAGGAACACTGGCAAACCTTAGAGTGTCCTAAATAATTTACTACAATGAATTCTCTACAAACCAGCTTCGGTTTCTTTTCCCGGGAGGGGGTATATGTGACGTGACGTCATAATACAGAATGTGGTCACGTGGGAGCAGCACCATCTCGAGACTGGCAATTTGACCTCGGCTCGCTCGGTGTGTGTAGGCCAATGACGTTGTGATGACAGCTAAAGATAAAGCTTTTTATCGATGATTTCGCATCATATGAGCTAGTATGTCGACGATGCTGTTAGCACTGTTCATGATTGGTTTGAGGTAAATACCAACATTGTTTTCGTCTCTCCAATTGTTGCAGTAGTAACTCGAGCTCTTCAGCATCGTAATGATTTGTAGTAATGGTAGTGACATTGCAAAAAGAAATGTAAATATCTTGAGATTGTGTTGTGATGCGCGCTGTAGATGGACATAAAAATGTCACTCAGATTCGGACGAGCTAACTTCTTCTTCCTGTGAACCTCGTTATGAATTGCCAGTTGAATTGATTTATCACGCCGTTTTCGAAGCATGCATTAATGAATGTCACGTTATGTGGACTGCCATTTTCGAAGGTGTCCACTTTAAACTCTTCAAGAGAGAGCAAATAGATTGGCTGCATGCTGCAACCATTTGCAGGATCCATACGCGGAAATATTTGATACAGCGGAATCATCGTTCCGTCGAGCCTCTCTCTGAATGCAGATTATATGCATTCAAATATTTTCTCCACGTGCCTGAAAAGTTGAGAACTATTTTCATGCTTATACAGAATTTTAAATCCTTTCTTTTTAAAGAGGCACCAAAGAGAATCATCAAACGAGTTTGAAGTTAGAAAGTGTTGTGTCAAAACTTTATCTGAGTTATTTTGGTGCCGGAAGTTTAATTACTGGGTCATTCCATGCCAAACGTCCCGACCCCAAAAGTGACCATCACTGAAGTTCCTGGAAAAATTTGGGCTAGATGACTTTTGTGTGAATAAGCATTCGCCAAAGTATTTCCGTCTAAAAAAATTTTTTTGATCACGTGATCGCTCTTTGAAATTTCCGGGAAGAAGCAAAAGTTGGTTGGAGGTAATTTTTTTTTATTCAAGCCTGAAAGTAGGTACAATAACAAAGTTTATTTTAGAACACTGTACTGGCATCCTTCTTTCATATTACGTTATATTTGAATGAATTTTAGAATTTTCCGAATTTATTTGGCTCAGTAAAAAAGCAAGAAAAGTTGCGTTTTCAGACATTTCTTGCATAAACTGCGTTGACTTTTCAGCTGCAATAATTTTTCTGACTTTATGCCTTTTGCTATATTGTATGTTAAAAATAATTCCCAATTATTAAGAAATATATTTTTTGAAAAATATACCTCCAAAGTTGAAAAAAAAAGACTTTTTGGCGAGATTCAGGCCACATTTAAGCATTAAGGCCCTCCAGATAAAAATATGTCAGATAGGTCAATATACGCACCGGCCTCTTAGCTTGTGATATAGAAAGTTTCATTCGAGTAAATTTTGTTTGAAGCGAAAAAAAATTTTTAAAGTCGGCAATCCATGTCATTAGTAGACACTGCTGAGCTCGGTCTCACTGCACGATGCGTATGAGCCACCAGAGAGTTTTTGGGTTCACATATGCACTCTGGCTCTTTGCAGAGCGAACGTTGACTGTGTCGGCTATGTCGCTTGACGTCAGTCTAAACACATCGTAAATGGCCTGTTTTTGTCAGTTCACCTCTTGTCATTTTTGTGGCTCCGGGAAGTCAGATTGGCGAACACGGCATCGATGTGGGTGTCTCGCAAGAATAGTTAATGGCTAACTTTGCCTCCTGCAGAGCGGGAGGCAACACGGCCGCTTCTTTTCTGCTGTTCCGCACCGGAATGAAGACGGCTGTTGACCGGGCCACCGACGCTCACAGCTGGAGATTAGAGCCTCATTCAACTTGTCGGTTGCTTTCCGTTTTTTCGTTCACTCATGTTCAACTCTTGACACATGAACCTTTACAGGCAAATGAAGGACTCCATAGTATTCATGCCCGCTTCTTTACTTCAGCTTCTTCGGTATTTGAGTATGAGGTGATACCAACCCGAAGAGTTGAAACCGTCACAGGTTTGAAGTGGTGGAATAATCGCGTTCCTTTAACACCGGTTGCTGTGCTGAATCTCAAACCAAGCTCTGTTCTTTTTCCTTGTATTTTTCAATTAGGTACCCATATTACTGTAATTCTCTTGATATTAGTTTTGGCCCAGTCAAACAGATCCTCTGGAGATTGAATCTGGCTGTGATATGGCCGCTGCAAGCTTGCTCTTGCTGCCAGACGTTTGAGTGTGCCGCCGACCCCATCGCATGCACTTTTGCCATGTGAAGTGGCGAAGAAATTCCATTCTGCCGATAGATTAAAGTCCTGTTCATGGTAGCAAAGATTCAAAAAGTTCTTTTTGTTCTTATATTGTGATGAAGCTCCATCAGAGAAATAATGAATTTTTTTTACTTGAGGCAGATATTGTTTTACTACTTCGAGCACTGCACTCTGAAATGTGTGTACTGCGACTGTATCATGCTCTAGGCAGTCAGAAACAATAGCGAAACACCACGCAGAAACCTCTCCAGGGTCGCTTTGCGCCTTCCGAAAATAGACAACTACGGGATGTACTGTAGCTTGGGTGTTAACCCAGTGGTACGACTGTGGTGCGTCCTGAAGTATAAAACTGTAATTTTCCGCGAAATCCAACACCATGACGACCTCGTGTTGGCTTAGGTTAAACTTCAGTTCTCGAAAGTAGCGAGCTTGCTGCTTACTGATAAAATGGTGGATCTTAAGTTGATTCAACATGTCTGTGAACTTTTCGGAAAACTCGTCCGATGTCAAAACCATGGTTTCGAGTCTACAGCGGACTCCACTTATCCATTGCCGGACAAGGATGTTGTCTCTGCTCTCTGCGACATGGGCAAGACTTTATCGAAGCAGATTCTCAGCATGCGTTATGCCAGGGCAGGATACGCATTTGCCGAAAATGCAATCTTGGTTATCAAGTCGACATACAAGTGTAGCCAGGAGCTCTTCAGTTGTCTCCTTGAGCCCACTAGAATGAAGCATTAGTTTAAAGTTCTGATGGCTCATGCAGACACACACTGTGTGTGTGCCACTTCCACCAGCCAAAACACAGTGGGGAGGACGCAAAGCGGCGAACGTTGAAAAGCCACACTTTAAATTGTAAGTCTTCTTCCATTCTTCATGCATTTCCTTCAGGTTCATCAACAGTAGTCGCTTTTGATGGCCTTTCAGAGTGTCCTTTCTTCCTGGTAGGCAATAAGACACAGAGTCATCCTCGTAGAAAGCTCTGACCGATGACTTCACTTCCTCACTAACTGGACGACCACGTCTTGTTTGCGGCCTGCCTAGAATCCCACTGTTAGACTTGACTTTCATTGCCTCGCGAACTTGTCGTTCCGATGCACCAAAGAACTCCATCATTTTTTCACGAGACCAAGATTGGGGGGCTAAAGTGAGGTACTGTATTTTTTTTATCAGCTATGTTCTTCAGAAAACTTGTTCTTCAAGTCTTGCATCAAGCAGACATAATCATTCAGAAGGAGTTCAGCTCCCTCGCGTTGTCAAGGGTCGATGGTTGGCACATTTCCGGGGACGTAGCCGTTATTGTTATTCCCTTCGTGTTTTCTCGCATTGTTTCCACTTTCTTTTTAGCGTGCGTCTGTCTTCCGCGCTGCAGTTTCCTTTTTATGCTGCTGCCAACATCTCTTTCTAAGGCCTCCTTTTCTGTTCCTGTACCACTTGATTCAGGCTCACTTTCACTACCCCCGACCAGAACGTCAAGTTGCTCTTCTGGCAACACCAAATTTGCCATTCTTTGAGTACTATACAAGTGCCGGTTGCAAGCTTCACAGATTCGATTCGGAACCAGGCGTAGAGAAGAGTGGGCATCAACGATGGCCAGTGCGATGACGGTCGGCCCCCGGCAATGCTTCGCATGTCTAAAGAATGGGTCTGAGCACAACTTCGAAGCGACTTTAGAAGTGTATCGATGAAGGTAAAGTTGCTTGTGGTGCATACAAATGGTCGCATCGTCACCCAGGCTTCTTCTTGAGCGCAGCGCAAGAAGACGCCGATCTATGTCAGTCAAACTAACTACAGTTGTCAGCCGCTGCTCGCTGCAGTAAGTTGTTTGTTTGCAGTAAGTTGTTTTGTGGCAGTTCTTTGGACCGAAAGAGCATGGCGGAAGTTCGCTTCCTGAAAAATAGTGCCAAGCGTACCAGTAAGCCTCCAGAAATAAGCTCGTTTTAGCTGCACTGCATTCTGTTCGTCTCATTGTCTAAGATTTTGGCTTTTCTGACATACCTCAAAACATGCCGCACTGGGCTGATTACATAACCTCAGTCTGTTCACGAAAATATCGCGCAATTGATATAGCAAGCATCGTTTTAGATGATGCCTTGAATTATTATTCTCGTGGAAAAATCTGATTTAGTTCAGGTGCTCTAGGTGAACTGCGCAAAGATTTCAAATTGCAAGTCAATGCTCGAAACATTTTCTTACCTTTAGCATTGCAAGAAATTGATGCTGCAAGGCATGATACTGAAGCTTGGATTTCGCATCCATTCTGATCGTGTTGGACCGAGTTATGTGCCATATTCTTCCCGATGTTCTTTTGTTGCGACAAGGTTTGTACGCATTCCCTTAAGATTCGCTCACACGGAGCCTCGTCTGCTACCTTATGCGTCTGTTAGCTGATCACACCATTTTTATCGGAGAAACACATGAATACAGAGGTATGGGTAAACAAACATCCCCAGAAGGATGTAAAGCCGTTTTGCTTGTGTTTTCTTAAGCACCGAAAGAGCAAAAACCAAAAGAATGTCAAAAATTTTAATCTGCAGCAGCTATATGCTAGCCGCCGTCTGCTGCTCGGCAGACAAGGAGGAGAAAGCAGACGACGATACGGAGACGAGGAGAGCGGCGGCACGTATGCAGTGTCTACTAATGACATGGGTTGCTGACATCAAAAAAAAAAATTTTCTCGCTTCAAACAAAATTTACTCGAATGAAACTTTCTATATCACAAGCTAAGAGGCCGGTGCGTATATTGACCTATCTGACATATTTTTATCTGGAGTGCCTTAATGCTTAAATGTGGCCTGAATCTCGCCAAAAAGTCATTTTTTTCCAACTTTCGAGGTGTTTTTTTCAAAAAACATATTTCTTAATAAGTGGGAATTATTTTCAACATACAATATAGCAAAAGGCAAAAAGTCAGAAAAATTATTGCAGCTGAAAAGTCAACGCAGTTTATGCAAGAAATGTCTGAAAACGCAACTTTTCTTGCTTTTTTACTGAGCCAATTAAATTCGGAAAATTCTAAAATTCATTCAATTATAACGTAATATGAAAGAAGGATGCCAGTACAGTGTTCTAAGGTAAAATTTATTATTGTACCTACCTTCAGGCTTGAATAAAAAGAAATTACCTTCAACCAACTTTTGCTTCTTCCCGGAAATTTCAAAGAGCGATCACGTGATCACAAATTTTTTTCGACGAAAATATTTAAGCGAATGCTTATTCACACAAAAGTAATCTAGCCCAAATTTTTTCAGGAACTTCAGCGATGGTCACTTTTGGGGTCGGGACGTTTGGCATGGAATGACCCTACTACGAGAAAAAATGAAGGTGACGCTTCCATTTATTGTATTCCGCGCCGAAATTACAGCGATTGGTGCGGAGACTTCAAGGTGACGTTCTCATCGGCCTTTCCTTGTTGCGCCTTTATGTAGTAACTCATCACGTGTCCCGAACAAATGCTGATATGCACATACACACATCAAGAATGCATTAAATGACAGATATAGAAGGTCGCTTCAGTGGGAAGAATGTAAAGTGTGCAAAGGTATATAAGATAAAAAAAAGAAATCGTAGCAGAGCGTGGTTTCGATCCATGGACCTCTGAGTTATGGGCCCAGCATGCTTCCACAGCGACACTCGCATGAGTGTATTGCGTGTAAAATCTAGTTGATATTCGATTGTGTAGAGCACATACCGCTGTCACTTATGGAAACTTCTTATGTACGAGGGCCGTTTTTTTTTCAACCTCCGATAGGCTATAAATAACAGACAAGTTCATCTAGAACAATAATGTTATTACCAAAAGATTAGTACAGTTACGGTTACTTTTCCACATAATCACCGAAGAGATTGAGGCATTTGTCATATCTGTGGACAAGCTTTGCAATACCCTCTTCAAAAAAAGTTGTCGCCAATGAATTCAAGTAGTCCTTGACGTTGGTTTGAAGGTCGCAATTGGTTTGAAGGCGCTTCCCACCAAGCCACGTCTTCAGTCCAGGAAAAAGATGAAAGTCACAGGGTGCTAAGTCTGGACTGTATGGCGGATGATCGAAAATGTCCCATCCAAATTGTTCGAGAAGCCGTTGAGTTGCTCCAGCAGTGTGTGGACGGGCATTGTCATGGATCAGAACAACTGCAGCGGTCAGCTTTCCTCTTCGTTTCTTCTGAATTGCTCTACGCAAACGTCGTAAAGTTTCACAATAAACAGCTGGAGTGATTGTGGTTCCGGGCTCCATAAACTCCACAAGCAACACACCTTGTTGATCCCAAAACACTGTAGCCATGGTCTTTCTGTTGTTGAAGGTTTTTTTGAATTTCTTTGGTTTGTTTGGTGAATTTGAATGCACCCATTGTTGTGATTGTTGTTTTGTTTCCGGTGTGTCGTATTGAATCCAGGTTTCATCCCCAGTCACGATTGATTTCAAAAGGTTGTCTCCTTCATCCTGATAACGTTCAAGGAACTCCAAAGCTGACGCCATTCATCGAGTTTTGTGGCCGTCCGTCAACACTTTTGGGACCCAACGTGCACAAAGTTTTTTGTAGCGTAATCGTTCAGTAACAATAGAGTACAAAACAGACCTTGAAACTTCTCGAAAGTCCGTAGATAAAGCAGTAATGGTGAATCTGCGGTTTTCTTTAACCATTCTGTCAACTCGTTGAACCAGGTCATCTGAAACGAAAGATTTGCGTCCTTGGCCCCCTTCATCATGCACATCATTACGTCCATCTTTAAAATTTCGACACCATTCACGCACAACACCATCACTCATGAAGTTTTCCCCATACACTC